>NC_057392.1:35475881-35824674 GCF_019320065.1 Cervus canadensis | reverse complement strand
CTCAGGAATGTCCCAGGTGGAAAAGACCTGCTCCAGGTCTTCTCAGTGCCAGAACTGGAATCTTTATTGCTATAACTGGACTCAGGGCCCAGAAGAAGTGATGATGGAAGTATTCAGTTTCTTCTAACTGGCAACTGAACAGATCTAGAAAATAAAAAGCATACTTTTCTAGAATACATGGAACACAGAGCTCACCAGTGGAACACTAACCATATTGAAACACCTCCTGAAAGAACTGGAGACCATGGAAAAGTAGAGGCAATGGAGCCACTGCCAGTCAAGAAGCTACATTCCTGTCTGATCCTGGAGCTTGTAGGCAGAAAGATCCTCTCCTCTCTTTGGGCTTCTGGAAAAAGACCCACACAAGGTTTGTGGAAATCCAGCTTGAAGTACACTGTGGATATCCGATACAAGGTATTGCTTAAAACTGAATAGCCTAACCTTCAGAAAAGTTAAAAATAAAAGGGGTTATATATGAATATCAGTATTATATAAAGTTTATGAATACATACATGCTTTCATATATATACATAAATACAAATGTAGCAAAAGGATAAAAAAAACTCAAGAAACGACAACAAATGATAAATATCAAATTCACCTCTAGCAAACAACTTAGTTACTTCCAGAGGTGGTGCTAGGTTAATTGAATCAATTTGTAGGATTTTCTTTATTAAGTTATGAGTGGTCATTATATTATTATCTCTATGCCTGAAATGAAATATTCCTTGAACACTTGAATATGGTTCTCATTTAAAAACAAAAGTCTTATTGAGAACTACGGTTCACATACATAAAATTTACCCAAAGTACACAATTCAATGGTTTTTAGTATATTCACAGAGTTGTCCAACTATTACAATATAATTTTAGAACATATTTCTCACCTTTCCCCCAGAAAACCCCATACCCCTTCACAGTCGATCCTTATCCCTTCCTCCCACCCCTACTCTAGTTTCTGTTTCTATGAATTTACCTACTCTAGACAACTCAAATAGGTGGAATCATATAGTATGTGTTCTTCTGTGGGTTGATTCTTTCACACAGCATAATGTTTTCAAAATTTATTGATATTGTAACATCTACCAGTACCTCACTCTGTGTGACTGAGTAATATTCCACCATACACTTAAATCACCTTTTGCTTCTCCACTTATCAGTTGATTGACATTTGGATTGTTTCCACTTTTTTACTGTTATATATCATGCTTCTATTAACATTGCTATACAGATTTTTGTGTAAACATATTTTTTTCATTTCTCTTAGGTATATACCTAGGAGTTAAATTTTGGGGTCCTGTGGTAGCTTTATTTTTGTGGAACTACAGGCTGCTCTCCAAAATGGCTGCACCATTTTACATTTCCACCAGTGACGTATAAGGTTTCCAATTTCTGCTTATTTCACCAAAACTGATTCCTGTGTTCTCAATTTTAGTCATCATGGTAGGTGTGAAGTGGTTTTCTCATTGTGGGTTTGATTTTCACTTCCCTGATGCCTAAAGATGCTAGTGCATCTTCTCATGTACTATTTGCCATTTGCTTATCCTTTATGGAGAAAGAGCTGTTCTAATCCTTTGTTCATTTTAATTAAGCTTTTGTCTCTTGATTAATTTAGTTTAAGTATAAGAGTTATTTATATATTTTGGATACAAACCCCTCATCAAAAAAGCAATCAGCAAATATTTTCTCCTAGTCTGTGGGCTGTCTTTTTATTTATCAATGGTATCCTTTGAAGCAGAAAGGTTTTTAATTTTGATGAAGCCAAACTTAATTGTCCTCTTGTTGCTCATGTTTTCTGTGCTATGTCTAAAAAACCATTACCTAACCCAAGATCACAGAAATTCACTCCTATGTTTTCTCCTAAGGGTTTTATAGTTTTAGTTCTTATGTTTGACCATAATGGATCATGTCAATGACCATCAAACGTCTTTCCACTGCGTGTCAAAACCTTCAAATTTGCAACTCCTTCTCTAGTTCCAAGAAGAACCAGCTCCAGCATGAGCAGGGGAGGGCAGTGGGTCGAGGTGAAACTTCTCAAACTACTGTCACCATCCTCCACGTGACAGACAGTCTCCCCTCCTCACCCGTTCTAGAAGGACTTGGCACTGATGGATCTAAGGTTTTTTGAAGATTCTGCAACATAATTTGGGCCCCCACAGTAGCGGACTAGCTGCTAAATAATGTTCCATCCTGAGAGAAGTCCTCTATCCATCCCCTTTGCTGGACTCTCTCCATGTGCCTGCCATGGTGAACCTTCTGATACACGTCTCCTGGAACATGTGTGGGAAAACTTTTCTTTGAAAAGGCCTTTAGGAGGTGAGGCCAAAACTTTCCCTGTCACTTTACCCATGACAGAACAATCAGCAATGTAGTAGAGGTCCTGAGTGTTCAGCCTTTTCCAACTACATAGTTGATTGGAACTGAATTTAACACCCATCCCCTGAATATGGTTTGATGTGTGTCAGCAGATAAACTAAAGCAGTAAGTAGGGTTCTTTCTCTCCCTACACCCTGCTGGATCAAATTCTTTGCATGCATGTTTGGAGTTTCTCCCTGCCACAACTGGCAGGGATGAACTTCCAACCACACTTGTGAACTTCCTTCCAGAGTAACTGAAAATTCAATTCCCAGAGGAGCCTGTGGGACCTGTAGCCCCACGCCTTACCCCACTGAGCACACGGCTTCCTGGTATCTGTAGTTGGAGGTATGCTCCGCACCGAAAGAAGCCCTACATGGGAGAAACCCCTACAAAGGACAAGCCCTACACGGGAGAGGCCCTACAAGTGCTGCAACTGTGGAAAGACCTTCACCTACTACTTGGTTTTTTCCCACATGGCATGTCCCACACTACACCATGAGGGTAGAGACTGTGAAAAAGGTTTTGACTACAACTGTTCCCTTACCCACAGTATGGGAGTCACAGTGGAGAGAAGCCCTATGAGCACAGGGAATGGAGAAAGGCCTTTGCCCGACACTCCGCTTTTGTCAGGTGTAATAAAAAGACCCATACTAGAGAAGAAAACCTCTGAGTACAAGTAATGTGGGAAACCTGACACCTTTTCTCTCCCTTGACATTTGCATGAGTACTCAGTCACTTCAGTCATGCGTAGTTCGTAGCCCACCAGGCTCCTCTGTTCATGGGATTCTCAGGCATGAATAAGTGACTGGGTTGCCAAGCCCTTCTCCAGGGGATCTTCCCGACTCAGGGATTGAACCTGAGTCTCTTAAGCTTCCAGCATTGGCAGGTGGGTTCTTTACCACTAGTGCCACCTGGGAAGCCCAGCTAAGTCTTGAGCTACTGTTATATCCTGTCAAATAGGAACCAAGAGTTTTGGTTCCAGGAGCTGAAGTACATATATACATATATGTATTCATATCTGTCTAGTGATGGGAGAGTTGGGCAGTTGAAGCCAGCTGTATAAAGATTTGTTGAAAGCACTTTTTGTCCTAAAACAGTATCTCTAGTCTTGAGGAGCACAAGTCTTTGTGAGAAATAGACAGGCTTAAGTCATGACATACTTGAAACTTTGAATAAAATTTCCATGTTTATTAGTAAGAAATTAGAATATTAAAATACTGCCAAATTTAATTATTTTATGTTTAAGAAGGTAAGTATCCACATATGAATGGGCACATTTTACTGCATCATTCAAGACTACTGACATCCTTAAAGGTTTTTTTAAGTTTCTTTCTTCTTGTGGTTTTGAACACCCAGCACTTTCATTTTTGTTTTGACTTCCCTATACTTGATGTGCTTTCTCAGGGATGTGGGGCTGCTGGTGGAGCTGTGTGTCTTTCCCAGGTGAGCCCTAAATCTTTCTTCCATAGTTTCCCAGCTTCTTTAGCCCTCTGTAAAGGGGCTTCTCCAAACCATGTCAGCAGTTTTCTAGAGGTTAACCTAAAGCCACAAGAAACTTAATAAAATCCAGCTAACTTTCCAGTGGTCATGTATGGATGTGAGAGTTGGACTGTGAAGAAAGCTGAGCGCCGAAAAATTGATGCTTTTGAACTGTGGTGTTAGAGAAGACTCTTGAGAGTCCCTTGGACTGCAAGGAGATCAAACCAGTCCATTCTCAAGGAAATCAACTGTGAATATTCATTGGAAGGACTGATGCTGAAGCTGAAGCTCCGATACTTTGGCCATATGATATGAAGAGCTGACTCATTGGAAAAGACCCTGATGCTGGGAGGGATTGAGGTCAGGAGGAGAGGGGACAACAGAGGATGAGATGGCTGGATGGCATCACAGACTCGATGGGCATGAGTTTGAGTAAACTCTGGGAGTTGATGATGAACAGGGAGGCCTGGTGTGCTGTGATTCATGGGGTCACAAAGAGTCGGACACGACTGAGCAACTGAACTGAACTGAACTGAACTTTTAAGTAATAGGAAACTCAGAAAAATTTTTTTAATTTTAAAAAATGCATACAATGCATTAAGATGTAAAACATGTAGACCCTTTGACATTTAATTCAATTTCTAGAAATCTAGCCTAGAGAAATATTCTCACAAATGTGCAGATATATGTGCAAAAATATAATTACTGTGATTTTGATTTTATATATGAAACACATTTTATATGGTTTTATTTTGAATATATTGAAAATGTTTTATATTGAGAAAAATATAAATGTCCATCAATAGGGTAATTATGGTACATCTGGTCTATGAAATAGTAAAGTGTCTCTGTATGTAGTGATATTTAAACATCTCCCAGATCCAGAGTTAGAAGAGCAAGTTGCAGGAAAGTTAGATCTGGAAGGATGAGCATAACATGGTTAACAGTGACTGTCTGTTGGGAATGAGATGGACCAGGCTTGTAGGGAGCTTTCAGTTTTTACTTTGTATATGTCAGTATTGTTTTAATCTTTAAAAATAAAGAACAAATATTTTTCAATAAATATTTTAAGTATTTTAATAAAAATGACACCTTGGAATAAAAGTGACTCCTATTATTTCTTATAAAACATAAATTTTATTACAGAATTTTTTTTAAGTCCCTGTGTTATTGCCTTAAAAAATAAAAACAACTTAGATCAAGGATTCAAGAGCTGCTTGGCCACACTTAATAAATAAAGTAGTCTAAAAATTAGAGTCAACATACAATAATACATGTAAAAAATGAGGCTTCAGCTTAGGAACTCTTCAATGAACATTCATTTCCTTTAAAATCTTGGAGGTTATAAATGCCTTTTAGCAAGTGGTTAGGTTTAAGGTATCAGGTTTTTATTTCCTTGGAATTGATCAAAAGGAAAGTACTTTGCTTGGTGTTACTGTATGTTGTGTACACACGCACATATATGAACACGATTGCTGGTATTGATTGATTTCTAAATGTTTCTTGCTGAATGAATGTGGTTTGGTGATACTGGATTTACTTTCAGACTTTGGATGTATGTTAGTGTTCTGAATGAAGAGAAGCCTAGCTGCTTTTTTCCAACATAATGCAAAGTAATCAGATATATTTTGAATGTACATCTCTTATTTTCATTGACGCTGTTGAGAAGTCAGCTATCAGCTTATCATCATTCCTTTATAGGTTATTTTTCTTTTTCCTGTAGCTTCTTCCAAGGTCTGGTTATCTTTGATATTCTATAGTAGGATTAAATAAGATTAAAGTATCTAGGTGTGGGTTTCTAATTTATCAGGCTTGGTATTCATAAGGATTTCTGAATCTGAGGATTCCCATATTTCATCAGTTCTGGAAACTTTTCCTTCATTACAACCTGGGATATGCCTCTCTGACATTATCTCTATCATTATTCCCATAATTCCAATTAGACATATATTCTATCTTCTCACACATCTTCTCTTTCTCTTTAACTTACCTCCCATATTTTCAGTCTCTTTGTTCCTCCCTGCTTTCAAAGTAACCTGAAAATATCTACCTTCACATTCATTAACTCTCTTTTCACATCTGTAACAGAAACTTCTAAATGCTGGTGGTTGTATATTTTCATTTATACAAGTTCTAATTGATTCTTTTCAATAAATATTCTCGATAATTTCTTGTCTTTTCAAGACTTCTATTTATACATTGTATTTATTTCTAATACCTGAAGTTTTTAAAGCTCTGATTCTGCTTCTTGATGTTTCTTTTGGTTTCTTCTCCTGACATCTTATTTCCTTATTTATTTTGCAATTTGTAAATTTTAAGCCAATGTTAATCAGAATCATAACTTTCAGGCCTGAAACCAAACTGCATGCCTTCAGAGAACATTTGTTTTTGCTCCCATCTGACACCTACAGGCACTACCCAACTCAGATTATTTTGAATTCTCAGTTTGGGATTCTTCAACTCATATTAATGACGAGATTTTTAGACTTAAATCCAATGAGAGTGACTCATGGTTATGAAGTTCTCAGAAGAAATTTACCCTTTCTCAAATCCCAAATGTTAGTCAGGAAGTTGTATTTACCGGGCCTCCTTTGAAGGGGACTTCTTTTTTTCTATTTTGTCTTTCCACCAAGGATGTCATCTTTGGGGAACACTAGCTTTAGGCAACAGTATTTGATCCTATTTTCCACCTCACTAACACCTTGAGATTTATTTCTTCTCTCCCAAATGTGGTTTTCTCCGATTTCTGCTTTCTTGTCATTTTTGGCCTCTAGGAATTTTCCTTTCTTGCCAATACAACTATGCATTTTTTAAAATATATAATTTTTCCAATTTTACATTCTTTTTTAGGTGCTCTGCACCAGAAGGATTTTTTTAATATCTAGTATTCCATATTGCCAGAAACAGAACTTCTATTTTTCATTTAGTTAGCTATATCAGGTTTCCTCAGCCTTTTGAATTTACCAAACAGTAAATTTTAACAAAAAAAGAATTGACAGACATAGACTGGCCAACTTTTTATTTTGTAAAGTAACATTTTTAAAACAAACAAACAAAAACCTAACTACTTCCTACTAACACTATCATTTCATAGTGGAAATTTGGGCAGACAGATTATGAAAGAAACAGCATTTAACTTAACTTTATTTTGCATTTTGCTGAGATTGGTGACAACTCTGTCATACACCATCATTGGCCCATGGACCAGCATTTGGGAACCACTAAGTTATGTCACTGGGAAGGCAATGGCACCCCACTCCAGTACTCTTGCCTGGAAAATCCTATGGACGGAGGTGCCTGGTGGGCTGCAGTCCATGGTGTCGCTAAGAGTCGGACACGACTGAGCGACTTCACTTTCACTTTTCACTTTCATGCATTGGAGAAGGAAATGGCAACCCACTCCAGTGTTCCTGCCTGGAGAATCCCAGGGACAGGGGAGCCTGGTGGGCTGCTGTCTATGGGGTCACACAGAGTCAGACACGACTGAAGTGACTTAGCAGCAGCAATAGCAGCAAGCTATGTCACATTCCTTAAAGATGAGTATCTCAAAGTATAAAATTTATTAACCAGAAGTTCCAACCACCAACATCAAGTCAATGGCCAACCGAACTAATGCCACTAAATGTATTTGTTTGCAATTGAGCAAGTAACTCCCAATTTACAAAGGAAAGAAATAAAGCATGGGATGTGAGGTTTAAATCTTGAGTCCCACCTAAACTGGAAAAATCACTTAACCTCTTAGCCTCAGTTTCTTCATCTGTGACAATAATTCATGATGCATTTGGATATTCTGAAGACTAATAGGAGAAAGGGTTATTGACATCTCTGTCATCACCCTCTCTTACAAAATACAAAATAAATTCCCCAAGAGGAGGAACTCCAAATTCCACTCAACACAACTCTCTTCTCAATATGGATCTAGAATAGGCAATGTTTTCCATTCCTATCATTCCTTTATTCCTATCAGGGAGGAAGAAGTCTGGGCCAGCTAAGACTTTCAGGAGAATGAAATATTTTAATAAGAGAGATAATCCAACCAAAATGTAAGCTCCACAGGAGCTGGGCCTTTGTTCATGGCTGTTTCTCCAGTACCTATAACAATGCCTGGCATGTTGTAATTGTTCACGAAATGAATGAGGAATAAGAAAACAAACCAGAGCCCTATTAAAAAAAAAAAATGAGCCATAATAAAACTATTGCTAAGATGGGCCAACAGGAGCAGAAGACCTGTGTTCCACTTCGTAGTCTTGCCTTCTATCAACTCTCTTGCCCCTTCTCTTCCCTATCCTCCCCACCAGGAAGTGCTTCTCCAAAGAGTTCTATACAGGCTCAGAGGCAGAACCTGACTTGAGAGAAAACAAGCAGAATTAGACTCAATATGTTGAACCACCTTTTCAGAGTCCTTGCAATCTGTGCACAAGTCTGTCATACAATAACTGTTGGTACTATGCTCAGTGCTGGCTCTGAAGGCCTGCAAGAGCATCCATCAACTACATTATGGATGGTCAGCTAAAAGGTATGAATAATACTAGTTAACATTCATCAAGCAATTTCATTATGCCAAGCTCCATACTAATAGCCTTACATGGATTATCTCATTTAATCCTCAGAGCAACCCATTAAGTTAGGCACTATTTTTTTCCCCGTTTTATAGATGATGAATCTAAAGCTTAGAAAGGTGCAATAGCTCACCTGGGGTCACATAGCTAATACTCTGTCTGTGAAATCCATGCTCTTCACTATGGTTCTAAAAAAATACAGATTTTTATACCACTTCTGAGTCTCGATTACTGAGTCTATGCTTACATGGGTCCCATGTAAGCATATCCATATTGTGATGTAACTTTTATTAAATAAATATATTTCATTTGGTTTTTCTTACACTAGGATATAAGATAAAATAAATATGAAAACAGAAAACCAAGTCAAAAGTGAAAACAGAGTTTGTTAGAAAGAACACAACTGCTCTTCTTTCTTATACTTTCATCTTCCTTCTCTAAATAGCTCTGTCTCATCTCTTTTTCTTCTTTATCATTATTACCCTCTGATTTATTATCAATTTTTAAAATCCTTGGCTGGATAACTTCTTAGCCCTGCCAGTTTTATTTACTTATTTGGCTGTGTCAAGTCCTAGTTGATGAATGCAGGATCTTTCATTGTGTCACGTGGGCCCCCTAGTTGTGGCACTGCAGGCTTATTTGCCCCAGGGGGTTGGGGGTGGGGGGGAAGGGATCTTAGTTTCCAGGCCAGGGAGCGAAGCTGCATTCCCTACATTGCAAGGCAGATTCTTAACCACTGGACCACCAGGGAAGTCCCTATTATCATTTTTAAACTTCACTATCACTGCAAAGTCTTCCTAACTGCTTTTGCCCCTTCCCATTCTATTGAGAAAGAAAGAAAACATGAGATTGATTTAAAAAAAAAATACACACACAATCTGATCACGTCCATCCTCCCACCTTAAACCCTTTTCAGTGGCTTCCTTTCACCCTTCGGAGAAGGCAAAACTCCCTAATGGGACCAGGAAGACCCTACCATCCCTCATGCTACCTTTCATTACTTCCACTTCAACCTCAGGGCTTGTGCACTTCCTGTTCTCTCTTCCTGATCTCCCTGCTCTCTATCACTTCCCCACCTAGGGGCATCTGACTCATCTTCCAGACTTCTTGTCAGTACATCACCATGCAGAGCACACACATGCCTACTGCATGACAGGGCTTAGACAGATGTGCTTAAGTGACAGAATAAAGGAATGGATCTAAGATGGCTCACATCCCAGGTCTGTTGGCACCAAGTTTTTCATTTTGAATCCTCCTGAATGATGAGTCTGGACTTCTTTCACCTCTTGTCTCTACCATGATTATCTCAGGGTCCGGGTCAGACTGAGTCTCCAGGTGGGGGCTCATGACCCAATCTCACCAGGGAAGATAAAGGCAAGACCGATCTCAGAACACAAGCTGCTCAGCGAGGTAATCAAAGTGAGTGATCTGTCTCTCAGGAAATCTTGAGGCTAAAATCAACCAACGAGCAGTCAGGAAGCTGGGGAGACACTGGATGGCATGTGCTTACTTCAGCAATGGCTCAACATCATGACTTCTAGCAGATTAATGAGAATAACCAGGTAGCCATTCTGGGCTTCCTGCTCTTGAAATCTCAACAGCTTTGTCTTCTGCTGAGACTCTGCTCCCTCTCTGAATTCTGTACACTTGTTACCCCTTTCACATCTCCCTAATACTCTGTTGGCTGTACCTGGCCCTTCCCAGCAAATCCTCATTAACTCCAGCTCCCTCGGCCTCCCAAGTTCCCCAACATCCTTGACCCTTCAGGGCCAGAAGGATCCAATGGCCCATCCCCAAGTCCCTCATCTTATTAATTAACACAGTGAGAGTTGGGTATGTTCTTTGGGCTTTCTGTCTCCTCATAGCACCTGGTTAGACCTAGGAGGGATATTTTCCTGCAGCAGATACTAGAATTAGCTTGCTCCAGATTTATTCTAAGCTCCTCTGAGTATGTCTTCCTGTGCTGAAGAGTCCAGAAAGCCAAAAACTACATTTCCAGATTCTCTTGTAGCTAGGATTCTGGGGAGACTCAAGTCTCACTGAAGAAACTTGAAAGAAGGGAGACAGAGCATCCATCCATTTGCTGGCATGGATTAAGACAGGGATAGCATGTTCTGGAGTCAGCAGCTTCCTAATTAAGCAGTCTCCTGCAACAGAAATGCAACTATTATGATTATAATGAAGGTTTATATGACTTCCAGGGCTGGAATTATTTTTGGAAGTTCATCTTACAGCCAGTTCTTCCAGGCCTCAAGTAATTTTATAGCCACTAAATAACTGGTAATACTGTTGTCTTTGTTCAGTTGCTAAGTCATGTCTGACTCCTTGCGACACCATGGACTGCAGCACGCTATGCTTCCCTTCACTGTCTTCCAGAATTTGCTCAAACTCATGTCCATTGTCTCGGTGATGCCATCCAACCATTGCATCCTCTATCACCTCCTTCTCCTCCTGCCTTCAATCATTCCCAGCATAAGAGTCTTTTCCAGTGAGTCAGCTCTTCAAATCAGGTGGGCAAAGTGTTGGAGCTTCAGCTTCAGCATCAGTCCTTCCAATGAATATTTAGGGTTGACTTCCTTTAGGATTGACTGGTTTGATTTCCTTGCATATTAGTGTCTGATAATATTTCTGCTTAAATTAGTAAATTTAATAGAATGGTTTTTGTCCTGTGAAACTGAAACCACCAATACAAAGCTCAAAGAATGAATTATAGGGACTTAAATGGTGGTCCACTGGTTGGGAGGCCACCTGTCAATGAGGGGGATGCAGGTTTGATCCCTGCTCTGGGAACTACGATCCCACATGCACAAGGAGGCTGGGCCCATGTGCCACAACTGCTGAATCTGCACACTCCAACTAGAGAGTAGCCCTCATGCAGCTAGAGAAAGCCCACATACAGTAACAAAGACTCAGCACAGACAAAAAAATATATTTTTAATAAAAAGGAAATAAACAAACAAAAAGAGAACAAATTGTAAGCTTCTGGGGAACTAGGCAGAGACATGTTCTATCAACCTGGAGGCTTTGTTCCAGGCTCAGGCCATTTCACATCTGTGACCAATAGTCCCTGGGCAGCATCCTTGAGACACCACATAACACATCACACTGTGCCCAGCTTTTAGAAACTGAAGGATCATTCCCAGGAATGCTCACCCACAGGCAGTTCTTACACTGTTGCTTCTAACTGCCTTTTTGCTACCCTTGACAACCAGCTTTGTACTTCCTCTCTTGTCTGCCCTATGGGTCAGCTCAAGGACTCTCCCAAAAAATTCCTCATTTCCCCTACTTCTGAGCCATGAAATAGTCTTAGCCACTTTTACCCATCACTTCGAATGTAAACAGAGACTCCTCTTCTGTGCCCCAGCACTCTGTATGCACTCTAACGCAGACTTTGCCACATTGGCTTATATTATCTGTTGACTTTTCTATAACTCCCACTACACTGTATCTGCATGAGAGTGAGGTCAGGGCCTGTTTTGCACAGTATTGACTCCCAGTGCTGAACACTTGCTTTCCATCTAGTAGGTGCTCAACAAGGGCTTCCCAGGTGGCTCAGTGGTAAAGAACCCACCTGCCAACACATGAGATGTGGGTTTGATCCCTGGGTTGGGAAGATCCCCTGAAGAAGGAAATGGCAATCCACTTTAGTATTCTTGTCTGGAGAATCCCATGGACAGAGGTGCCTGGCAGGCTACAGTCCATGGGGTGGCAAAAGATTTGGACATGACTTAGCAGCTAAACAACAACAACAAAAACAGAGGTGCTCAACAAACAGTTCTATAATTTGTTAACAAATACATAAATGTCTGGTTAAATGTGACTGTTTTTTGCTAAATCCCAGGGTCTTTCCCTAACTCCTCTGACTAAATCTTCAGCCAGACAACAAAGCACCGCTACAGAGAGAGAAAAAAATTGCCAAAAGTTCACTGCTTAGGCAAATAGACTATCCTGAAATTGATCAATCATAAAAATTGCATAATTTCCCTTTTCCTCTGGGGAATGTCAAAATTCTATAAAGGTAAGTTATTTGTAATGCATATAAAGCCTTTCCCCCAAGTTGTTATTTTCTTGGGCTTGGAAATGAATATATCTCAATATTGTCTATTCAGGTTTAATTATAGTGAGATTTCTGAAATGCAAAATAAAATTTTTTGACCACATCAAAATCCTCCTTGGCAGCTCCTTGTCTTGAAGATTGGCATTCACAGATCTTCCAGTTGCGCCCATGTTCCTGCTCATAGCAAGAAACACACAAATGAATAGCAAATGGTGTCAGAAAAACAATCCTGAACACCTGTGTGTGTTTGTTTGCTTTTGGCATTTCATTCAACTGCTAGCTATAAATTAATTATCCCAGTCAAAATTAATTTCTCCCTCTTCTGTTACCCAATAGTACTTTCTTTATGCTGCAATTATAGCACCTAGCAAATTTCTCCATGTCTTACAGAATCGAGTTCCTCAGTATACCTATTAGGGAACTACTACATCATTTATTCAAAGACTGGAAGAGGAAAAACAGACATCTGGAAGAGAACAACAAACCATCATTGAGATGAGGGTCCTAGATGGTTAGTTAGTTTCACTCATTTGTTAATGATTAGTTCTCACACACCAGGCTCAAAACACTTGAATTCAAATTTATACTACAGCAATATTATAAATGATATTTATTATCCTGATGGCTCAGCAGGTAAAGAATCTGCCTGCAATGAAGGAGATAGAGGAGACATGGGTTTGATCCCTGGAGAAGGAAGATCCCTGGAGAAGGAAAATGGCAACTCACTCTGGTATTCTTACCTGAAAAATCCCATAGACAGAGGAGCCTGGAGGGCTACAGTCCAAAGGGTCACAAAGAGTCGAACATGACTGAGCAATTAAGCACAGCACAGCACACTCATATAAGCTGTAACTTTACCACATTGTTACCCAAAGAGTGTGTCTCTAACCACTTGAGTCAGAATCAAGTGGGGTTAAAATTAATTAACATATGCAGATTCCCAGGCTCCATGGTCAAGGTACCTAATCAGAAGTCCCATCTGGGAGAGAGGACAGGATATCCTAAGACACACACTGGGTCCCATCTATCTGACAGGTCACTATTTTTTCAGTCCTAGGCCTGTACATCATAGTTGTTCAGTAGATTGTTTCTGCAGCTCCTTCTTTTAAATTCTTTTGCCCACTGATGTTTGAGGACTGCTGATTAACTATATAACACACCACAATAAGATAAATAAGTGTAGGTAATAAAATCATATAATAAATAAGTAAACAAAATATTAATAAAGCTAAAAAAGAAAATAAGAGAAGTAAGTATGAACAAAGTGTTAGGGAACACCAAAGTGGAGACAATCAATTCTGCATAGAAGGCTCTAGAAAGACATCATAAAACAGATTATAGTTGAATTGGTTGCACCAGAAGTAGTCAATCAGAGAAGCAACACAAAAACACTGTGGGTGGAAGAGCATGAGCTGGCTTTGAGAGGGAAATGCGTCTTGGTGTTAGAGAGCAGCTAGTCTCATGATAGCTTGGAAGGCAGAGGGGCAGAGTGATAGGGAAGGAAAGTGGTAGGAGGTGAGGCTGTCATGACTGGTTCCACACCATGAGGCATCTGGGTCATGTGTGCCTTCCTCTGTGTTCTCAGAGCTGTAAGGGATCTCAAGAGGCAAACTGGCACAGCTACAGTCTAACCCAGCAAGAGGCAGAGCTGCCCTCAGATCCAGAGCTTCCACATGCTAGGTTGTTCCTCAATGTATAGTTGTCCCTGGACAACATTCAGGTGACCATTCTCAGTGATTTTGGAGGCCTATCTGTTATATTAACCAGTCAAAGCATGGACTTGTCTGGCTTATGACTTATCTGAAAAGGAATCCCAAATGGGGCCATGAATTGCTTTCAGTGTCCACAGCTTAAGAACCCAACGGGAAATTCTGAGAAGCCAATTTCCACCATGGGCAGAATTTAGCTCCCAGTATCTGATCATTTGTTCAAGCTTCAGAATGAAGAAAGTTGAGGGAAGACTGGCCACATTTGCTAAACAGATCACAGATCTTAGGGAAAGGGTAGACTCTCTTTGTCCCTCCCTCCCAGTGGAGTAGGGTAAGGGCCCCTCCTCTTCAGAAACATTCAGACTTCATTTGCAAAAAATTGGGCAGGAGTGAAGCCTGCAGAAGGAAGGAAAAATCTCACTGGACCACAAGAAAGGTAGAAAGAACCCAAAGGAAAGGGTTCCTCTGGACCTTTTTCCTGTGGCTTTAACTGAGTAAGGAAAGCACGATGATTAAGGTCCCACCACTACATTCATCTTCTCATCAGCAAGTTTCTGCCTCCAGTTGGGTCCTATCCTTCCAATATCAAATAAAACAGCAAAGCATAGCCCTTTGCTCAACATCAGCCCTAAGCTTGATCTTTCCTGTAGAGAGGTCCACACAGTCCAAACCAACACTTGCCCAATCCTGACCACACTCCTTACACAAAGGGTCTCACATAATCCTCCCAACAATCTCATAGGGTTCACACTCTTGTTATCTTCACATTACAAATGAGGAAGCTATGTCCCAGAGAGGTGATGTCATCCACCATGGTTATCATCCATGGCAGAGCAGCAGAGCTGGTGTGTGAACCCAGGTAATCTGACTCCAGGCTCATATGCTTAGCCTCTACAACATGCAGATAGAAATGAAACTTGATCATGAAATCAACATAGGGTCACTATAGGAAATTTTGAAAAACAGAAAAATCACAAAAAGGATATAAAAATCACCCACTATCCTAAAACTTCTGCCTTTGAGGAAAAGGGATAAAATAAAAATCAAAAATTTCCTTCTTATTTCTGACTTCAGCTCTGAAAGCTATCCACTGTCCTTCCAGACTTTTTTCTTTAACATTTACAGAAATATGTGTAGGCATAAACAGCCACATACAGTGGTTTTTTAAATAATAAGACTGTGTTTGCATGTGGCACATGATTATTTTGCATATTGCTTTTTTTTTTACTAAATATAAAATCTATTCAAACCTTTTAAAATAATTGCATGATTATCTACTGTCTGCCGAACCATAATTTATTCAACCAGCACTGTAATAAAAATCTCTGTCCATATAGCTTTATGGGTCCAGGCTAGTAGTTCCATAAGACACATTGCAACAAGTAGCTCAGAGAGTGTGTGTATTTTTCAACACTAATTGTCAAATTACCCAGTGGATCTTTAGGATGGCAAAAAAAGGGGTTGTTGATAATAAATCTACATTATGTAATGAAAACTGCATGTGGCTTATTTAAGCATAATTGTATAGAACACTGAATAAGTGACTTAAAGGGGGTTATACATCTCAAAGTCTTCCCCACTAAGAAACTGAAGAAATAACTTTGCTTGTTGTGGGTAAGAAAATGTGTCTCACATATATATGGAATTTAGAAAGATGGTAACGACAACCCTATATGCAAAACAGAAAAAGAGACACAGATGTACAGAACAGACTTTTGAACTCTGTGGGAGAAGGTGAGGGTGGGATGTTTCGAAAGAACAGCATGTATATTATCTAGGGTGAAACAGGTCACCAGCCCAGGTGGGATGCATGAGACAAGTGCTCGAGCCTGGTGCACTGGGAAGACCCAGAGGAATCGGGTGGAGAGGGAGGTGGGAGGGGGGATCGGGATGGGGAATACGTGTAAATCTATTGCTGATTCATGTCAATGTATGACAAAACCCACTGAAAAAATAAATAAATTTAAAAAAAAAAAAGAAAATGTGTCTCTTTTCGGGTTCTCTGGAATTCTCCTCTCAATTGAGCATTGCTTTTGTCCCACCTGAGTTCACGCTAGGGTGTATATTTCTTGTGTATGTGCCTTGTTCACTGTTTCCCAAAAACGTACATTCTTGATACCCTCACGTGTTCAACATGTACTCCAAACACCAAGTTTTTACCAACAACTCTCCTCAAACAGCTGTTCCCTCCAACACCCTTGCAAGATGCCGGTTGCTGGTTTTCCTGTCTGCCTGGCCTGCCACTCTGCTCCAGAGTTGGCCAGGCTGATGGCTTCATGCATTCTGGTCAGCACAAGAAGGGCAACATTACTGTTTTGTTTTGATTTTCTTTTCAGAAAGAGTAACTTCCCAATTGAGTTGGATCTGATTAAACTCTTCAGCTTCCCTCAGACTACTGCCCACTGTCCCCCTTAGCCAAGTCTGCCCTTCATTTGACCTGTGCCTCCTGATATTGAACATTCCCCCTGCCTGAGAAGCAGTGTCACCAAATGCAGAGTATGTGAGACTTTGGAAGCAGAAATATGGGGACTCGAATCCTGACTCTTAACCCTGTTGGCTGTGTGATCTGCAGCAAAGCATTTAAGCTCTCTGGACGTCAATCCTCAATCATAAAGTAAGTAGTAATGAAAAAAAAATGAACTCACAGGACTGTTGAAAGCACTTGGTCTGGCACACACATGCACACAGACTGGTAATGATTACAGCTATTCTTAATATCATTCCACAGCCAAACTTCTTGAATGAGAGTGCTCAAGCACTCAGTTGGTATGTCATGTCTGACCCTGTGCGACCCTATGGACTGTACCCCTCCGGGTTCTTCTGTCCATGGGATTCTCCAGGCAAGAATACTGGAGTGGGTTGCCATGCCGTCCTCCAAGGGATCTTCCCGACCCAGGGATCAAACCTGTCTCCTGCCTCTCCTGCATTGACAGGTGGATTCTTTACCACTGAGCCACCAGGGAAGCCCCCAAATGAGAGCAACATCATATAAAATGTTAGAAGGGTTTCAAATCTGGGGATTTTACCAAGTGCCTTTCACACATCAGAGGCTCAAGCCTTGGAGTCCGTCCTCCTTCTGCTGGTGGCATGTGACCAAGTGGGACACTTATGCATGGCTGGAGGTAATGTGACTAACACAGCCTGTTCAGAGTCACTTCCCCAGAGAGCAGACAGTCAGCATTTGCATCCTTTAAATACTTGTTCAACGAAGAGAGTTCACGCCACTAGCCACCCCCGTTTGAGAACCAGGAACAGGAAGGGGCCCCACTGAGGTCAGGTGGCTGGTGTGCAGCTTAACTTGCAGGGAGGACATTCTAGGCATGTTGCTGCTCATACTGGGGTTCCAAGACTGGGGAGGTTAAGAAGTGTGGGGGTTTTCAGTCACTCCAGCACCTGTGATGTGAGAAGCTCTCCTAACAGTAGTAGGTGGATTCACAGGCACCATATATCCTGCATTGCTTGGGTTGTGCCACCCAGAGAAGACTACCCTTCCCAAAATGCCATAAACACTTCTTTTGAGAACCATCTGTAGGCTTTAGACATCAAAAACCCTTTACTATTGTTTCCCAGCTTGGTAAAGTAGGCTTTGTCCCTTTGTCCTGGAGGCCAGGTTGCAATGATAGGTGCCTCCTTCCCTGGGCACCACATCACTCTTACTTGGCTGCCAGTGTAGAGGGGGCAAAAGGCAAATGCATACTGTCTGATCTATAAAGCTCTTGACTTCAAACCCCTATGCGGTACCCTTGCTGTTAACTGGCATTTGGCATCTTGCTTACAGGTGGATGCCCTAAGAAAAGCCCACTCAAGTAAAAACTCCTTGGGCTTCCCAAGGGGGAATACAACCCACTAGCTTCGAGGCCCAATAACGCCACTGTCCCTCTCCCAACTCTTTCCACATCCCCAGCGCTTAGAGAATGCCAAGTATGGAAGGCCCCTAAGTCTTGTCAGAAAAACCCAAGAAAGTAAAATTAATGAGTCAACACTTTCTGTGTTCTTCCTTTGTGCTAGGCTCTGTGCTAAGCATCGTACATACATTATCTCACTTCGTGCCAACTGACATAAAATAAAGGTCACCTTAGAAAAAGGCAATGCCAGTCATGCTAATCACACCCCTCAGTCTTTGTGGGTGAGTCTCTGTTAGACTGAAGCTGCACTCGGGCCACCTGAGCTCCCAGAATCCCTTGGGTCTCAGTGGCTGGGGAGGTAACGTGGCTAAATTCACATTTAGTCCTGAGCCCACGCAGGGATGACTTCTGTCTCACGTGTCTTCTGCCATTAACAGAGATAAATCCAGGGATTGTCGTTACAGTAATGGCCTCTGTGTCTAAGAGGAGTTAAATAGAAAGTCAGCGAATGTCAAATATCTTGAAAAATCTATTCACCATGAAGTCACCTTCTAATGTGTTCTGAGGAAACAATAACATCCATTTTCACTCCAGACACTACTTTCCATGGTAAATGATATCATGAGGTGACTTTATCCTATAAGTCCCCAGAAATTGTTTCTAATTATTGTCAGAGGCACATCAATTACCAGTAGAGCCTCCAGGCAGCCCTCGTCATGGCTCTGATTAGAAACATGCTTTACTTCCATTTTTCCTGTCAAGTCTCTCAGCCCTCTACATATTTAATTGCTCCATCTTGGCAGTGGGCCTGCTTTCTTCACTCTCCTCTCTGAAGCGCTCATGGTGAAGTCGGCGTCTCGTCCAGTCTCAGCCTGCACCTTGCCCTCCTTGAGAAGTGCCTTAGCACCTGCCAAGGGCTCGTTCAGTCCTTTTAAAAACACTGGGCTCTGGTGACCCAAATAACTGATAAAACTGCTTCAATCATTAAAAACATACCACTCTGGGCCATGTACTGTATCTTATGCACATTTCATACATATTTTCTCAGTGAATCTTCAGAATGGCCCTGTGAAAGAGATATGATGACTTTCTCCATTTTCCATTTGGGAAAACTGAGGCACAAAGAGGTTAAGTAATTCCCCCCGAGTCACTTAACACACAAACAGAGGAGGACCTGCCACCACCATGATGGAGTCTGTCTATCTGTCCTTGCTTCTGTTCTTCCGGTGGCCCTGTATTGGGGCTGAGTTGGGCCTCCTCTTTATGTCCCCTCCTGATTACTAACCTCTGCATCCCTCCCACTCGCTCCTTGAAGATTTTAATTAGTCGGACTCTTTCCAGATCTACTTCTTCTATCATAATTGTTGGTGTCTTCCACATCCAACTAGACTTCAGGGAGCTGGGCTCCAGAAGGCACCACCCATGTAACCACAACAGGAAGTGGGAGTACCCAGGGGGCAGCTTTTCAGCTCCTCTCCTCCAGTGACCTTGCTGTTACCATCTTGGCCAGCCAGGCCATGTTCAGGCCCCTGCCTAGACATCACCAGCTGCAATGCAATGCATTCTCTGTTCCAGCATCTCCCTCTGAGACCATTGCCTCCTCTCTTTCCAGCTTATCTTTTCTAGACTTCCAGCTCCAACAGTTCTTGTACCACACCAGGACCAACAAACCATTGTTCCTGGCATCTTATTATTTCCCCTCACTCTTTCACTCCCTCCTGTCCTCTTACCCAACTTAGATTCCATAATTATGTTACTCCCTGTGTAGCTCTTCAACAGCCTCAACCTACTCCTTCCTTGCTGTACCAGTTTAAGACAACTGTCCCTTTACTCCATACCTGCATCTGAGCAGCTGAGCATGACTGAAGAAAACAACCTTGCTTGCTGACTGGCCTCCCTTTAGTCTTATCACAAGCCTCAAGTGGGCCCCCAGTGCTGCCTGACAGCCTGCTGCATTTCCCTTATCCACTCATTTTCCCAGAATCATTTCACCAGTTTCTCTTTCTCTTCAAACCTCCAACACCCTCTCTTCCTCCTCAAGAACACTTGGTTGACAACTTCACTTCCCACTTCACTGAGAAAATTTGAGCAACCAGAAGAATCTGCACAAGCTTCTACTGTCACATCTACATCTTTCCACACTTACGTCCATGTATTACACTTAACCTTCCCATCTGCTACTATAAACTGCTATGAACTGTTCATCTTCTTCCTAAAGCCAGTCTCTCCTCTTTGCACTATATCCCATCTCCTCGTGCCTGCTCAATGACATTGCTTTTGTACCCATTTTTCTTCTCCACTGAAGAATACAAACATGATGCTATTTCTCCAACAGAAACACAAACAAATCCCTTTGATCCCACATCTAAATCAAACTACAGCTCTATTTCTGTTCCCCTTCACAACAAAACTCCTTAAAGTGATTGTCTTTACTCACTCTCTCACATTCTTCTTTTCTGTCTTTTCTTGAACACATCACAAGTAGAGTTTTTTTCCCTCCATGCAACTAAAACAGCTCTCACCAAGGTCACCAATGACCACTCAGTCTTAAATGCAGTGGCAAATTCTAACTTGACCTTCCAGCAGCAGTTGACTCAGATGCTCACCCCTTCCTTCTTAAATGCTTGGTCCCCTTCCCTTCCAGAGCACCACTCTCTCACAAGCTGGTCATCTCACAAGCTCCTCATCTCTCTCAATATTTAGATGTTGGAATCTCTTAGGGTTTTAGTCTTCAGGTCTTTTCCCTTCCCTGGCTACATCCACACCTCAGGTGACAGCTCCAGCCTACACCTCCCCTTTGACATCCAGACGCTTGTAGTCAACCAGCTTCCTCTCCATTCCTGGAACATGCTGAGCATACCTGCCCCTGACTCCATGCCTGCTGCCGTCTCCTCTGAGATTCTGTCCCCTCGATGATTTATTCCTTTCAGTCTCTACTAAAGACTCACTTCAGAAGTAAGCCCCTCACACCTAGCTGAGCTAACATGAAACTAATGTCACTTTCCCCACCCATCCTCCCTGCCCACCACCCAAATGTATTTTTCTCCATAGCATCAATCTCCACCTGGAATATTACAGACTCAATTGTTTATTTACATGTGTCTCCCTTCCCTGGAAACTAAATTCCATGAGAACTGTTTCCTACAATGTTAGATTCATACCAGGCACTCCTTTAAAATGTACTTCTAAAAAAAATTATTTATTTGACTGCTCCCAGTCTTAGTTGCGGCATGCAGGGTCTTACTCAGTTATGCCATGTAGGATCTAGTTCCCTGACCAGGGATCAAACCTGGCCCCTTGCATTGGGAGTGCAGAGTCTTAGCCACTGGACCACCAATGTTAGTCTCTCAGCCATATCCAACTCTTTGCAACTCCATGTAGATGGCTAGGCTCCTCTGTCCATGGAATTCTCCAGGCAAATATACTGGAATAGGTAGCCATTCCCTTCTCCAGGGGATCTTCCTAACCCAGGGATCAAACCTGGGTTTCCCGCATTGCAGGCAGATACTTTACTGTCTGAGCCACCAGAGAAGTCCCTTAAATGTACTTTGACTGAATGAATGAATTTGGCATTTGAACCCATATCGTCTGAATGTGGTGGCATTAGTCAGAACAGCAGAAGAGGGACATCCTTGTCATGGAGGACTCCAAAAACTATTTGAGAATTTGAAAGCTTGGAAGTCCCACCTAGTAAGGATAGAGCCAGAAACGCAAAAGCTGTTTATTATAACTTTATTTTTGCTGCCTCTCTGGTGGGCTGAGAAGGCCAAGTTACACATCTGTGTCACTGCAAGAGATGCAAAACACCCTGAATCCTGAGAATGTGTGGTATCATGTGTCAACTGCACCCAGAGATCATATAGGCGTCTTATGAATCTTTTTTTTGTAAACTCATCAGTTTTTATTTCAACTGACATATGCTTACCCTACCTACTCCTGCCCGGAAGTATTTTCCCCATCTGAACACACTTGTGCCCATCCATGGGCAAATCTGGGCCCATGCAGACAGTACCATCTTGCCCTGCTTAGTTGGGAAATGTGTCCATAACACTATAATCACAACTGCCATCTGAGCAGAGCTTGATGGAATCAGAGCACTCATTGGTCTATTAAAGTAAGCCCTGCTGCTCTCAAAAAAAAAAAAAAAAAGAGCTAATCTTTATTTTTTTTCACTTTGCTTTGCATTCACCTAGATATTCGTGTCAGGACTTACATGAGAAAAACACTTCTTTCTGACCCCTGTAGTGATCAACTGATGCCTTGAAGCAGGAAATTTGATTGCCCCCATCTCAGGCTGAGTCTCTGTTTTACCAATCACAGAATGACTCAACCCCTTTCTAAAAGCCAGCTGTGACCATTGACTCAGCGACCTCCTGCGGTGGCGAATTCAGTTTAAAAAATAATAATGAAGAAATCAGCAAGGTTATCGAAGCCATTAGGCTTCAATTTTCAACCCTTTGGGGGCTGGAGGAAATAAAGCAAGTTGGCCAGACCTGAGGAGTTGATGACACACATTTCCCTCCTCCAGAAGCATCTTGTAACTCGTCCTACCCCCAGCAGCGACTTCCCAGGGCGGCTCTTCTCCCCGCTGTTCCCCATCAGCAGGAATGTGGTGACACACAGGCTGATGAGCGGTAGGTACCAAAGCTCAGCCAGTGTGCCCTTCCAGCCTCGAACCCCACAGCTTGTCATCTCCTGTGGTCACATGGCTCCTGCACATTCACTCACTGCTCACACGAATCTAAAAGATAATCAAAGGAAAACTCCACCGACTTACCCCTGCCTAGACCAGCACAGGGAGTGGTCAAGTGTGCATGTGAAATATTAGCAGATTCTAATCTATTCTTTGCACCCAGCTCGCGGGCTCGTGCACTCGCCCTCTCTCTCTCTTCCTCTCTCTCATTTTTCAAAATAAATAAATAGATAAATGAATTTGCAGTTGGCTAAAGATTTCAGCTCAGTGACTGCTGTGCAGATGGATCCTGCTGAAGCTGGTGCTGGCTCTCTGGGGAGTAGCATGAAATGCTGGTTTTCAAAACCTGAGCAGCGTGTAAATGGCAGCTAAAAAGGAAATGCAGATTGGTGCTGAGTGTTAATTGTCTCTTCCTCTCTTCTTCACACACTTCAGAGGCTGTGTGCTGGCAGAAGACAGGAAAGCCGGCCTGCCTCCTCGTGGGGTGGGTTGTTTTTTTTTTCTTTCAAGCTGGACTGAGAGAATAACACCTAGAATCCAAGTCAAAACATGGAACGGGTTTTTTTTGTTTTGTTTTGTTTTTTCTTTTTTTTCAAGTTCTCGTCTGATGAAAGTCAGGGAGGTGGCACCAAGCTCGTCATGAAAGTAAGATTCTGCTGAGAAGGAACCGATGAGATGTGACACAGAACGGGGAAGCAGGATGTCTTTGTTTTGAAATGACAGGCGATAAGCTAAGGGGGTGCCTGGTGAGATTTTAGTCCATAACTAGGTAGCAACCTGTCAAATGCAGGCCCCTTAAATGCATCACAAGAATTCTCACTTGAGATGATTTCAATTCCAGCTCTGCGTGTGTGTATGAGCACATGCACGCACGCACAGCAAACATAATTGAATGCCCAAGCCCCAGGTACATCCCGTTGAGGGTACAACGGTAATCACACTGGGGCCAGAGCTCCCATTCCCTCCCTCACCTTCCTCGCTTAGGCATTGACAGGTCAGCCTCAGGACCACAGCCCAGGCTCAGCACCGTTTATTTTCATCCCTGAAGATTTCTATAAGCTTTCTCCCAGGACTTTCACCAGGCAGAACCTCAATTATCTGTCTTTTCTAGATGCAGTGGGGTTATTTGAATCTACGCAGGTCCAAATAAAACAAGGGCAAGGGCTTGCCTTGTGGCTCAGCTGGTAAAGAATCCGCCTGCAATGAGGGAGACCTGGGTTTGATCCCTAGGTTGAGAAGATCCCCTGGAGAAAGGGAACAGCTACCCACAACAGTATTCTGGCCTAGAGAATTTCATGATCTCCATAGTCCATGGAGTCACAAAGAGTCAGACACGACTGAGTGACTTTCACTTTCACTTCACTTTTCAACAGAGAAGCAATGGGGAAAATCAGTTTGCAAAGAGAAAAGAAGAATCTGGAACCTTCTCTTAAAAATCATAAAATCCCCAGGCCCCACCTGAGCCATGGTCCCTGTGTCTCCAAGCATTAATGGAAAGGTTGTTTCTCCCTGCTGCTGTTGCTGGAGTGCCAACCCCATTCTGGCTTGCCAGTTGGAGGCAAAGATAAGCAACCATGAGTGAAAACAAGTTATTATCTGTATCCATTGTCTCCTAAGTGACCAGGGATGTGCAGATGAACTGCTCCCCACCCCTGCTCTTCACTGGCAGGACCAAGAAGAGCATGTAAAGGCAGTTTCCAAAGACAAGGGTCCCTCCCGCTGCTGACTTCAGCTCGGCTGGGTGACATGCTCCACATTCCAGCCTCTCCTAGCGCCTTTCCTAACCAGGCAGAGAATGGTCTCCGCCAAGAATGGTAAAACCAAGAGATGGATCTTGCTCCAAGTACAAAGTGACCTCACTCAAGCTGCGTGTGTGAAGGAAGCAGATAAAGAATGTACTTTCAAGGAACTGGAAAGGACGGTTGTAGGGGTAGAAGGGGGACCATCCCAGCTTATACTAGCACACCAGAAAGAGCTTCCTAGGCTAGAAATAGAGCTCAGGTGTGGGACACAGGACTGGACCACCAGGCCTCTCTCCTTAGAAGCACCTCTTAAGTCTGAGTTCAGTCAGTTACCTGCCATCTTCTGGGTAAAGTCCAATTTCCCAAACCTATTTCCCTCCCCAAAAGGGAATGGCCACCATATACAGGTCACCTGGACAGAATGACCACAGTCACCACTAATGAATGGGAGTAGTGATGGCTCCCACTGTAGGCCGTGATGTTAGCTAAAGGGCTTTAGAGCATGACTCAGTCTCCACTGTGTACAGGGGAGAGTCTGTCCCTTGAAGGGGAGCCCCAGCATAGATGTCTATGAGCTTGTAACTCACTATCACGAGAGTGGGAGAATAGAATGGGGTTGATGTTTTATTTTGTCTCAACATTTTCTTGATTTCAGTGGTTTGTTATGTGCCAGCCAACAAGAGCCTCAGGCAAGGTCAGGAAGCTGCTTGAATGCCCCTCACTCTAGTGAATGCAGAAGTGAGCTGTTGTCACAGAGACACTGCCTCTGATTAATGACACAAGCTGGTAGCTCCATGCGTGTAACCTGGTGCCAGGATGACCATGAAAGCCAAAAGAAGTGACATGGTCCCTGCTGCCAGTCCAGCCCCTCCCATAGGTGACCAAAACAGAACCATCTTAGAGCAGTTTTCTGAAGCTATGGGACAAAAGTCAAAACTGAGTATTTTTGGCAGGAAGACCTGCTTTTAGGGGGTAAGAGTTGATTAAAATGGGACATGGAGTGATGGAGATGCTCTCCATCTTGATCCTATGTGGGTTACACGAGTGTCTGTATTTGTCAAAAGTGATCAAACTTGGACTTCCCTGGTGGTCCAGTGGTTAAGATTTTGCCTTCCAGTGCAGGGGGTCCAGGTTAGATCCCTGATTGGGTAACTAAGATCCCTCATGCCTCAAAGCCAAAAGCCCAAAACATAAAGCAGAAGCAATACTGTAATAGAGTATAATAAAGTCTTTAAAAATGTAATAAATGTAAATAAAGTATAATAAAGTCTTTAAAAATGTAATAAATATAATAAAGTCTTTAAAAATGGTCCACATTAAAAAAAATCTTTAAGAAAAAGGTGATCAAACTGTATATTCTGTTTGTTTCACTGTAAAGACTCTTTATGACTCAATGGACTCTAACCCACCAAGCTCCTCTGTCCATGTAAATCTCCAGGCAAGAATACTGGAATAGGTTGCCATTCCCTTCCCCAAGGGATCTTCTCAACCCAAGGATCAAACCCAGGTTTCCTGCATTGCAGGCAGATTCTTTACAGTCTGAGCCTCTGAACATAAATTATAATTTCATTATAAAAAAGCTATTCTACTCCTACAGGAGGCCACAGTGGGGTAATTTTGATAATCCTCACCTTCAACCTACCTTTCTGGTACCAACTGGAAAAGGGCAACCCAGAAGTTCCATTCCCAGCTCCCTGTGCCCTGCTCTGTGCAGTAGGTCACATCTAGGACTTGGAATCCAAAGCCTGCATCTGAAGCCTTGCGTCCCCCTCACCATGCCTGTGACTTCTGGATTGTCCCTCCATCTCTCTGAGGCTATATCTCTTCATCTTTATAATGGAAGGGAATGATTCCTGCCTATAATATTATCGGAGGAAACAAAAAAGAGTGTTTCATAAACTGGGAAGAGCTATAGGAATACAGATTGTACTCCACCTCACAAAGATCACCACTATTTAGACACTTGCCTAAAATGGACAAGCTCTTTGGTATAGTGTCAAAAACTCCAATTGGACAGTCTGCTGTGAAAACCTCTATAAACAACATATAACTAAATAATCAGAAGCAGTATGGAAATATAAATGGTATATCTGCCTTGGAAAAGAGTTTGTTCCTCAAAAAGTTAAACATAGAATTATCATATGACCCAGCAATTCTATTACTAGGCATACACCAAAATAATTGAAATGAGAACTAAAACAAATACCAGTATGTGAATGTTCATAACAGCATTATTCGCAATAGGCAGAAAAAACCTAAGTGTCCATCAACAGATGAATGGGTAAACAAATTGTGATATACAGTATACATACAATGAAATATTACTCAGTCACAGAAAGGAATGAAGTTCTGAAACATACTACAGCATGGATGAACCTTGAACTTTAAGTGAAATGAGCTAGACATAAATAAAAAATATTGTATAATGTCACTTACATGAAATATCTAGAATAGGTAAATTCACAGAGACAGAAAGTCATTAGAGGTTACCAGTGACTAGGGGAAGGGAGGAATGACCAGTTGTTGCTTAATGGATACAGAGTTTCTGAGATGATGAAAGGGTTTTAGAAATACATAGAAGAGCTGATTGAATAACACTGCAAATGTAAATAATGTCATTAAATCACACATTTTTAAATTATTAAAATGGAAAATTTTATGTTATGCATATTTTACCATGATTTTCAAAATAATGACTGTCTTACAGTATGGCAGGTACTCAACAAATTGTAATAGTAAATAACCATCAGCAGAGACTCATGTAGAAAATAACTTAAATGCCTTGGCCTATAGCCCTTCAGATCTGGGATGTGAAAAAGGTTATGGAGAGGGTGAGGCAGGTCAAATTTGCTTTTACCTACAGCTACTTTCAAGACTGCCATTTCTGAGGCACTACATTATCCAAAAACTCATAGCGCTATAATCAGAGAAAGAATGTGGGAAGACATTAATCTATTCCCTGTGATAGTTTGTGGGACAGACATAAGCTCAGGGTCTCAGGTAAAACTTATGCAAAAGTACAATTTGCCTTTATTAGATCATCTTCTTCCATTTTAGTTCCCTTCAGGATGTGAAGTGTTCCCAAATCCCTCAACTGTCTTTTGATAATGGTTGCTTTCCCAAGACAATCTAGACCAGTGGTTAAGAGCTCAGGGCTTGAATCCAAGCACTCTGGAATTTGAATCCCAGCCCTGTCATTCCTTCAGTAAGTGATCATGAGCTGGTTACTCAATCTCTCTAATGTTTTGATTTCGTCCTCTGTAAAGAGAGGATAACAACGCCCAGCTCATAAGGTAGTGTAAGCTAAGGATTTAGGAAGGAGCCTGTCAAATATAAAAGAGTACAATAAATGGCAGCTAATGTTATTTTAGAGCACTATTACTCTCCTACCAAAGCTTATAAACACCTGTCTTTGTAACTATAAATGAGGAAAGAATTATTTAACTTTAGTTTCCAGGTATCTGATGAATAAAATAGACCATTTATTTCTCCTTTCAAACATTTAATGGACACTTGCTATGTGAATGCTGTTCTATTGTATGACTATACAATCTTGCTTCATTCAGCTGTTGAAGTAGGGTAGAGAAAGGAGGTGTGAACTGGATAATAGTCAGGACTACAGTCACTGTAAGAATTAGATGAAGTTCCTCAAGCAATTAAAATCTTCCTAGTAGCTTCTAGTATCCAGGTCACCTTATGTCACAAATGTTTTTGAAAAGTCAATATGACTGTGCCAAAATCTTTAAATAGAGCATAGTTAAATGCTTCCTGGATATGAATAATTATGAAGACCAAGTCTGTTCTAACCCACTTGGTAGGAAATAAGACTTATTTTGGTACTGTTCATGATGATTATTCAACAGCTGGACCAGAAGGCAAAAGAACCGCTGCGTGAGTGTTCAAATTGTGTAGCACTCCAACAGACAGCTTTTCCTTCAATAATATAAAGAAATAGCAAGAGAAAGCAACTACAGATCTTTCTCGACTTGTGATGGGGTTACATCCCAATAAACTCATCATAAGTTGAAAGTATCCCAAGTCAAAAATGCCTTTAACTGCACCTAACCTACCAATCAGAGCTTCACAGGTGGCTCAATAGTAAAGAATCTGCCTGCCAATGCAGGAGATGCAGGTTCAATCCCTGGGTCAGGAAGATCCCCTAGAGAAGGAAATGGAAATCCATTCCAGTATTCTTGCCTGGGAAATCCCATAGACAGAGGAGCCTGGCAGGCTACAGTCCATGGACTCTCGAAAGAGTCAGACATGACTTAGTAACTAAACAACAACCTACCAAACATCACAGCTGAGCCTAGGCTGCCTTAAACACACTCAAAACACATTAGCCTACAGTTGGGAAAAATCATCTAACTCAAAACCTATTTTATAATAAAATGCTTAATATCTCATATAATTTATTGAATACTGTACTGAAAGTAAAAAACAGAATGGTTATATGGGTACATGTGGTTGCATGTATATTGGTTGTTTACTCCCCTGATCACATGGTTGACTGAGAACAATGGCTCACTGCCACTGCCCCAGCATCACTAGAGAGTATCTTACCACATATCACTACCCCAGGAAAAGATCAAAATGCAAAACTCCAAGTGTGGTTTTCACTAGATAGCTGTCACACTATTACAAAGTCAAAAAATATTAAGTCAAACCATCATAAGTCAAAGACTATTTGTAGAAACAAACCTTATAAACTTCAGAAAATTATTTCTTCAAAACAAGAATTATTCCATCCAAAATAATTTTTGAGGTATAAGAAAAACAAAGCAAAAACATTAAGAGGATTAAGTGATTGTGTGAGAATTCTTTTTAAATATTTCTCAATGGACATAAGTGTTTCTAGAACTATTACTTCATCAACTGTCTGTTAAGCATCTAAAGATACCACTAAGGTTAAACAACAAGAACAAAACTATTTTTTAATTTAAAAGAAAGAACAAAGTTTGAAACTTTGGAAGAAATTAATAGGGACAGGCTGCTTTGAAAGGAAGAAAAATTAGTTTCAAGAGAGGAAAACTAAATACATCCCAGAAACAAAATTAAATCTAGTAATTAGGAAAGCTCAAAGAAACAACACATGAATGCAAAACATTTTCACTTCATTTTCCTGAGCTGTCTAATATTTTGCCTCATTATTTCAGAAAAATGCTGCCTTTTCATTTCCATCTATTGTTCTAATCATGCAATGTCATTTACTTCATGTTTATAACTTGACTTTATGATATACACTTAGTTTTCTCTGAATTTCTAATTGCATTTCTCTGTAGTTGTTGCTCTTACTATTTTTCATTCATAGAGATTTTTTCCCTCATTTTATCAATAGCATACTTTCCACTTTCAGGTTCTTAACAATCAATTCATAATATAAAGGACTCTCTTTATAGACATTTTTCATGGATCTTCTGATATTATAATTTAGACTGTTTAATTTTAGGCCTGCTAGTCAGATGTTAAATCAGGAATTTTAAAAATCTTATTCAGGAGTTATTTCCAATAGCTATTAACGCTTCATAATGACAGGGGAAAAAATCAAAGTGACCTAGACTAATACAGATATTAAATTTGGCAGAGGAGAGCATTAAAACCATTATTATAACTGTATTCTTTATATTCAAAAAATCAAGTAGAGATATACAAAAGAAAAGCAGGTAAATTGAATTTCTAGTAATGAAAATTACAATATGGGACATGAAAACTTTATTGAATGAGATTAATGGCAGGTTAGACATCACAAAAGAAAATATTAATGAACTTTAAATAAAAACAAACTATCAAAATGGAAACAGAAGAAGAATTTTTAAATATATGTATATTTATAGAAAGACAGAGAGCCAGAAGGAGAGACACAGAAACAGAAAGGCAAAGGGGAAGAGAGAAATAAAAGTCAGCCAGATTGGAAAGAAATAAAACTGTCATTATTTTCAAATGATACAATTATCTATGTATAAAATCCAAAATAATCTACCCAAAAAAATACCCCAAAACAAAGAAAAAACATTAGAACAAATAACTGCAAGGTTGCAGGATACGAGACCAACATGTAAAAAAAAAAATTTGTATTCCTATATGCTGCAATAAATTATTAGAAACTGATATTATAAAACACTATCATTTACAAAAGAATTAAGAATATTAACTCCTTAGAAATACCTTTGGCAAAAGGAATGAAAGACCTATACACTAAATAAAATATTTTTGAGAAAAACTAAGTAAGACCTCAGAAATAAATGACAAAATACATCTTTGTTCATATGTGGAAAGATGCAACATTGATTTATATGGAAGACCCTAAATTCATCTATGAAATAAACACAATTCCAATCAAAATCCCTACATACTTCTGAAGTAGAAAGTAACAAGATGATTTTAAAGTTTGTGTGGCTCATTTATGATTAAAACTCTCCAGAAAGCAGGAATAGAAGGAACATACCTCAACATAATAAAAGCTATCTATGACAAACCCACAGCAAGCATTACCCTCAATGGTGAAAAATTGAAAGCATTTCCCCTGAAATCAGGAACAAGACAAGGGTGCCCACTCTCACCACTACTATTCAACATAGTTTTGGAAGTTTTGGCCACAGCAATCAGAGCAGAAAAAGAAGTAAAAGGAATCCAGATAGGAAAAGAAGAAGTGAAACTCTCACTGTTTGCAGATGACATGATCCTCTACATAGAAAACCCTAAAGACTCTACCAGAAAATTACTAGAGCTAATCAATGAATATAGTAAAGTTGCAGGATATAAAATTAACACACAGAAATCCCTTGCATTCCTATACACTAACAATGAGAAAACAGAAAGAGAAATTAAGGAAACAATACCATTCACCATTGCAACAAAAAGAATAAAATACTTAGGAGTATATCTACCTAAAGAAACAAAAGGCCTATACATAGAAAACTATAAAACACTGATGAAAGAAATCAAAGAGGACACAAACAGATGGAGAAACATACCTTGTTCATAGATTGGAAGAATCAATATTGTCAAAATGGCTATTCTAACCAAAGCAATCTATAGATTCAATGCAATCTCTATCAAGCTACCAATGGTATTTTTCACAGAACTAGAACAAATAATTCCACAATTTTTATGGAAATACAAAAAACCTCGAATAGCCAAAGTAATCTTGAGAAAGAAGAATGGAATGGAGGAATCAACCTGCCTGACTTCAGACTCTACTACAAAGCCACAGTCATCAAGACAGTATGGTACTGGCACAAAGACAAATATGGATCAATGGAACAGAATAGAAAGCCCAGAGATAAATCCACAAACCTATGGACACCTTATCTTCGACAAAGGAGGCAAGGATATACAATGGAAAAAAGACAACCTCTTTAACAAGTGGTGCTGGGAAAACTGGTCAACCACTTGTAAAAGAATGAAACTAGAACACTTTCTAACACCATACACAAAAGTAAACTCAAAATGGATTAAAGATCTAAATGTAAGACCTGAAACTATAAAACTCCTAGAGGAGAACATAGGCAAAACACTCTCCGACATAAATCACAGCAGGATCCTCTATGACCCACCTCCCAGAATATTGGAAATAAAAGCAAAACTAAACAAATGGGACCTAATGAAACTTAAAAGCTTTTGCACTACAAAGGAAACTATAAGTAAGGAGAAAAGACAGCCCTCAGATTGGGAGAAAATAATAGCAAATGAAGCAACAGACAAAGGATTAATCTCAAAAATATACAAGCAACTCCTGCAGCGCAATTCCAGAAAAATAAATGACCCAATCAAAAAATGGGCCAAAGAACTAAACAGACATTTCTCCAAAGAAGACATACAGATGGCTAACAAACACATGAAAAGATGCTCCACATCACTCATTATCAGAGAAATGCAAATCAAAACCTCAATGAGGTACCATTACATGCCAGTCAGGATGGCTGCTATCCAAAAGTCTACAAGCAATAAATGCTGGAGAGGGTGTGGAGAAAAGGGAACCCTCTTACACTGTTGGTGGGAATGCAAACTAGTACAGCCACTATGGAGAACAGTGTGGAGATTTCTTAAAAAACTGGAAATAGAACTGCCATATGACCCAGCAATCCCACTCCTGGGCATACACACCGAGGAAACCAGATCTGAAAGAGACACGTGCACCCCAATGTTCATCACAGCACTGTTTATAATAGCCAGGACATGGAAGCAACCTAGATGCCCATCAGCAGACGAATGGATAAGGAAGCTGTGGTACATATACACCATGGAATATTACTCAGCTGTTAAAAAGAATTCATTTGAATCAGTTCTAATGAGATGGATGAAACTGGAGCCCATTATACAGAGTGAAGTAAGCCAGAAAGATATAACATTACAGTATACTAACACATATATATGGAATTTAGAAAGGTTGTAATGATAACCCTATAAGCAAAACAGAAAAAGAGACACAGATGTACAGAACAGAATTTTGGACTCTATGGGAGAAGGCAAGGGTGGGATGTTTCGAGAGAACAGCATGTATATTTTCTATAGTGAAACAGATCACCAGCCCAGGTGGGATACATGAGACAAGTGCTCGGGCCTGGTGTACTGGGAAGACCCAGAGGAATCGGGTGGAGAGGGAGGTGGGAGAGGGATCGGGATGGGGAATACATGTAACTCCATGGCTGATTCATGTCAATGTATGACAAAACCCACTGCAATGTTGTGAAGTAATTAGCCTCCAACTAATAAAAATAAAGGGGGAAAAAAAAAGAAAAAAAAATAAAGTTTGTGTGGCAATGCAGAGTACCTAGAATGGCCAAAGAACTTTGAGAAAGAAGAACAAAGTCAGACTGGTCTGACACCACACCAGATTTCAAGATTTCAGTTCAGTTCAGTTCAGTCGCTCATTCATGTCTGACTCTTTGCGACCCCATGGACTGCAGCATGCCAGGCCTCCCTGTCCATCACCAACTCCCGAAGTTTACCCAAAGTCATGTCCATTGAGTCAGTGATGCCATCCAGCCATCTCATCCTCCTTCGTCCCCTTCTCCTCCTGCCCTCAATCTTTACCAGCATCAGGGTCTTTTCAAATGAGTCAGCTCTTCGTATCAGATGGCCAAAGTATTGGAGTTTCAGCTTCAAGATCAGTCCTTCCAATGAACATTCAGGACTGATCTCCTTTAGGATGGACTGGTTTCAAGATTTAGCTGGAGTAATCAAGAGTGTGTAGTACTGGCAGAGAGAAGTAAGTCAGAAAGAGAAACACCAATACAGTATATTAATGCATATATATGGAATTTAGAAAGATGGTAACAATGATCCTACATGCAAGGCAGCAAAAGAGACACAGATGTAAAGAACAGACTTGGACTATGTGGGAGAAGGCAAGGGTGGTATGATTTGAGAGAACAGCATTGAAACATGTATATTACAATATGCAAAATAGATGACCAGTGCAAGTTCATGCATTGAACTTGAGGAGGGAAGTGTTCAGTATCGGGGGACATGTAGGCACCCATGGTTGATTCATTTCTATGTATGGCAAAAACCACCACAATATTGTAAATTATCCTCCAATTAAAATAAATTTTTAAAAAGACTGTGTAGTATTGGTATCATGAAAGCTTTAACTGATAAACAGATCAATGGAAAGATAGAGGGAAGCCAGAAATATATCTATACATACATGAACACTCATTTTTGACAAAGGAGCAAAGGAAATTCAGTGTTGAAAGATTAGCCTTCTCAACAGACAAAGGTAAGGAAAAAGTGGACATTGTGTGCTCAGTTGCTCAATCATGTTGGACTCTTCAACCTCATGGACTGTAGCCCATTAGGCTCCTCTGTCTATGGAATTTTCCAGGCAAGAATATTGGAGTGTGTTGCCATTTCCTACTCCAGGGAATCTTCCCAACCCAGGGATTGAACCCACGTCTCTTGGGTATCCTGCATTGACAGACAGATTCTCTACCACTGAGCAATGTGGGAAGCCCCACCTTATGTAAAAATATGAACTTCAATCCATGCCTTGTACCATAGACAAAAACTAACTCAAAATATAATATAGACCTAAATGTAAAACCTAATACTATGAAACCTCTAGGGGAAAAAAAGAATATCTCTGTGACCTTGGGTTAGGCAAAATTTCTTATGTAAGAAACCAAAACACAATCCATTAAGAAATGTTGAAATTGGACTTCATCAGAATATTAAACTTTTAAATATTAAAACTAACCCTTCAAAAGACACTATTAAAAGAATGAAAAGACAGACATAGACTGGAAAGAATATATTTGCAAAGTTTATATCAGATAAAGAGCTTGTACCCAGAATGTATAATGAACTCTCAAAACTACATAATAAGAAAATAAATGTCCAAAACAAAATGGAAAAAAGATTTGAATAGACACTTCACCAACACAAAAATATAGAGGTGGTAAATAAGCACATTAAAAAATATGCTCAACATCATTATTCATTAAGGAAATACAACTTAAAACCACAATGAGCTATTGCTTCATATCTATCAGTATGACTAAAAATTTTAAAAGGCTGCACATACATTGTCGATAAGGATGAGCAGAAACTGGAACTTTCATACAGCATTGGTGGGAACGTAAAATAATACAGCCACTTGTGTGGTACTGCTTTACATCTATCACATGATCCAACCAGTCCACTCCTAGGAATGTATCCAAAAGAAAAGCACACATCTATACAAAGACATGCACACATATGTTCATAGCTGCCTTATTTCTAATACCCAAAAACGATATGGATAAATAGCAGAATAATTCTCAGCATTGAAAAGCAGTCAATTATTGCTACAAACAACACCATGAATGGATATAAAATAACTATGCCAAGTGAAAGGCAAAAAAGAATGCATACTGTATGATTCTATTTAAATCTACTTAAAAATCCTTCACAATGTAAGCCAGTTTATATAGACAGAAAGAAGAGTAGTGGTTGCCTAGGGAAGGAGGTTGGAAACAGAAAAGATAGCTGGGCAGAATTACAGACAGGCACAAGGAGACTTTGGGGGGTGATGAATACGTTGACTATCTTGATCACAGTAAAGGGTGTAAAATAAAATTTATCACATTGCATAACAATTTGAAAAACAAAACTCTTTTAAGTTTAATTAGGTCCCATTTGTTTATTTTTGCTTTTATTTCCAATATTCTGGGAGGTGGGTCATAGAGGATCTTGTGGTGATTTCTGTCGGACAGTGTTTTGCCTATGTTCTCCTCTAGGAGTTTTATAGTTTCTGGTCTTACATTTAGATCTTTAATCCATGTTGAGTTTATTTTTGTGTATGGTGTTAGAAAGTGTTCTAGTTTCATTCTTTTACAAGTGGTTGACCAGTTTTCCCAGCACCTCTTGTTAAAGAGGTTGTCTTTTTTCCATTGTATATCCTTGCCTCCTTTGTTGAAGATAAGGTGTCCATAGGTATGTGGATTTATCTCTGGGCTTTCTATTTTGTTCTTGATCTATATTTCTGTCTTTGTGCCAGTACCATACTGTCTTGATGACTGTGGCTTTGTAGTAAAGCTTGAAGTCAGGCAGGTTGATTCCTCCTTAAAAGCTTTTGCACAACAAAGGAAACTATAAGCAAGGTGAAAAGACAGCCCTCAGGTTGGGAGAAAATAATAGCAAATGAAGAAACAGACAAAGGGGATTAATCTCAAAAATATACAAGCAACTCCTGAAGCTCAATTCCAGAAAAATAAATGAACCAATCAAAAAATGGGCCAAAGAACTAAACAGACATTTCTCCAAAGAAGACATACACATGGCTAACAAACACATGAAAAGATGCTCCACATCACTCATTATCAGAGAAATGCAAATCAAAACCTCAATGAGGTACCATTACATGCCAGTCAGGATGGCTGCTATCCAAAAGTCTACAAGCAATAAATGCTGGAGAGGGTGTGGAGAAAAGGGAACCCTCTTACACTGTTGGTGGGAATGCAAACTAGTACAGCCGCTATGGAGAACAGTGTGGAGATTTCTTAAAAAACTGGAAATAGAACTGCCATATGACCCAGCAATCCCACTTCTGGGCATACACACCGAGGAAACCAGATCTGAAAGAGACACGTGCACCCCAATGTTCATCGCAGCACTGTTTATAATAGCCAGGACATGGAAGCAACCTAGATGCCCATCAGCAGACGAATGGATAAGGAAGCTGTGGTACATATACACCATGGAATATTACTCAGCTGTTAAAAAGAATTCATTTGAATCAGTTCTAATGAAATGGATGAAACTGGAGCCCATCATACAGATTGAAGTAAGCCAGAAAGATAAAGAACATTACAGTATACTAATGCATATATATGGAATTTAGAAAGATGGTAACGATAACCCTATATGCAAGACAGAAAAAGAGACACAGATGTACAGAACAGAATTTTGGACTCTATGGGAGAAGGCGAGGGTAGGATGATCTGAGAGAACAGCATCGAAACATGTATATTATCAAGTGTGAAACGGATCGCCAGTCCAGGTTGGATACGTGAGACAAGTGCTCGGGGCTGGTGCACTGGGATGACCCAGAGGGATGGGATGGGGAGGGAGGTGGCAGGGGGGTTCAGGATGGGGAACACATATAAATCCATGGCTGATTCATGTCAATGTATGGCAAAAACTACTACAATATTGTAAAGTAATTAGCCTCCAACTAATAAAAATAAATGGAAAAAAAAATAAAATAAAAAACAAAATTCTAGGGGTGATCATGAAGCACGAAGCATGAGAGAGAGTTAGCATTAGCTCATAGATACAACATGGCCATCCTGCTCAAATTGTTCTGTTCCACAGCAACACTGCAAAGGTTACAGGGACAGTCTGGAGGACAAAGGGAATATCCCCTCCCTGATTTTGTAGACTTTTGTTTATACTGCCTAAGGTTGCACAGTTTTGAAGTTTTGTGAACCATTCCTTTACTTTAATCAGACTGCTAAATCCTTTTAAACTTATAGTCCAAACAATCATTTCCCCCAAAGACCATGAAGAAGTGTGAAGGTAGTGTTAGTCACTCAGCCATGTCCAACTCTTTGCGACCATAAGTTTTGTCAAGTTAGATCTCCCCATCCTTTGCTTTTAGATCAATTGATATTTTACATGTGACGAGCATGTTTCATAATTTTAAACTGTTTTATAGTGTTATAAATAGAAATGCTTTCTATTTCAGCCTTCTGAATCCTAGTTGAACTATACAACTAGCTATACTAGCTATCCCTCCTCAGTTTGAATTAACTTCAAACTTGAAAGCTAAACTTTCTACATTTTCCAGCCACAAGGTCAATAACTTTTAAAAGTCACCTGATGTCTTAAATAGTATCAATGCTTTCTTAAGTCAGTCTACCAAGGCAATAGAAAAATAAACAAATGAAACCTAGTCAAGCTTATAAACTTTTGCACAGCAAAGGGAACCATAAACAAAATGAAAAGACAACCTACAGACTAGAAGGAAATATTTGCAAATGATGTAAACAACAAGGGCTTAATTTCGAAAATATACAAACAGCTCATAGAACTCAATAACAAAAAAACATAACCCAGTGCTCACTTTGGTGGCACATATACTAAAATTGGAATGATACAGGGAAGATTAGCAGGGCCTCTGCACAAGGATGACATGCAAATTTGTGAAGCATTCCATATTTTTATTCATGTTGAGGTTTGACAGAAAATAACAAAATTCTGTAAAGCAATTATCCATCAATAAAAAAAAAAAACTTAAAAAAAAAAACAATCAAAAAAAGGGCAGAAGGCCTAAATAGATATTTTTCCAAAGAAGACATACAGATGGCTAATAGACACATGAAAAGATGTTTAATATCACTAATTATTAGAGAAAAACAAATCAAAACCACAATGAGGTACCACCTCACACTTGTCAGAATGGCCATCAAGTCTAGAAATAATGTATGCTGGAGAGGGTGTGGACGAGAGGGAGCCCTTCTACACTGTTGGTGGGACTGTAAACTGATGCAGCCACTATGGAGAATAGTATGGAGTTTCTTTAAAAAACTAAAAATAGAGTTTCCATACAATCAGCAATCCCACTCCTAGGCATATATCTGGAAAAAAAACTGTAACTCAAAAATATACATGCATCACAATGTTCATAGAAGCACTACTTACAAGAGCCAAGACATGGAAGCACCCTAAATGTCCACTGACAGAAGAATGGATAAAGAAGATGCAAATACCTCTACACAGTGGAATATTACTCAGCCAGAAAAAAGAATGAAATACAGTCATTTGCAGGTATATGTATGGACCTAAATGTTATCATACTAAGTGCAGTAGATCAGAAAGAAAAAGATAAATACCATGTCACTTATAGTGGAATCTAAAATATGACACAAATGAATTTATCTACAAAACAGAAACAGACTCACTGGTATAGAAAATAGACTTGTGGTTGCCAAGGGATGCAAGGGGTGGGGGAAATGACAGGATGGCATGGGAGAGATGGATTGGGACTAGCTGATGCAAAGTACTGTATGTAGAATGGATAAACAATAAGGTTCTACTGTATAGCACAGGGAACAATATTCGATATCCTGTAATAAGCCATAATGGAAAAGAAAATAAAGTCACTTGATGTCTTGCTGTCTCTTACTGCCAGTCTTGGTTATTACACAAGTAATGAAGACTGCTATGGAACTTGTTTAGTGAACTTATAATTGAGTTATTTTCATAATGCTACACATTTCATTAACTATATGATCACAGATATTTAAGCTCACCTCATTTCAATGTTCACACTTTTGCTAGGGTTTGTCATCATCCTTGGATGTGTCTGGTGACCCAGCACAATGTCACCTGACACCCTTTAACTAGACTAGGAGATACTGCTAACTAGGCCAGGACATCCTGGCCTTTATTTTACAGAGAATTCTGAAAGTATCTCCCAGTTACTGCAAATAATGACAAAAGCAAAACAAAAGGAACTATGTGCAATAACATTCCCCCCACTAGTATTCAGGGAGTCATCCTCCAGAAGAGGTTTCCTGTTATTTAGTAGCAGATTCATAAGCTCCTTTATCACCCCCCTTCCTCACCCACACTTCTTCCCTTCCTCCCTGCCCCCCAAAAGGACTAAGGCACTTGACAAGCCTCTGGCTCAGCCTCAAGTTTGAATCAGTCCTAATGAGATGGATGAAACTGGAGCCCATTATACAGAGTGAAGTAAGCCAGAAAGATAAAGAACATTACAGCATACTAACACATATATATGGAATTTAGAAAGATGGTAACGATAACCCTATATGCAAAACAGAAAAAGAGACACAGAAGTACAGAACAGACTTTTGAACTCTGTGGGAGAAGGTGGGGGTGGGATGTTTCGAAAGAACAGCATGTATATTATCTATGGTGAAACAGATCACCAGCCCAGGTGGGATGCATGAGACAAGTGCTTGGGCCTGGTGCACTGGGAAGACCCAGAGGAATCGGGTGGAGAGGGAGGTGGGAGGAGGGATTGGGATGGGGAATACGTGTAACTGCATGGCTGATTCATATCAATGTATGACAAAACCCACTGAAATGTTGTGAAGTAATTAGCCTCCAACTAATAAAAAAAAAAAAAGAAAAAGAAAATCACTGATGAGTAGATTACAGCTGATTGGAGATACCTGCCTGAGGGAATTTCCTAAGAACCCAGCGCAGACAAGCCTTCCACAAGTCTTAGGAAAGTTGTTCCTTCTTCATTGTGGATGACTACATGAAGCAGATTTTGCTCTGAACATTAGTGATAAATGACTTGAAAGCAAGAGGAGACTTTCTTTTACTTGACTTATTTCAAAAGGAAAAAAAAATTCTTTATAATACACTCCAAGACTAAGTCTGTCTTTCCAGTGGAAGGAGGAAACGTAGGAAGTGACTTTTCTGAAATAAGACAGCATGCCTCCCTTCAAGGGAACAGAGAAAACCAGGTAGTAAGTCCAAGTTCACGGAAAACTGATGACATGGTTTTATAAGATCAGAAATTCTGGCATTCTCAACACGTCTGTAGAGGTGTTAAAGGCAGAAAGAATAATGAATTCAGGATTCAGAGGGGACCTGGCAGGGAGTGTTTCCTGAAACACAACTAGGTGTAAAACTACCAGTTAGATGGAAACAAAAAGAGGAAACTGAGTCTAAGACACTGACTTGGAGATGGATAAAAGTCACATTGGCTGTGTCATTTGGGGATATCACTTAGGATATTATCTCAGTCACTTGGATGAACAGGGACAGAAGTTTCTTGTTCCTCCTCACCCCCTCCACATTCCACCAAGCCATATAGGTTCTTACATGCAGTAGGAATGCTCTGTGTCAGCAGGGCTAGAGAAAGAGAAGTCCAGTGTATGACCAGTTAACTTGGGAACCCCTCTGAGAGGTAGACAGCAGGAGCCTTCCAGGTGGAGAAGCAGCCCTTCTTCAGTGAGGTCTGCCACTGCCTCTGATGGCATATGTAAGCATTAACTGTCTGCTACACTCTTCATTTCCCTTCTCATTCCAGGTATTCTAGTGCTGGCTGCTGCAAGAAATTCAGCACAGTGCTTCTCCAACTCTATGTTAAGAAAGTTCAGGGTTTTTCAGTGTTTCTTTTAAATTTCCAACCCATACCTTGAACTGGTGAAATGAAAAAAAAGAAGTCTAAAATTTAAGTATTAAGTTTAACAAAGATAAAATTATTTTGCCAAATTGTCATAAAGGTTTCTGAATGCTTACTCTCAATTTCTGTATCTGTCTTGTCTCAGACCAGTAACAAAGTTCACCAAGTGGCCCCACTTGGTAAACCATGCTTTGAGCCCTAGAGCATGTTCTTTTGAAAATTAGAATAGACGGACATAAAAATGTCATTAGACAACCCTAGGTTAGAACTGGAACATCAGCTAATATCTGTCATAAAATAGTCACCCAGGAGAGGTGAGAGCCATATGAGACACTGAAGGAAAGCTTAATCTCTAGTAGAAAACTGATGTTGAAACAGAGAAAGAAACAATAAATAGGTGAAATAGATATGCAGGAGCGTGGATAAAGAAATATATAGACATGTATGACCTACTTCAAAAATAAAAATAAGTTTAATCAAGACACTGAAAGACTGAATATACAGACTATGACCAGACCATATATAAAAATAGAACTTTATATATATATATATATACACATATATATATATATATATATATATACACATATATATATATATGAAAAATAGGCAGAACCTGCTCACAAAGTCAACCAGTTATTTACAATAAATAACCCCAGAAGATAGTTGGCTCTGAGTTAGACTTGTAGGAAGCCAGACTGCCATCTCTAGAGATAATACAAGCTAAACAATAACTTAAATAACATTAGTCAAAAACAGACAGGACTTGGTTAATAACTGACAGATTCCCTAATTTTTGTCCCTTCATCTCAGAATCAACCAGAAGTCAGATATGCATCCCTAACTAATCACACAGGATGCCCTGCTTCCAGGTAGCCCTCTTATTGCTTCCCCAGGACAACAGCCACCAATCAGGGCATTCCAGAAGGCTTCCCTTTCTTCACTATAAAGCTGCCTGCCTTTGGGTCTCAGCCTAACTTAGAGTCTCTACCAAAATGCAAATGACAGTGACTGACTCCCTTGCCATAGCACGCTCTGAGCAGTCTTTGGTTTTCTCATTTAGTTGGTCTACAGTTATTTCCACAAAATGCTTATTTTTGTTTGGAGACCTCAGGGCTGTTCATAATGGATGACATAAGCATTTCATAGAAATCTGCACATTCTTAATAACAAAGTCTAATTCTATTACTGTCTTGGCAACTCCATTTCCCTCACACCGATATCCAATCTCATAAAGTCCTGTCAAGCCTGTTTCTAAAATGTAACCCAAGTGGATTTACTACTCCCCTATCCCTAGTCCCACCACTGGAGTCCAAGGGACCAGCCATGTGCTTTGGACTGCCACAATGGCCTCTTCACTGCTCACTGCTTCTTCTCTTGCTCATAAAGCAGCCAGAGATCTGCAAATCCAGTACATCATTTCTCCTCCACTTAAGCCTTCGGACACGACTGAGCAACTGAACTGAACTGAACTAAGCCTTCAAATGGCTTCTATCCCAATCAGAATAAAATTCAAATTCCTATAATATATGGCATACTCCCTCTCCAGCCTCACCTTGTTCCACCCCTCCTGTCATCCACTATACTCCAGTTACACCGGCCTCCTCAAATGTGCCAAACGTGTACCCATCTCAGGGCCTCTGTGCCAGCTGTTCCCTCTGCAAGGAATACTCCTCCCCTTGACCTCAGCATGGCTGGCTGCTTTCTGTTGTTTAGATCTTAACTTAGCAATCACCTTTTCAGAGAAGCAAAGAAAACACCTGCTCTACCATAGTCACCCAGCCACTGTCACATAACCTGATTCTACCCCTCTGTATAATGCTCACCACTACCTGAGACTTTGCTTTGTTAGTCTGTTTGATTCTCTGTTTCCCTCTACCAGAGCAGGAATCTATCTGTCATGATTATTCACTGTATCCCCAAGCCTAAAACAGGCCTAGAAGCAAACTGATGCTCAATAAGTATTTGTTGAACAAATAAATGAAGGAATTAAAAATTGAACTGCCTGAGACTTTGGACTCTGGTGGGTGAAACAAATTCTCCTTCACCACATCCCAGCTCAAATCTAACTCCCATTAACTGAAGCACCCAAATCAATTTCCAGCTTCTCTGGAGAGTCTTCCACTTCTACTCAAAGGCTGCGCTTTCTCTCTTTCTCACACATAGCTCTGTCTGAAAGGTTCATTTGAATTTGATCACATCCACCTTGAAGCCTGCTGCCTAGTCCTGTTAAACTCTTCCCTTGCTTCTATTTTCAAAATTACTTGTTTATTTATTTATTATTTTGGCTGCACTGGGTCTTTGTTGCTGGGTGCAGTTTTCTCTAGTTTCAGAGAGTGGGGATTACTGTCTAGTTGTAATGTGCAGGCTTCTCTTGTTGTGGAGCATGGGCTTTAGGTACACGGACTTCAGTAGTTGTGGCACACAGGCTTAGTTGCCCTGTGGCATGTGGGATCTTCCTGAACCAGGGATCAAACCCTGTTCACTGGTAGGTGGATTCTTAACCACTGGACTACCCGGGAAGTCCCTTCCTTGCTTCCAATTGTAGCACATGTGCAAGTCCTACTCACCAAACACACACTGCACTCCATAATACAGTCCAGTGAACATAGTGAAAACTCAGTAACTAGCTGTTGAATAAGTTTTCTAAGATGCATATCAGGTAAAATTAGGAATAATATAAGTCTAAGTTGTAAAGGACAGAGCCAATGATGAATGAGGTCAAAGCAGAGATCTCAGAGCACTTCCTCAAATCCACATGGATTCCTTCTTGAGGTGATGGCCTGTGTTACCCATTGCCTATTCACTGGTTTGTTTCGTGCAAAGTTATCTCATCTCTTTTCCTAAGATGCATTCTGTGCTCCAAAGGCAATGCCATGCATGGCTTAGGATAACATTATTAAAGACAGGCTTATAAAATAAATTAATTAATTAATTAATTAAAAAAAAAAAAAAAGACAGGCTTATATGCACAGTGGGCAGCCAGCCAGAAATTGCAGCTTGAATGACATTTTTTCTTGCTTGGCAAAGAAAGCATTGCTTCACCACCCTGGAGCTCAAACACCAGTTCACCCAGTTGGTGAAGGCTTCTTTCTATTTTATTGAAATTATATTCCTGAAAACTCATATAGTGGTTGCTCCCTTAGTGTCTAGTTTGTAATACCACTCTTTCTGAAGTATGTAAAAGAGCTAAAATAATGTTTTTAGGAGTGAATTTTCAAAAAAGATCAGCAATTCCACAGGTTACTCCGGCTTTTTTTCCCATCTGCTGTGACAGCAGGTGTGATTTCACAAGCCCACTCCCATCAATCATCCTCCCCAACCTGTCTCTGGTGCCTGACAAGGTGTTTATGTGCATAACATGGAAACCATCACTAGATTCTGCAAAGGAGTAAGGCTGCCTTTCACAATCCTCTAAAGGAAGACTTCCATGGAAACCTCGGTACTGGGTTCAGGTGGGCAATTTACTGAATCTCCACAGTGTCACCTCCTTCCAGGAGTAGCAAACTCAAAACCCTTCAGGGGCAAGTGGGTACTATGAAAGTCGGAAGCATCCTAGTATAAGACAACAGAGTGGAGAAAAAAGTGGCCAAAATGCATAGTGCATGCTCCATCTTAAAAACAAAATTACATTCACTTTACAGAAAAATGTGCTGGCTAAACCCAAGTTTAATGTGGCCAGGCATGATGTGGCCACCAGTTTTCAATCTCTGTGCTTCTATTAAGTCAGTATCCTAGCCTGAGGCCCAAGAACAGATGTTTTCCACACAACTTGAGAATTCATAAAATTATGGACAATGGAAACTGGAAATGATCTTAGAATTTATTCATTTCAACTTCATCTTTTCAAGTAAGGGAACTGAAACCCAAAGGTTGATAAACCAATCAAAGTATACATAGCAAGCATGTAGCAGTGTCAAGATAAAACTCTAGTCTCCAACTCCAAGTCTGATGATTTTTCAGCTACTTGCCATCACTTTTCCTATGTGTTAGTAACAACCTTAGGCTTCATGTTAGTATGCTTAAAATGAATATTACTTTAAAGCTATTATAATATTAATAACAGTAAAAGATATACTTTAAAGCTACAACAACAGTAATATTAATAATAGTGATAGTAATATCTGAACAGTAAAAGTTCAGATGACAGAGGCTGGATTACAATGTTATCACATCCCTAGTGGCTCAGATGGTAAAAAATCTGCCTGCAATGTGGGGCACCTGGGTTCAATCCCTGGGTTGGGAAGATCCTCTGGAGAAGGGAATGGCAACCCAATCCAGTATTCTTGCCTGGAGAATCCCATGGACAGAGAAGCCTGGTGGGATACAGTCCATGGGGGTCACAAAGTGTCGGATACAACTGAGCGACTAACACTTTCACTAATTTTGTCATTTAAGATAACAATAATGTTTAAGATGTTTAATGTTTCATGGTTATTTTACATGATAAACAATGATATAAAATTAAAATTTTAACTATGCAAAAGTATGTGTGCATGTGGACAAAGACAAGAATGAAATTTGCAAAATGAATAGAGTAGCACGATGATACTGTCATTCTTTTAAAAAACATTTTAATGTGTAGTGATATTCCTCATGGCATTTTAGATTATTCTCTTTAACATGAGAATTCATTTTAATCTCAAGGGTAGTCATTTACCACTTCCTATCTTCTTCCTTATTAGCAAAAACTCATATTTTGTTCAACTATCTAGGCTTTTCCCTTGTGTCTAAGGAGAATGTCCTAATAAATATGTCAATAGCAATGTTTCCATTCCCTTTGTTACTGATTTGCTGAAGCATGAACATATGATATAAATCTGGAAAGTGAAACACAAAAAGACTTTGGTGTAGAACTACTTGGAATGGGTTTCCTAATCTTAATAACAGGTCTCTTTCTCCACTTCTGGATGTTGTTTGAGAATATGAACACCTCCAGCTGCTGCAGCCATTTTGTGACCATGAGGCAAGCCAGACTAAAATCAAGACCTATACGCTGAGGCTGACAGAGAAGAAAGATAGAAATGATCCCTAAAGAGTTAGTGTAAAGTCACCTACCTCTGTACATATTTTCTTGTGGTAATCAACTCTTTATCATTTAATTCAGTTGAAAACGAAGTTTCCTGTTGTTTTCCAAAGCCCCAGCCAAAATAATAAGCTTAATTATCTCCTTTGTATTTTGGGGAGTGTAGTGGGATGCCTTTGTGGACAGCAGGGCATACCTTATGTTTTCTTCTCCTTTCCTCTTACTAAGGCATAGGCAGCATGACTACATTCAAATTCTCTGGTGCCTCATTTCAGGGGTGTGATCAAGAAGGATATAAGCACAATTCTTGTGCCTGAGCTACGAGTTATGGTTCTACTAAGCGCCACAATATGACCAGAACCTGATGACCTTTAATATGACATCTTTAAACCATAAGAGAGTTGAAACCAATGTGAGAGAGAAATCCTCTCTGAAGAGAAAATAAGATAGAAAAGGGAGGAAATGAGCATTTCTAGGATAGGAATGCCACCCAATAAATCTGAAATTTTAAAAACTCCCCCAAGAGTTCTAGTGACACCAAATATCCTTGTTTGGATGCTTGTATTTGTCCTATTTCAAACCAGCTAGTTTGTAATAATCTGTCTTTTTTGTTTACTCTGAGAGTGACTGTATTTCAATTACAGTACTGCAGTAGGATATCTGGACATCAATGACAAGTTTGCAAAGGGGCTGTGGAGGGGACAAAAGCTACCACTGAATACAAGATTATTGTTATTAACATACAAAGTTCTACAAGTCCTGTCTGCTGGGGAGAACTGAACTTTGGAGGATTAGAAAATGTAACCCACAGAGAACGAATGGCAGATACATTTTATACATGCTGAGAATCTTGAAAATCAGATATGAAGATAAAGGAGCTCCTTTGTGCTCTAGGGCAGGGATCAAACTATTAAAAATGTACTTACCCAAGAAAGGCATGGTGTGTGAACACTCAAACCTCAATTTATGACAATAATAATAGTTTATTTCTAATGTGAGAGAACATTTCCTCCTGGGAAATCCTAAAGGGTTCAAAACAACTTTTACAAAATAAACATATATTTTTCATAGGCATTTGCAAAAAAAAAAAAGAAAAAAAGTACAACCTATTCTATAATAAAATGTTATCAACTATGAAAAAGTTAAGGAACATCTATTAATCCTTCATCTTATTCCCCACAGTGTCCCTCACCTCTTAATGTAAAATAGTTGAAACATGCCTCACCCAATGTAGAGCTTCTAGACCCCTTCTGCTTTCTTAGGTATCTCTACTTCTGTCATAAAATTTCTCCTCCATCTCCCGCATCTCTACCCCCTACATACAGCCTCCTGATTTCCAGGAGAGTGGTAAAAAACAAGTGGAAAATAAATAATAAACTTTTCCTGTTGTATCTGTAACTTTTAGCAGGCTTGTTCTTTACACTAGTGCTTCTCAAACTTTAATGAATAACCTGAGAATCTTATTAAGACAGTGATTCTAGATTCAGCAAGTCTGGGGTGGTACCCAAGATTCTCCATTTCTAACAACTTCCAAAGTGAAGTTACCATTGCTTCTCCTGGTCCATGGCCCATACTTTGAGTAACACAGTTTTATAAAATCAGTTACATAAATAGCAGCTAAGACTAAAAAAAAAACCCACTCTAAATAATTAAATGCCAATTGCTTCAGAATGTGATGGGATTTGATATAATTTGAAATGTGCTGTTCTGAACACTGAATATGACAAGTGCTGTAAAGACTGAACTCAATGTATTACCTATTGACATATAATAAAATTATTGGCTTAAAATAGTATCAAACATTTATAGTGCTCATGAATCTGAAATTTGGGCAGACCTTTGCAGCAATAGCTTGTCTCTGTTGTACATGGCATCTACAGGGACAGCTAGCTCAACTGGAGATTAGAATAGCCACTTACAAAAAAAAAAAAACAAAACAAAACAAAAAAAGAATAGCCACTTACAAAATGATTTACTCTTAGGACTGACAAGTTAATGCTAGATTCCAGTTGGAAGCACAGCCAGCGTTGTGGGGCAACTGTCTTTGGGTTGCCATTTCCTTCTCCAGATCCTCCTGACCCAGGAATCAAACTCACATCTTCTGCATTGGCAGGTGGACTCTTTACCACTGGGCAACCAGGGAAGCACTCTTTGGAAGATACAATCTGCCATACTCATCAACTCAAAGTCCTTTTTAAACAAATGATAAGTTAAGATAAATTTTTCTAATTCTATTCCATCCCCATTCCCATTTATATGTAATTCAGGGAAGAAGAAAAGAAAGCAAATATTGGGGAAAATGAGAAAAATGTTAAAGAATGAAAGATTATCTGACGGAGATAGAAAAAAAAAAAAAAACAGGAAGAAATTAGGTAGAAAAGTGAAGACAGAAATATAAAAAGGAAGTAAGACGCAAGCAGACAAACTTGTGCTTGCATACAAAAACAAAGGAAAATATCACTTATTTACTTCCTACTCTTACTCTACTACCATAAAACAGTGGAATGGGTACTAATCTGATTGGCTGGGAAGCTTACATTGTAACTTGCTGCCATTCTCTGATAGGAAGGAAGAAAGATTGGAGCGCAGTACTGGACAATAATAAATGAATTGAACTATTTTTCTCTTTTGCACATTTATTACAGTAGCAGAGTGAATTCAAACATAAAATCCAGGGCTTTCTCATTTATGGCAAGATCACATTATTGGTGAGGCATGGGGGCAGGGATTGGGGAGGTGCAACCATACTGTCTGGACCACTTATTACGTTTGCCAGAGTACCTTTGCACTCTACAACTGGAAGTCTGATTCCAGTGAAAAACATACCAAAGGGCTATTCTTTGATGGTATTTATGTAACTTAAGATCATCATGACAATCAAATCTACCAGTTCACAGTGAAAAATCCTAGTTACCTTGACCTTGACACAGAGAAACAAAATGTCCCTCTGTTTATACAGAGCCCTGAAAATTGACTCCCCACATTGCCTCATTTGGTCTTCATAGTGTCATGCTGAGTGTGAGCTCTGTGGCAGCTTAAAGTGATGTCAGAAAGTCATGTTGCACTCAGTGGTTGGTGCTGAAGGCAAGATTCCCATAGTGAAACCAAAGAGTTGCCACCCTGGAGCCGAATTTCAAAGACTTGAAAGGAGTATTTCTACCACAAAATTCACACCAATTCCCTTTCAAACAAAACTCCTGAGCATGCCTATGTATCAGAAACCCACCACCTTTTAACTCTTGCTCTAAATCTCCCAGTTCAGGTTCAAAAGATGAAGACTTCCTTGATGAAGCACTGTTGACTGGTACATGAGCTGTTCCACTTATGCTATTGAGATGGGTTCCTGGAAGGAAAATGAGAATGATCTATATTTTTCTTGATTTCTGCCCAAGCATGTCTGTTCTGTAGGCGTCCTGGAGTCCTTCCCAGAAGGCAAATCTCAAAATCTTCAATGCCAATCATGAATAAGAGTTTCACTTAAAAGAATGAAACTTGTTCAGTGTTGTATGAATGGAAAGTGCCAGATAAAAGGAGCAATTGCTGTCACCTACATTGAAGTCCTGAGAAAAAGGACCCCCTCATTCACCCTTCCCTGTCCATTCCCTAAGGCAATCAGGGAATCTACTAGAGAGAAAGTCAAGTCAAGACTGAGTTGACCGCTTAGATGTGTGACTTTGGGCATGTCAGTTAATTTCTCTATCTGTTGCTCCTACATAGAATTAGAGTTGTCATCCCTCTTTATCTTCCTTTGAACTTTGCTAAAGGAAGGCATTACAAAAATGCAGAAGAAAATTCTGCCAGCAACAGCTGCTCTATGAGGATACACCATGTACTCTCAACACAGAAAGTTTAGAAATATGGCCTTTCCAGCTACATTCATGCATTATCATGGCAGTGTTCTCATCAGACACACTACTATCAAATGTTAAAGAAAATAAAGAGGATACTCAAAGTGGAACCACAATGCTGAAAATGAGCAGTTAAGATCCTGAGTTCTTTAATATGATTCTGCTTAACTCTATTTGCAAATTCTCTGTTGTTACATGTCAGACATGCCAGACCTTGACAATGCATATTTTCTTAGTCACCTAATCCAAAAGAAGAACTGGGAGCTTCAGTTTTAGGGCATGTTCAACACAGTTATGTCACATAACAATACATTCATGCACCATAAATCATGAGCAATCTTGGATACGGTACTTAAACTCCCTAAATCTCTGTATTAATTTGCTAGGGTTTACATAACAAAATACCATTGTTTAGATGGCTTAGATCTTGTGCTCAGTCATGTCCAACTCTTTGTGACTCCCTGGATGGTAGCCTGCCAGGTTCCTGTCCATGGGATTTCCCAAGCAAGAATACTGAAGTGGGTTGCCATTTCCTTCTCCAGTGAATCTTCCCAAACCAGGGGTCAAACCTGTGTCTCTCATGTATCCTGCATTATCAGGCAGATTCTTTACCACAGAGCCACCTGGGAAGTCCTTGAATGGCTTCAACAACATAAATTAATTTTCCCATAATTCTGGAGGCTAGAAATCCAAGATCAACTTGTTGGCAGGTTTGGTTTCTCCTAAAGACTCTTCTTGGCTTGCAGACGGCTACCTTCTTGCTGTGTCTTCATGTGGCCTTTTCTCTGTGTCTCCCTAGTGTCTCTCCCTCTTCTTATAAGAACATCCATCAGATTGGATTAGACACCCCGTAATGGCCTCATTTTTACCTAATCACCTCCTTAAAGAGGAGGTTTCTCCAAATAGAGTCACATTATGAAATTATGAACTTGAGAAGGATACAATTCAATCCACAACAGTCTCTGTAAAAATGGGCATCATGAGGATTTATTTAAGATACGGATGGGAACATGAATTAGAAAATGCATTATAAATTATGTCATGATAATATTGTATCATTGAATATCATAATTTTTGTCATTATAATTATTATTCTGTATGACATATTGGGGGAAGAGGGCATGGCACCCCATTCCATTCTCACCTAGAGAATCCCATGGATAGAGGAACCTGGTGGGCCACAGTACATAGCATGACAGAGTTGAACATGACTGAAGCGAATTAGTATGCATGCACACATGACATATGTCAGTCTCCTGAGAAATCTAAATTTTCCACCTTTGAAACAACTGTAGCATAGCAGTTAAGAGAACATGCTCCAGAAATAGTTGATGGCAAGATCCAGATTCTGGATCTACTATGTGTTAGCTGTATGATCTTTAGAAATTCTCTAAGTCTCAATTTCCCTATTTATAAATTAGGGATGTAAAAACATTATCCACCTTTTAGAGTTGTTGAAGGGATTAAAAGAGAGCATTAAAATGACTGACTACTAGTACATGCTCAATAAATGATGGCTGCTGTTAATAGTCATACTTAGACCTTGCTGCTGCTGCCTTTCTCAGCCAGCAGAGCTCTCTATCATAGTTAAACTAGGACTAGCTTCCCCATGACAGTCCACACTGCAGCTGCCAAACATATCCACTGCCAGCAGAGAGGGTAGTGAAACAGTTCCCACCCTTTCTGAAGGAAGGAAAAGAAATCAAAAACAAGAAAGTAGGGAATAGTTAGGATTCCATGAAAGTGGAAGTGAAGTTGCTCAGTTGTGTCCGACTCTTTGCAACCCCATGGACTGTAGCCTACTAGGCTCCTCCGTCTATGGGATTTTCCAGGCAAGAATACTGGAGTGGGTTGCCATTTCCTTCTCCAGGAGATCGTCCCAACCCAGGGATTGAACCCAGGTCTCCTGCATCGTAGGCAGATGCTTTACCGTCTGAGCCACCAGGGAAGTTTGATTAAACATTATATGAACAGGTGACCATGAATTAAGATTGTCTAAATTTTAGCACTGCTTCAGAAACTGACTTTCACTGACTTTCCTTCATTGCATCTCCCTTTAATCAGTTCTAAATTTGGGTTTTTTTAAAAATTACTCACATATACCTCAGAGGAGCCATAAGAATGAATTGGCAAATGTTATTGTAAAGTTCTCTGAAAACTAGTGCCTCTAAATAAACATTTAAAATTTCTCATAGTATTAAGCCTATTTCATCTTTATCACCAGTTACATGCCTTGGTTTTGCTTCCCCTGTAATATATTTCCTTTAGACTTCTTTTCCAAGACAGGCTTACACCTCCGAGTTCAATTATTCTGTCAGTTGCATTTTAAATTGTACTGATTTCTATTAACCACTTGTGGTATCAATTTGTTGATCTGCTCATTTTTCTGAACCAATCATCTTTACACCCACCAACAGCTGGAATGACAATTAAACTGAGGAAGGTGAAAATTATTCAAGAGAAATTAAAGTCATAGAAGTAAAGACAGTGGGAAACTGAGATTCAAAAGAGCATTGAGGGAAATATATACATGTACTAAAAGCATAGCACAAAGCACATAGAGGCACAGAGGGAAAAGAGAAAAGCAAGGTAGAAAACGGAGTCTGCTTCTGCCGGCTACACTTCTCTTTCAGCACCAAGGACAGAGCTTCTGAAGGGCTGACCCAAGTGACACTCGGTTTAGGGTCCCTCCCAAATCCTCTAGAGAAAATGGTGCATTCGAAAGCAGTCAGGAAACATGCAGTAAGGTCTAATAGGGAAGCTGGAAGAGCAGCACACAAATGACTTCACCTTAGAGGCAAAAATGGGTGATTTTATTTCTGTTCATTTCCACAGTTTCTGCGTCCTGAGAAAGGCAAAGTTTGCTTTGCTTGGGCATGTCTGCTGTTCGTAAATGGTTATAGGAGCTGAAGTGCTAAACCCCACAGCCTCCAGAAATCAGAAGAAATTATCAGGGTAAGTAATTTTATTTCATTTCTAATTTAATACACAGTGTTTTCCTAAGAGGTTATTTAAGCAGCTTGGGGTTCTGTGGTTCTCTGAGACTATGCATTACAACTCTGTACCCTCTCTTAAAAACCTGAACCCCTGAAGAAACTGTTTTCATTTTCTCCTCATTTTTTGGACAGTAGAAACATATTTTCTTTCTCCTTTTCCCCCCAAAATTAGATCTTCATAGTCTCTAGAAACTATATCAAGGCAGAATTTTAAAATGAAAAATAAAAAGCTGTTACTATTCCTGAAATTTGTATGGAAGTTGATTATTTTCCTCTTAAGGGTTTTACTTAATTGAAAGGGTCTGTTATTTTAAACTCCCCAATTCAGCACCCTGGTAATCCAAAGCTGAGGGTTTGGAGAGGCACAGTTTCAATAGGCACTGTTTCTATTTTAAGTTAGGCTGCTTCCAAGTCAGAATCCAATTATTCGCAACAGAGATATGCAGTACTTGAGATGATGATTGTGTATATTTTCTGTAATGATGGCAGATGATTTTGAGGATATTGTTGTTTAATTGTGGGACTTTCATTACTTACTGTAGCTTATTGGGTCAATGGAAGTTGTTGCAATTAGGCATTTGTTCCAGTTCATGCCTTCAGTTTAATCAAATACTGTCAAAATGAATGCACAAATAATAACGCAGCAATAGCAAAGTGAAACTTGGAATCTAGACACATTCTGCATCCTGCTTGAACTTTATAGGTGAAGCCGTTTGCTTACTGACACCAAAAGGTCAGTAAAATGCCTGTCCTTAGGTAAGAGTGAAGACTTGCTGCTTGATACAGCATTGGATTTCTTGTAGCAAAACAGAAGCAGATACAATAAGAGAAAGATTCTTACTCAGACACTGTTTATAGTTGGACATTTTCAAGGGTCTGCTTGGCTAGCAGTGTGCAGAGCTATTGAGCAGAGTAACTACTGCCAGCATCCAAGGGCATACCTGATATTAATGAATCTATACAGAAGGCTGCTTATTATGGAATGTGAATTAAAACAAATACCAAGTAGATTTTACCCAATACTAAATTCAATTTCTAATATGTTGAAGTTGTCATCAATCAATATTTGCTTATTGACCAACTAATCCATTGAGTTCCCCATTTTACCTCTGAATAGAATGGTAGGATATTCAGATATCAGAATTTGTGATGGAAAGTGGGGATTCTCTGCTTTACTGGGCAAGTTTAATGAAGAAAAAACTATATTACCTTAGCTACTGGATCTCAATAACCAGCTATGATTTTTCTCTGTATATTTGCCAACAATGTAAATGTGCCCAAATATATAAATAAGCTATGGATTTCAATTCACTTATGAATCTTCAGTAGAAAAATTAATTAGACACAATTTTCAAGAATAAAGTGCCATAGAAATGCTAAAGACTACCTCTAATAATAATGACAATGTAACTCCCACTGTTTCTATGTGCAGTGTGCACCTGCATTGTCTTCGCTGAGCTTGGTCAGGTCATGTGCACAAGATACTCTGAAAAAGTGAGATTTTAAAATTAGCCCCCATTTCTGGCTTGTCTCTCTCACCTGAATAATGGGGAAGTTAAGAACATGGGGCTCTGGAAACAGATAGCTCTTGGGTTGAATCAGCTCCATAATTACTGGTGTATGACCTCAGTGAGATCCTTAACCTTTCTGTTACTTACTTTCTCCATCTGCAAAAATGGGGATAATAATAGTACATATTTCTTTCATCAAGTTGTTATGAGGTTTAAATAAAATAATGCTTATAAATGTTAGTTAAAATTATTAATTTTTTCAGGCAATATAGCAAGTCTGAACTGAAGTCCCAAGCCAGAAAAGCCTTGGAGACTAGATCAGGATATAACTGAGTGAAAGTTCAAAGATGGCAAAAGACAGGGATCTGTGATACAAGCAATTGGTCTTGCAACTCTGTTGTCACCTGAAAATGATTGCCCATAGTGACTTCCACCCCCAGCATGAAAGAAAGTGAAAGTGAAGTCGCTCAGTCGTGTCCGACTCTTTGCGACCCCATGGATGGTAGTCTACCAGGCTCCTCCATCCATGGGATTTTCTAGGCAAGAATTCTGGAGTGGGTTGCCATTACCTTCTCCAGGAGATCTTCCCAACCCATGAATTGAACCCGGGTCTCCGGGTCTCCCATTATAGGGAGACGCTTTACCGTCTGAGCCACCGGGGGAGTCAGCCTAGATACATTAAATAAGTCACAAATTTTGGATTTAGGAAGACACAAGACTAAAGTTGGGCTCAATTCAGACCCCTATACTGTGTAATCCTGGGAAAGTTATTGAAATTCTGTCTCAGTTTCTTAATCTGTAAAAAGAAGATATCAATATCCATTTTCAGGGTCACTATAAATAATAAAACGAGGTAATATCTGTAAAGTACTTGTGCCTAGTACAGAGGAGCAGCCGGAAGTGGTAGTGACTCTTCAGAAGGAGGTTGAGAACTCAAGGTGTTTTTGTTTTTGTTGTGTTTTGCTTAACTCCATGTCCTCAAAGAAAGAAAACAAACAATTAAAACCCTATAAATCTTAATGAGTAACTTCCTAACAAACTCCATGGGAGTCTGGTATGGAACCAGACGCCCAAACAAGGCAACGTACAGATACACCAGGCAGACTGTGATTCCACAATGAGGGACTGAATATCATCAAGGCAGAATGTATGTCATAGCTCATGGGGGCCTGACCACACTTTGTCCCTCTGCTTTTTAAAGTAGATTAGACACTCACTCAAAGAGATGCTACAATAAACTCTAAAGACTGTGTAAGAAATTAAAAGCCTCATTAAAATTTGTAAGTAGTGTGATATGTAATGATTCTTGAAAGAGTAAGACCAGCAGTAATCTCCTAGTCCTTGCTGTCTCCACTTTCTTACCTCCATCCACTCTTAACTAACACCCTTCGCTGAGGTCATCAGCAATCTCCTAATTTCCAAGTCCATTAGACACTCTGCAATTGTAGTTTATTTGACTCCTTCACCTATTCCCACTTGCCCTTAAACAATAAAAGCTACAATATTTTAAGTGAAATGTGCCAGACATGATTCTCAATGGGGAGAGCAATTTTGCCCCACAAGGGACCGTGACAATGTTGGAGACTTGTTTCACTGTCACAGCTGGAGGAAGGGCCATGTTACTGGCTTCTAGTGGGTAGATGTCAGGGATGTTGCTAAAAATCCTACAATATAGAAAACAGTACCCCTTCACCCCAACAAAGAACTTTCCAGCCTCAGTTGTCAATAGTGCCAAGACTTTGCATATATAATTTTATTTGATCATTACAATAACCCTATAGAGTGGGTATGATTGTCCTCATTTTGCTGATGAGGAAGTCAGGCTATTGTTATGAATTACTTAGAGAGTCAAAGAATTGATGCTTTTGAACTGTGGTGTTGGAGAAGACTCCTGAGAGTCCCTTGGGCTGCCAAGAGATCCAACCAGTCCCTCCTAAAGGAAATAGGTCCTGAATATCCATTGGAAAGACTGATGCTGAAACTGAAACTCCAGTACTCTGGCCACCTGATGAGAATAACTGACTCATTGGAAAAGACCCTGATGCTGGGAAAGATTGAAGGCAGGAGAAGAAGGGGATGACAGAGGATGAGATGGTTGGATGGAATCACCGACTCAATGAACATTAGTTTGAGTAACTCATGTTACTCAACATGAACATGAGGGAGTTGGCCATGGACAGGGAGGCCTGGGGTGCTGCAGTCCATGGGGTTGCAAAGAATCAGACACAACTGAGTGACTGAACTGACTGACTTAGAGAGTGACTTTTCCCCCCAGCTGGGCTGGGTCTTCATTGCTGTGTGTGGGTTTTCTCTAGTTGCAGCTAGAGGGAGCTACTCTCTAGTTGCAGTGCATGGACCTCTCATTGCAGTGACTTCTCTTGTTGCGGAGCATGGGCTGTAGCATGTGTGGGCTTCAGTAGTTGCAGCATATAGCTTCTAGAGTATGGGCTCAGTAGTTCTGGCAGCCTGGCTTAGTTGCCCCATAGTATGTGGAATCTTCCCTGATCAGGGATTGAACCCTTGCTCCCTACATTGACAAGCAGATTCCTAACCATTGGACCACCAGGGATGTCCACTTAGAGAGTGAATATTAAGTTCACAAATTCTCCAGACTCTTTACTTCTCCTACCTGAGATCAGTTTACTTGACAGCATATCTATCAAAAGAAAAAAAAAAAAAAAGAGAAAACCCAGCCCCGTTCTGTGTTATATAAGCAGTGCTGGCAAAAAAAAAAAAAAAAAAATTCTAAATAAAATCTAAGGAGGGAGGAAGTTGAAACAATTAGCTGAGAAATAGGGAATAACCTAGCATCTCAGTCATTTTATGCTTTCATCTCCCACGCCCACAACCCATCAGGAACTGCCTGGGCAACCAAGGCTTACCCCACAGCTACGCAAAAGAATCTAAGACTAGAGATAGTGTAACGCAAAAAATAAGTAAATCAGAAACTGCAATGGTGATTCCAACATCAGGCTCAGAATTGATTTTCAGAGTCAAGGGTTTCCCTTCATATAATTAGTCACTGACACTCAGCTGTGCTCTTTTTAAGTAGCTGCCAAACCTTAGCAGAGTAAAATGTCCAGCACAATGGTAACAAATATCCCAAGGTTTTATGCTTCCCTCCTATCCAAAAGATGAGATAAGGCCAAGACATCACTACCCAACTGCAGACCCCAGGAAAATGTGATTCCTGGCCACTGATTTCCAACATGGCCCAGCTGCAGAAGCAAAAACGTTCCAGACCTGAGCCTGTCTCAAAGGTGAAAATACCCTTGAACAATCAGAAAGCTTTGTATTTTTCCAAAAGCTCTTGGCAGTAACAGTGCTATCTCCAGGGTAGTGGCTGCCCTTCTCCAAATAATGAGAAAATTATAATTATTATCAAAAATTATTATTATGCTTTAAAATATATTTAGTGCAAACAGTGTGCCAAGATAAAGAACGTTGTGTTTTTTTTTTTAAACAATCCTCTGAATTCATTCCAAACCACTCGCCCCTTACAATTATTTGTTCACTTTAACACTTTCACATTCCAGGCTGAAACATTCAAAATGAGATACAAAATGACAGCCAGGAGTAAGCCAATCTCCAAATCAAAGGAGAGCTAGAGTTAGCAGAATTGAGAGCAAATCCTGGCCACCAAGCCAGGGCCTGGAGCAAGAATTCCCATGGGGGCCCATATACTCTATATCTACATAGTTTAGTTATAACGAACAAATAGTATCGAAGGAAACGTTTACTCCTCCTGCCTTAATAAAGGTACCTTTTCAACAATCTGGAAGGCCAGGTTTGAATTTGGAATTCCCGGGCCTTAAGAGTGCCAAACAAAATGTGAGAAGGCAGGAGAAACTACCCCACTCCCCATCCTGTCCCAGGGACTCTGTCTTCTCTCCCCATCTCAGGCTACCTCCACGCTATTCAACCAAACTCCCCCAAACATCTACCCCAGGAGCCCATGGGTCCCAAACATATGCCACAGTCTTCCTTCAGGGTGACAAATCCAAAATGAGGCCTGTGCTGCCCTAGAAATAGGGTCCAAGCAGTCTGGGCAGAGAATCCTATGATCTTGATACCAAGAGTATAGTCTAGAGGGCCTCCCTGGAGGTCCAGTGGTAAAGCATCCTACTGCCGATGCAGGAGACATGGGTTCAATCACTGGTCTGGGAAGATCCCACATACCATGAAGCAATAAAGCCTGTGCACCACAACTATCTGGCCTGTGCTCTAGAGCTCAGGAGATGCAACTACTGAAGACCACGTACCCTACAGCCCATTCTCTACAACAAGAGAAGCCAGTGCAATGAGAAGCCTGCACACCACAACTACAGAGTAGTTCTCGCTTGCCACAACTAGAAAAATGCTTTTAAGTTTCATTAGGTCCCATTTGTTTATTTTTGCTTTTATTTCCAATATTCTGGGAGGTGGGTCATAGAGGATCCTGCTGTGATTTATGTCGGAGAGTATTTTCCCTATGTTCTCCTCTAGGAGTTTTATGGTTTCTGGTCTTATATTTAGATCTTTAATCCATGTTGAGTTTATTTTTGTGTATGGTGTTAGAAAGTGTTCTCGTTTCATTCTTTTACAAGTGGTTGACCAGTTTTCCCAGCACCACTTGTTAAAGAGGTTGTCTTTTTTCCATTGTATATCCTTGCCTCCTTTGTTGAAGATAAGGTATCCATAGGTATGTGGATTTATCTCTGGGCTTTCTATTTTGTTCTTGATCTATATTTCTGTCTTTGTGCTAGTACCATACTGTCTTGATGACTGTGGCTTTGTAGTAAAGCCTGAAGTCAGGCAGGTTGATTCCTCCCTAAAAGCTTTTGCACAACAAAGGAAACTATAAGCAAGGTGAAAAGACAGCCTTCAGAATGGGAGAAAATAATAGCAAATGAAGAAACAAAGGGGATTAATCTCAAAAATATACAAGCAACTCCTGAAGCTCAATTCCAGAAAAATAAATGAACCAATCAAAAAATGGGCCAAGGAACTAAACAGACATTTCTCCAAAGAAGACATACACATGGCTAACAAACACATGAAAAGATGCTCCACATCACTCATTATCAGAGAAATGCAAATCAAAACCACAATGAGGTACCATTACACACCAGTCAGGATGGCTGCTATCCAAAAGTCTACAAGCAATAAATGCTGGAGAGGGTGTGGAGAAAAGGGAACCCTCTTACACTGTTGGTGGGAATGCAAACTAGTACAGCCACTATGGAGAACAGTGTGGAGATTTCTTAAAAAACTGGAAATAGAACTGCCATATGACCCAGCAATCCCACTTCTGGGCATACACACTGAGGAAACCAGATCTGAAAGAGACACGTGCACCCCAATATTCATCGCAGCACTGTTTATAATAGCCAGGACATGGAAGCAACCTAGATGCCCATCAGCAGATGAATGGATAAGGAAGCTGTGGTACATACACACCATGGAATATTACTCAGCCATTAAAAAGAATTCATTTAATCAGTTCTAATGAGATGGATGAAACTGGAGCCCATTATACAGAGTGAAGTAAGCCAGAAAGATAAAGAACATTACAGCATACTAACACATATATATGGAATTTAGAAAGATGGTAATGATAACCCTATATGCAAAACAGAAAAAGAGACACAGATGTACAGAACAGACTTTTGGACTCTGTGGGAGAAGGCGAGGGTGGGATGTTTCGAGAGAAACAGCATGTATATTATCTAGGGTGAAACAGATCACCAGCCCAGGTTGGATGCATGAGACAAGTGCTCGGGCCTGGTGTACTGGGAAGACCCAGAGGAATCGGGTGGAGAGGCAGGTGGGAGGGGGGATCGGGATGGGGGATACATGTAACTCCATGGCTGATTCATGTCAATGTATGACAAAACCCACTGCAGTGTTGTGAAGTAATTAGCCTCCAACTCATAAAAATAAAGGAAAAAACAAAGAAAAAAAAAAAGAAAAATGCTTGCACAGCAATGAAAATCCAGCACAGCCATAAATTAATAAATTAACTAAATTACATACATACACATACATATATATACACATATACACATAGATAGATAGATAGATAGATAGATAGATAGATAGATAGATAGATAGATAAAGAGTATAGTCTAGAAAGGGAGTGTGGACTCTGGGTGGTTCTGCTCTTTGGTGCCATAGGAAGACACAACTTCATCCTCTGGGGAGGTTATGACCAGATGGGGTCAGAGTGAAGCCCTGGGAAGCACAGAGCCCCTGGGAAGCACTCTGCCCAGGTCTCAGGGTCATGCTATAGGCTACAAGATTTGTGCTTCCCCAGCATGTGGCATGTGGGATCTTCCCGGACCAAAGGCACTGCTACCCTTGGCACAAAGGCATTTCCCTCTTGCCTTCCACAGACACACACACACCTGGCTTTAAGGGCCCAGAGTCCCTTCTGGCCCAACAGATTGGTGTCGTTGGCCTGCTGATGGGCTCTGTTGCCTTTCCCACTCTATGTCAAACATCCCCGCAGTTGAAAGGTTGGCTTTTCCGAGTGGGTAGTAATATGACAGCTACTATGGCTTTCAGATGCCAAAGAAGAGCATTGGAAGGCTTGTATGCAGGTTCCCTAAGAAGCTGATTGACTTAAGATATGTTACTAATCTCTCTATGCCTCAATTTCCCTGTTTGAAAAGTGAGGGCACTAAACTAGGTCAGAGATCAAAAACTGGTGACATATGGTTCATTGACCCATGGATGTGGGATTTTTTTTGGGGCGGGGGACGGGAGACTTCATAAGGCTTAAATATTTTTTTAAAGTAGTAATGAGTCTTTAAAAATTAGGAAGTTTCAGGAATTCCCTATTTATCTAGTGGTTAGGGGGCTTCCCCAGTGGCTCAATAGTAAAGAACCAGCCTGCAATGCTGGAGCTACAGGAGACGCAGTTTCAATCCCTGGGTCAGGAAGATCCCCCAGAGGAAGGCATGGCAACCCACTTCAATATTCTTGCCTGGAGAATCCCATGGACAGAGGAGCCTGCCAGGCTTCAGTCCATATGGTCACAAAGAGTCTGACAGAAAGTGACTTAGCATGCACGTACCAGTGGTTAGGACCTGGCATTTTCAATGGCGTGGCTTCACTTTCTGGTCTGGGGACTCAGATCCCAGAAGCTGCACAGCACAGGCAAAAACATAAAATGAAATAATTAGGAAGTTTCAAATAAAATTCCACACATAGATTTTTCCTAAATATAAAAACCACTATGCTGCCTCTAAACCCCATTACTCTTCAGATTTTCTCCCATAATCCAGTCTCCAAAACCACCATGTCCTACTACCTAAGACCTAAGAGAAAGAATGGTAGACTGAAGGAAGTAAACAGAGACACAGGGAGGCAGGGGAGAAGGCAAATGCAGGCAATGGGAGGGGGGTGGAGCGGGAGGGGAACAAGGAAAGGGGAGTGGGAAGCCAAGAGAAAAGGACCAATCAGAGGAAAAGAGCTAACACATCACTTTCTAGGTGTTGGGCATGGCTGTCAATGTCTTACATATATTATAACTCATTTAATCTTCACAAAATCCCTATTTGGACGAGTTCCATTATTTCCCCATTTTACAGAGGAGGAAAATGAAGCTCAGCAAGGTGAAGTGACGGGCTCAAATCCCCAGAGTTAGGAAGTAGTAGAGCTGGAGTTGTAATCCTGCAGCGGCTAACCAGCTCACTCCAAGTCCAAGTGAGATTCTTTCAAGGGCCCTGCATGCTCAACCTCACACCCTTCCACTCTGCCCCAGCCTCACCTGGCTCCAGGCACACTGGTCTCCCTGCAGCCCCTTCCATCCACCAGCCACTGCCTTCTGTACCTGCTGTTCCTCCTGCTTGGCTCCGTGCAGTCGGCTTCCTAAGGTCCTCCAAGTCATGACTCGGTTGTCACCATCTCCCTGAGGACTTCCTGATTAGTCAGTTAAAAACTGCACTCAGACCCCCTATTGGGTGTCTAGTGTGGCAAAGTCACAATGTCCATCTAGATATTGGTATAAAAGATGGACACTGTGACTTCCCCACACTAGCAGAGAATTGCACACACACACAATCCTCACCCTGTCCTCACCTCCTTCCCTAATTTATTGTTCTTCAAAATACATATCATCATCGAACACATTGTTGTCTTTTTTTTAGTCTCTAAGTTGTGTCCGACTCTTTTGTGACCCCATGAACTATAGCCTACCAGGCTCCTCTGTCTGTGGAATTCTCCAGGCAAGAATACTGGAGTGGGCTGCCATTTCCTTCTCCAGGGGATCTTCCCCACTCAGAGATGGAAACTGCATCCCCCGTATTGGCAAGAACCACCACTTAGCCACCTGTGAAGACCTTCATCAAACATACTACGTGTTTTATTTATCTTACTACTGTCTTCTCCTCTGGAATGGAGGCTTCACAAAGGCTGGAATTTTTATCCCTTTTCTCAGTGCTGTATATCCAGGGCTTGGAATAGTGTCTGGCATATAAAAAGTGCTCAATAAAATATCTGTTGAAGAAATAAATTGAAAAATGTACCCAAGCAAGTAAAACTCCAAAGAGTCTAACTTGACAAACATTGTTTATCTCCTCCCAGGAAACGTGTGGGGGTTACCCCGCTCCCTCCAGGCGATGGCACCTCTCAACCAGCTGGGGAGCCACATCAATGCGACCTGTGCAGCAGAGAACTCCACAGGGGCCGGCCGGGCCCGCCCACACGCCTACTATGCCCTCTCCTACTGCGCACTCATCCTGGCCATCGTCTTCGGCAATGGTCTGGTGTGTGTAGCTGTGCTGAAGGAACGCGCCCTGCAGACCACCACCAACTATCTGGTGGTGAGCCTGGCTGTAGCGGACCTGCTGGTGGCCACCCTGGTAATGCCCTGGGTGGTGTACCTGGAGGTGAGTAGGTCACAAGTGCAAGCTGCCCATGTGACTCTGCTTGTCTTTGTCTTCCCTGACCATCTGGTGCCTGGGCTCAGAATGCTCCCTGCCATGATCCAGGGTCTGGGGAAGGAAGGAGAGTTCCTGTTACTCTCGCTTTCACGAGGGAACTGAAGGTCCTGAGAGCAGCATTTATTCAGCATTACTTGCCCATGTCAGAAGCAGGGAGCTGGGAACGATTCTTCCCTGAGCCTCCAGCATCCAGGTGACCGGACTTGAGTAATGGGATTCATCCTAAGAAATGCGCCAGGTTTACTCTCCATGTCAGTCACGCTGCAAAGACTTGGAGGGTTGGGGGAGGCAGTCCAATGGCCATCCTCATCAGTGTTCCAATACATTAATACATAGGGGTGAGGATGTGTGGCAGAGTAATTCTTTTTTAATGAAATCTTTTTTGCTGAATGAAGGAAACAGGGAAGGGGGATGGGAAGGTAAGAGAAACAGAGCAGAGAAAATGAGAAAAAGAAAGAGAAAGAACAGTCTGCCAATGGATCAGACTTCTGATGGCTCAGTTGCCCTTGGACTCGGCACTTTCCTCCTGGGTACCAGCTCTCCACACTCTGCTTCCACAGGAAAAAAACAAATTTTTATTTTCGATGCCTCCATTAATAGTACAGAGCCCTCACCAGTTAGATAATGCAGCAGACCCTGGGGAATTCTTCCAGAGAGAAACATTTCTTAAATTTGAAAGTATTTTCATTGGAAAGTGCAAAACAGAGTCAGGAGGTGATCAAGACAAAACAACCATTTGCTAACAAGGAAATCAGGGTTCCCACACCTGTTCAAGAAACAGATATTCCTACCAGGAAAACATGCAATTACTAAAGAGTTTTTTTTAAATACCTTAATACACTATTAATATGTCTCCTCTGCACTGTGTGTCATTCTAAAGAGGTATCCAATGAAGGCTCAAAATGATGCCATGATTAAGAGAAATTAAAATTCATCAAATTAATATCTCAGTTAATATTAATAGTGAAGATGACAGTTAATTAAGTATGACATATCACAGGAGAGCAAAAACCTCGAACACAGACTGCTTACCCGAGTAACCATATTAAAGAATGACTGGGAACTAAAATTAGACTTATGATCTCAACGGGGAGAGACAAAGGAACAAAATCAAGAAGACAGAAAAAGGAATTCAAGAATAAAAGCAACTAGGCTGACTGGGATAGATTTCAAGGCTAAGGGAATACTCAGAGTAAAAAGTATGCATGTATTTTTCCATTAGGATGTTCCTGATGGTAAAGGGTCTTGTAATTATTTTGACTTTTCCACCAATCCAATTGCTGTGCTTAGTCACTCAGTCGTGTCCAATTCTTTGTGACCCCATGGTCTGTAGCAACCGGGCTCCTTTGTCCATGGGGATTCCCCAGGCAAGAACACTGGAGTGGGTTGCCATGCCGTCCTAACCTAATTAGAAACATTCTTGAAGTCTGAAGCCATGTCTTTGTCCTTTTTTCCCCATAGTCCAAACATAGTACTTGACACATAATATGTGCTAAATAAATATCTGATGTATGAATGGTTAAATGAATCTGCTCTGCATGGTATGCGTTAGATAGACCATTTCTGCTTATACCATCTGCAGCTACATCTATTGTTACAATGAACTATTTACTTTTACTTTTTAATAATGATCCTGAAAAGGAGTTAGAAGCATATATTTCTGTTCAAGAGAGAGGAAGACTTTAGCGGCCATAACCCAGTGTGGATGGATTAGTCAACACTTCAGAATATCCCCACACCCCCCTCAAAAGTGTTTCTGTCTATCCCTATACACTATCAGGATTTCTTCAGTCTTTCAGAAGGATGAATGTCAGAAAAAAATGCAGGAAGAGAACCTTCCCTCTGATAAGCATCTTAATTGCATCTGAAATAAAACTAGGCTTTTGGTGTCTGTGCACTTAGGGCCTCTTTAGCTGTCAATCTGTGATTGTTTCCAGGACTCTGGATGGATCATGGTTGGAGAATCTCTGTAGATACTGGTATAGGAGATGGACAGTGTGACTTTCCCACACTAGACACCCACTGCATCCCCTTCTGGCCCCAACTGCCAATATGGATGGTGCCCCTGCTCTACTGCTGAGCAAAGAGGAGCACCTGAGTCTGCAGAAGGCCAGCAAGATTTCTCTCCAAAGGTCTTAATGGACTCCCTGCAGGTAATATCTGTGGGTTTTCTCCACTAGAGAAGCTCTTGTTTCCCCTCATCAAAACCAATACACCCTCTGTCCAACAGGTTATTTACAACAAGCAGGCATTCAGTGGTCAAGAGGACGGTCACATAAGTCTGAAATCAAACAAAAAATATTTGGAGGAGCAAAGACATCTCTCCACTGGGAAATAGGCTTTGTGACCTCTTTTTGGTCCTACCCATTTGCTTCAAGGCTCTAGTAAATGCAACTGAGTATCTCTGCATCACTTTCTCCAACAGTCAACTAAGAGCCTATCTCAACAAAAGACAGAATATGTCATTAAGTAACTATCATTAGCAGATAACCAATTAAGATAACAGAAGATTCTATTCCAGAGGATCAGGTCTCCCTACCCCACCCCAGTCTGTATATTTTCCTTAGTCTTAAATGCCAGCTTCCTGTGGACTCAGAAGCAGACTGGGTGGTTAAAGAGAAATAAGAGCACTTTGAGCTCCTAAAGGAATCATGAATATATAAATCATGTGTCTCAGGGAAGAACAAACTGTTACTCCCACTAACTTGTCTTAATGACAGTACAGTTTGGGTAGCTGGTCTAGTAATTACAAGATCATACCAAAGAGGAAAGAAGAGGAAAGGATACAGTGTTGACCATAGAGACTACTGTGGGCCTGAAGGTTCCCAGGGGGACAGGATGAATGTGAGAAGACACCATGAGAGTGCAAAATTAACTGTCAAATTCCCAGCTTCCTGTACTTTGATTTGAATGCATCAATACTGTTTGAAGGGAATATTGGCTCACATTGGCCAGAACTCCTCCTTCAAAGGAAAATTGGCTCATCATGCCAGACACCAGTTTGTTTGAGTTACAAATGTTTTGGCTGTAAATATCGGAAAATTTGACTCACTGTGGCTTAAACAAATAGGAGTTAACTTTTCTTACACAACCAGAATTCTGGAGGAAAGGGTTGTGTGGGTATTGGGTCAGCTGCTTCAGGTGTCATCAAGGACCAGACTCTCCCATTCTTTCTGTTCACCATCCTTGGTAAACTGACTCACTTCCTCATGCTGCTCACAAGAGGGCTACTATTGCCTTCAGCATCATGGCCATATTAAAAAATAGGATGGGTAGGGACAGCAGGGAAAGGAAAAAAAATCCTTTCCTGGAGTAGCTTGAAGATCTCTCTAAGGGACTTCATTTAAGTCTAATTGGCCAGAACCAGAACATAAGGCAAATTTTAGTCACAAGGGAGGATAGAAAGGAAAAAGTGAAAATGTGGGTTTTATTAAAACAAGATGTGGGGGAGAGATAGGCAATAAAATGTCATATAACTTAGTGCTTCTGCTGGAATTCACTGGGATGAATGTTATTTTGATACAGTCATGCTATGAGAATGACTCAGAATTGGGAGTCAGAAGGCATGGAGTTACATGAATAAAATGAAAATGACAACTACGCTTTCCCTAACTCAAAGGGTTGATTTAGGCTCAACTGTCGTCAACTGAAAAAGTGCTCTGATAACTAAAGTATGATCTATAAATATCTTAGTTAATACACTTTTATTTGTAAGTAAAAGAAACTTTAACTCCAGTTGACTTAAACAATGAACATTGTTTGTCTTTCAATGCATTGGCTCTCCTAAGAACTTTAATAAGAGTCTTGTGGTAGGGTGGACTGCAGGCACAGTTTGAACAGGGTGCCAGTTCCATCTCTCTACAAGTCTCTCAGCTCTGTCTTCTTCCATATCCTGGCCTTATCCTTTGGCAAAGGGTAAGCTATAGACCTTACATTGCACACCATGCCATTCACAGCAAGAGAGAAAATCTATATCCCAGAATTTCTATTAGAAGTATCCAGATGTACTTGGATTGGATTGGTTTATTGCACACAATTTTCTCTGAATTAATCACCGAAGAGAATAATCAGTTTGGCACAGGTTATGTGTACCTTCCATAGAACACATCAACTGCTCAGGAATCTCAGGGATTCCCAGTGGAATCCAAGGACAATTGGAAAGAAGGAACACTGTCAGAAAGAAAGCACCACGGTGGCTTTCATGGGTACCATTTTCATCATGAAGGCACACAAGAAGGCTGGGCTTGGTCAATATATTAAAAGGAACTAGAAGAGGCCAGTCACTACCCTTCTTCAGATTTCTCTGTCCTCAGGCCTGGCAGAGAAGTTGAGGACAAAAACCACGCAGGTGACCTCATTATATTCCAGAGGGCCCTGGCCATCTCTTTAGTTCAGTTGCAGCATTTTTGTGAAAACTCTTTTCTGGGCTATACCAAATAGTTCTATCTCAGATTCCCTCTCAAATTTTTAATTTCCTGCTTTAGAAGCTGCAGTCTGTTTAGAGCTCCTTCTCTAAGCACAAACATCCCATCTTGTTCCACTCAGTTAAGCACCTTTTGTGATGTTTAATGCACTTGTATCAAGGCAGAAAGGCAGCGTAAGCAGCCAGGGGAACATTGAGAATACTAACCGCAGAGTATTTGGGTCCCAGTGTGGACTGAAGGAAAGATTCGAGGGTTAGGTAATATAAACAAGCAAAAAAGTGCCAAGTGGGTTCAGGCAGGGGCACTCACCACAGAGAGCATGGTCCAGGTCAGAAAATGGTGACAGAAAAGAATGCTGTTTTGGGGAGAGAGGTGCCTTTGGAACTTGTAATGATCCTGATTATCAAAAGTAAAGATGTTTTAAAGGAGAATTTCACCACTGTCCAAAAACCCCAAATGACAGCAATTTAAGAGCTCCCCTCTGGAAACAAAAACACCAAAAGTCTCTTCACCAAACTCTGGATTTTTATGGAAGTCACAGACTATGATAGCTGGAGGGGCTTGGAGAGTGTTTCTACTGTCATCTCTTTTTTTCTTTTAATGTATATTTATTTATTTGGCTGTGCTAAGTCTTAGCTGTGGCATGTGGGATCTAGTTCCGCCACCAAGGATCAAACTCCGGTCCCCTGCATTGGGAATGAGGAGTCTTAGCCACTGGATCACCAGGGAAGTCCCTCTGCTGTCATTTCTAAAGGGTCATCCAACTCAAGAAATTTCTGGCAATATCCTAGTGGCCAGGATTCTCTGTGGGAATGGGCCTCAGGGTTGAGCTAAACCTTTATTACAGGGAGCTGCTTGTTCAAAATACAGACTGATGGATCTACCCTAGATGTACTAAACTGGACTGTGGCAAGCAAAAATGGAGTAAAGAGGCTAATCAGAGAAGTAATTCCATATCTACCCCTTGGATGTCTCCCCAAAACAACTAAAATTCCACCCCTTAGAGCAGAAATTCTTAACCTGGGGAGTCCATCAACTTGGATATAAATAAAATTACTTCTTTATTTTCACTAAACCAAAATTAAGCATTTCCTTCAATTATGAATGTCAGCATCAACCCACAGCAGAAGAAATCCTTTGTGTCACCAGTAGAAATCACAGATGTTTATATTTTCAAATCGCATTACAGTTTTTACAGACACCAAAATAGCATTTATACTCATCAGTACTTTGAAACTATAGGAATTTGGGGCCTGCACCTAGGTCTTGTCATTTAATGCATTATTAAAGAACCACATATATTTTTTTTAAATTTGTAACTACAGTTTGATATAATTGGTTTCCTTTGTGATTCATTGTATTTTATTTTATGCATTTAAAACACTCTTCTGACAAAGAACTATAAGGTCAAAGGCACCCAAGGGATAAAGGATGCTTCAGGAGCACTAGGACAATCATTTCTTTTTCTTTTAATATTTTTTGTTTTATTAAAATATAGTTGATTTATAATGTTGTATTAATTTTTGCCGTATAGCAAAGTGATTTTGTTATACACACAAATATAATCGTATACTATACATATATTCTTTAGGGACATATATACACATATAATCTTTAGGGATTACCATTTCGGAAGATAAAGTCATGCCCCGCCCTCCCACATCATCCTGTGGACCAGTATTTCCCAAACCTCCCAGGCAGCATGAATCACTGGAGGTATTTATTATCCTGAATGGGGCCTAAAAATCATTTTAACAAGAGCCTCAGGTGATTTGGAAAATGCTGCCTTACCAGTAAATTTGGGAAATGCTGCCGTAGGCTCTGCCTGTTGAAAATCAATAGCCAACTTCAGTACCTGAAGACACTCTCCTGCTCCCCCGCCTTCTGTATTGCCAAAGGGAGTCAGTTAGATTCATTAGCAAGTGAGAGTAACACCACCTGGCTGCTGTTTAATTCTGAAGTGAGTTATTCATTAAAATTTAGGGGAAAGGTAGGATCATATCTCAAAAAGCCTTAAATCAATCAGATTTCTTTTTTCTGCTTTTCTCCTGCTTTAATTTCAAAAATCACTTTACCTTCCATTTTCTCCCAACACTGTACTCATCTCACTGTCAGCACTTATCATAGATATTTTCTAAGTGTGCCTCTCCTGGGCCTTCAGTTCACCCCTTCCGATTCACACATGACTTCCCGCTCCCCCGCCACCCCCCGCCACCCCCCACCCCGCACACACACTATATTCTGGCCTCACAATACAGTTTAATATCTCACAAGTTTAATTCATTTCAGTACACCCATCTCAGCAAAGCGTCAGCCCCATAATGGGCCCTCAATAAACACCGGACGCGTGGGTGGATGGATGGACCAAGGCCAAGTCTTCCCCCTCCTGTGATATGAGAATGGAGCTAATTGTATACGTCTCAGAAGCAGCGTGTCAAGGTGCTGACCTCTGAGAGGCAACACAGAGTAACGGTTAACATTAAGGTTTGAGATTCCAGCTACTTTTACTAGCTATGTGTCCTTCGGCAAATTATTCAACCCCTCTCAGACTCCCATTTCTTTATCGATAAATTGGAAAGAATATTTACCTCATTGGGTTGCTGTGAGAGTTACGTACCATGTTCTTGGCTGTTACTGATTGTTCTCTATTATTTACTTGGTGTGGAGGACTCGTTTTTAAAAAATAAAGGTAGTTTCATTATACATACCACCAATTAGAGACACATCTTGACGAGCAAGCTCCAGAGAAGGCCAAGTGATGGCACCTTAGTGGGAATTACTTAAATAGCTAATCAGGTTGTTTTCCTCTTGACAATGAGCTGAGATCAAGGGGAGAGTGAGTATTTTGCTGGCAGAGTTGGAGACAGGAGGAGAGGAGAGCCAGAATGGGATAGCACAGTGGGGGCCTGGAAGCCAGAGGACAGCTTGAGGGCTTTGGCCCTGAGGAGCTCAAGAGACCAGGGACTGGCCAGGTATGTACTTTCGCTAGCTCCAAAGTCAGCGGGCCCCCACTGTTTTGCACTGTTTTTCTGCAACCCTGGGATGCAAGCAATCAGAAGGTCTCCCATTCCCTGGAAGGGGGGTGATGTGGTCCGTCCCACAAAATTCCCTGATGAGCATGTGATTTTCTCTTCCTCCTTGTGTCCACCCACTTCCAACACTTTCCAACAGCTGCCCCCTCCTCACCTGACACCCCCATAGAGCGATGTGTAACAAGCCATGCCTTCCTGGGCCAAGGTGCTGCACCTCTTCAAACATTAGTCTCTTTCTCATCAATGAAGATAACAACAGTCCTCTCTCACAGGACAATAACCAGCCACAGAGGCCATGTATGTAATTGTTAGTATTAACACAGATTATGTCAGAGACCCTTCATCCTGTCAGAATATATTTGCAGGCTGGGATTCTTCTAGGAGAGGGATGCAGCAGCAAACAAGAAAAACTCCTTGCTCCTATCAGATTGATTAAGTAGCAGTCATTTAATCTCCTATCAAATAAGTGTATACTTTGTCCTCAAAAAGCTTTGAGAGCACATACAGCTTAAAAAAAAAAAAAAAAAAACTCAGGGATCAAGTTTCAAAGTTACAGAAATTTCTGCAATGGGTCATGTGGATTGGTGACCCACATAGACTGAGTTCTCAATAAATGTTAACTTTTATTAATGATATTAGGATCTCATGATGATCTCTATTTTATTTAGAATGCCTTGCTTCTTCAGTTCTCTACAAGGATGGGGCCTGAAGAACTTTTTTGAAAAAACACATAATATACCCTCCTCCAATGAACTAATAGGAGTTTTGCAGGTACTTGTGTTATGGATGAATGAATGAATAAACAAATGAATAAACAGGACATCCAGTAAGCCTGGGGTTGGCTACTGTTCTAATGATCCTCTCTCACTTACACAGTCCCCCAACACACATAAACAAACAGGCACTCATAATTTCACCAAAAAAAAAAAAAAAATGGTTTTCCCCAATTTAAGTTACATAAAGACATTAGCATACAAAGAGATGTTAAAAGAGATGTAGCATACAAATTTCCCTGGTGGCTCAGACAGTAAAGAATCTGCCTGCAATGCAAATTCTGCCTGCAGGTTTGACCCCCGAATTGGGAAGATCCCCTGGAAGAGGGTATGGCAACCCACTCCGGAATTCTTGCCTGGAGAATGCCATGGACAGAGGAGCCTGGCAGGCTACAATCCACAGAGTCACAAAGAGTCAGACACAACCGAGTGACTAACACACTACTACATACAAATTTCACCTTTTGCAAGAAGCTTTTACAGCATAGAACTGTCCTGTGGACTGAGCAAAACTCTCTTCTATTCTCCTGGCTGCCTTAAACACATGTCCCTTTAAAAATTTTTTCATTTTCAGAATTCCTATATATTCATTATTAGGCTTTTATTTACATAGCACCAAATGACTGGACTAAGAGAAAGTAAATCCACAACTAAATGAACAAAAATGATGACTTTATCACTAGTTTGAACTTTTCATTGTTGCTCTTAAAATACTTTTGGTCAGAGTTTCTCATACTATAGCCTGGAGATAACCAAATATAGGGAAAAGATCAAATGCTGAAAAGGAAATAATTCTATGGGGAAAAGTTATTAGTGGAGGGGAAAGAGAGAGACCCTTTCAGGAACGTGCATTAACGCCATAAAACAAGGATATCCAGTGAAGTGGTCTGGTGATATAACAAGACTTTTGGATGAGAAGAATTAGAGGAACAACAGCATTTTCATGTACTATTGTTTGCAGTTTTTTCCTTGAGAAGCTACTTCAGAGGCTACTGAATCTATGTTTCACTCCCCTTTCTCTTAAATAGCCATTTGGCCTGCCAGCAGAGCTATCATGAACACCCAGCTAAGCCTAGGGGGCCAGCTTCACAGGTTTCCCCTTGAGACCCATGGTGCCCAAGAGTGGCAGCCCCAGGGGCTGGAAGCTGGCAAAAGCAAAAAGCCTCCAGCCCCAAGAATGGCATTTGTGCATGAAAGTGACAATCTCCCTGACATATCTCTCTGGCTCAATTAGGTTATGTAAAAAAAAAAAAATTAATAAAATAGAAAGGTGCTAGAATATAACAGAAATCATCTAAATTACTGACTTATTTATATATGTTACTTGGAAGAGTTATGGAGCTCGGAACACGTGTGTATATGCATGAGGTCAGAACCATCTTCTCTGATTCTGTGAGTAGTGAAGAGGATCTGGGCCCCTTTCCAATGCCCTGGACACACCTTTTCCTCCATGTCTTGGTGAACAGGACCACGGTGATGAAGGCGGGCGCACTGGCACAGACTGATTTTACATAGGCTCTTACAGATGCTGTTAAAGCTTCCAAGCTTTAAAATTAGAAGCCAGACAGACTTTCATTGTGGAGGGAAGGTTTATGAAAAATGTGTTCTCAGTTTATTTCCTGAAAAGGGTGAGCTCTCCACTGGGTGGAGGGCTTCAAAGAGGTAGTCTTGGCACACTGCACACATTTGGCAGTCACCCAAGCTCTTTTACCATGAGCTGTGCATCTATGGACACATCACTTAATCACGATGAGCTTTAGCTGACTCCTGAGTTTGAACCAGATCAGTTCAGTTCAGTTGCTCAGTTGTATCCGACTCTTTGTGACCCCATGGACTGCAGCACACCAGGCCTCCCTGTCCATCACCAACTCCCAGAGTTTACTCAAACTCATGTCCATCAAGTCGGTGATGCCATCCAACCATCTCAACCTCTGTTGTCCCCTTCTCCTCCTACCTTCAATCGTTCCCAGCATCAGGGTCTTTTCCAATGAGTCAGTTCTTCACATCATATGGCCAAAGTATTGGAGTTTCAGCTTCAGCAACAGTCCTTCCAATGAATACTCAGGACTGATTTCCTTTAGGATTGCCTGGTTGGATCTCCTTCCAGTCCAAGGGACTCTTAAGAGTCTTATACAACATCAGAGTTCAAAAGCATCAATTCTTTGGTGCTCAGCTTTCTTTATAGTCCAACTCTCACATTCATACAATAACTACTGGAAAAACCATAGCCTTGATTAGACAGACCTTTGTTGGCAAAGTAATGTCTCTGCTTTTTAATATGCTGTTCAGGTTGGTCATAGCTTTTCTTCCAAGGAGCAAGCGTCTTTTGATTTCATGGCTGCAATCACCATCTGCAGTGATTGCAAGAAAATAAAGTCTTGCACTGTTTCCATTGTTTCCCCATCTTTTTGCCATGAAGTGATGGGACCAGTTGCCGTGATCTTTGTTTTTGGAATGTTGAGTTTTAAGCCAGCTTTTTCACTCCCCTCTTTCACTTTCATCAAGAGACTCTTTAGTTGAAACAGATCAGTGATTCACAAATCTTGGTGTTTTGGGGGGGGGGGGTTCATTTTAAAAAGATGATTCATGGGTCCAGACACTGTGACTCAGTTGGTCCAGGAAAGGGTTCAGAAATCTACATCTTTAATGAACACCCCACTGTGGACTGCACTTTGAGAAACGCTGGAATATTTGATTCAGAAGATTCATTTCAATACTGACATTCCACCAATATATTCTTTCTCAGGCAAGCAATCTTGGGCACTCTGACATTCGCTTGAGATCTGCCTGCCCTTGGTGATGAGGCAGTACCCACAGGGAGGGTGTGTCTCCATCTGTGCAGGACAGACAGCCCAGGGAAGGCAACTGGGTTGCTGTCCCTTTGCTGGGAGGAAACACTAACATCCTTGTCTCTGATGCCCAGGTGACAGGTGGGGTCTGGAATTTCAGCCGAGTTTGCTGCGATGTTTTCGTCACTCTGGATGTCATGATGTGCACAGCCAGCATCCTGAACCTCTGTGCCATCAGCATCGACAGGTAAGGCTGGGCTTTCCTTCCAGGCTTGGGAGAGAGGTGGCTAGGTCAGATGGTAAGGGACCCCACCTTGGGAAGCTGCCCTTGATGTGTTCAAGGCACAGGCTCAGCATCTAGGGCACTGGGGTCATTGTGAAGTGCAGTTTAACACTGGGACATTTTCTTTTCTCTCTTTTTCTTTTAAATGATGGTTTGTAGGTGAGATGAAACTCCTGTGATAGGAGAGAAATAACTAATCTGGAAGTTTTCCTTTCCCCCAGATCCCTAAGGAGGATTCTGGTTTTGCTTTTCCACCATCCTTGAGGCTTTTATGAATCTTAATTTTTTTTGTAGGGAGAAAGCAGAGAGACAGGGAGGTGAGATTAGGAGAAAATGTTCCTGCTGCTATTGTGTTTGGTTTTGGTAAAGGGAGAGAGACAAAGGGGCCAGGGGCAAAAGACAGAGAGCAGAGAGAAAAGTTTGGGAGTATTTCTGAGGACGGAGAGATGAGTGGATGAGGGAGAAAGGTAACTGCAGAAAATGTGGTCATGACCTGTTTGTTAAATATTTATTTCCCTCATCGAGTTTAAGAAAAACAAGAATGATGTTTTTTAGAATTGTTTTTTGGTCACTGGAGCGGACTTCTATGATTTTGACTTGAACCTGTGTATATTCCATCAGAATAGCATCACTTTCTAGCCCTAAGCATGTCCTGCCCCAGCTCTGGGGTGCTCTGCTCCTCTCTTCCCTTCTCTTTATGTTTCTTCTCCTCTCTCCCTTCCTCCATCCTGAGTCACATTTGTCATGGCTCCCATGGACATCTCCAGACCCAGGGAGCACCCTGGGAAAAGGAGGTCACTTTCCAGCCTGTGGCCTCTGTGGCTGGTCAAGAGCCTCCATCTCCCCTTCTCCTACTCCTCATCCACCTCTTTTCTTCCTACATTCTATCTACCTACCTACCTACCTACCTACCTACCAGAATTCTATCCATCCACTCCATAGCTTCAACAGGTGACCCCAAATAAAATCTGCCATCTACTGAGAATTTACCACATGGTGCTAAGGCATGTTAAAACCTTAATCCATTTCCTTTTCACAACCCTTCAGTCAGTCAGTTCAGTCGCTCAGTCTTGTTCAACTCTTTGCGACCCCCTGGACTTCAGCATGCCAGGCTTCCCTATCCATCACCAACTCCCGGAGCTTACTAAAACTCATGTCCATTGTGGCGGTGATACAATAACCCTTAGGTAATATTATTAGCTTCATTTCCAGCTTCTTGGAATAATGAAGATGTTTTCCCAAGCCACACAGCTAATATGAAGCAGTGCCAGGATTTGAATTCGTGTCTATCTGATTCCCAAGATAATAATCACAGGCTTTGTGCTAAGCCTCCTCAAATCTCCAACCTCACCTCTAATCTGATATCCAGACCACATTACTATCTGGATATACCACTGGCTCCTATGAGGTAAAATGTTAAAAACCAAACCATCACAGCACCAAACCATCTTGACTTGATCTCTTACTGGCAACATCATTCTTCTGGAATCTTGGATTTTGTTCAGCCCCTTTCTCTTCCTCTTCTCCTTGTTTAGATACACTGAGGTAGCTAAACAATCAGTGCTTATAGACTCTTATCTCTGAAATGTTTTCTAAATATGTCCCGTCTTTCCTTTCTTACCTCACCTGCTTCTTTTAGGCTCCTATGACCTCCCGCCTGAACTTCTGCCACAGCTTCCTAATTGGCCCTTCAACCACTCTCAGAATTATTCCCCCAGAATTGGAGCCCGAATGTCCACTGCCCTACTCAAAACCCTTCAGTCTCCTTGGCCTGAGGAATAAAAATTGAAGTTACCATCACAGTCTAAGATTCAAAGTTTTCCACAATATGGCCTCGCTCCACCTTTGCAATCTCATCTCTTTCCAGGTTGCCCTCTGGCTCTCTTATGCTCCAAGGCTGATCACACCGGTCCCCTTTGCTGTGAGGCCCTTCCAAACTGTCTACAGCTTAATTCAGTCACCCCTGACCTCCCATGGTGCTTCCTCTGTAAACATGTTGTGGCATCGCCAGGCTCCCTTTGCAGGAATCCTGACGCAGGCCCTCCTCACGGCCCCAGGTGTGACATTCACATGACCCAGAGTTCTGCCCTAAACTTCCCCGCATGTGTGTAACCAGTGACTGGACATGAAAACCCAACCCTCTGGGGATACTGCAAACCAACCAGCCAACTCAATGATCTTGACTTTTATCATTTGATTGGCTATCATTTGACATTTATTACTTGACTAGCTATGCTGAGAAGGAAAATCAAAGAATGTGTCCATAAGGCTAAAATTAATACCATTAAAGAATGTATTAAAAAAAAATAAAGGGGAACAGTTGTATAACTCTGTAAACATACCAAAAAACCCACATTAATTTTATACTTAGATGAATTGTGTGGTATGTGAATTATATCTTGATAAAGCTGTTAAAAAGTAAAGGGATTGTTAGGGATTTTATAATATTTTTAGCTCTCTGAAAAAAGAATTCCTCCCATAGCATCTACGCCTTTTGTATGATTTCTGGACATTTAGTACATGTTTTCAGAAATATATGATTTATAGAAATAATGGACTATGTTTGGTTTGCTACATCACTACCTCCACCACCCAACAATTAGACCATCCTAGCCCCTCATCAGCCATGAATGTCCCTGCTGTACCTATTTCAGAGCCTTGAACAAAGAATATTAAACTGGATTCAGGGAGCCCTGCCTGAAGATGGCCAACGTGTACACCACAAATATGCACCTTCAGAGGGGACATGAGAATAGAATCAGATCAGCCTTGGAGGAGTGAGGGAAGAGCTGCATAAAGAGAGCTCCTAGGACAGGCTTTGGGCCAGCCCCCTCCCAGCCTTCTAGTTCCAACCCTACCCTCTCCCATCTTTGAGGGTGTACCTAAACACTCCTGGAATGCGAAGTCAAGTGGGCCTTAGGAAGCATCACTATGAACAAAGCTAGCGGAGATGATGGAATTCCAGTTGAGCTATTTCAAATCCTAAAAGATGATGCTGTGAAAGTGCTGCACTCAATATCCCAGCAAATTTGGAAAATTCAGCAGTGACTGACGGGAAAAAGTCAGTTTTCATCCCAATCCCAAAGAAAGGCAATGCCAAAGAATGCTCAAACTACTGCACAATTGCACTCATCTCACATGCTAGTAAAGTAATGCTCAAAATTCTCCAAGCCAGGCTTCAACAGTACATGAACCGTGAACTTCCAGATGTTCAAGCTGGATTTAGAAAAGGCAGAAGAACCAGAGATCAAATTGCCAACATCTATTGGATCATTGAAAAAGCAAGAAAGTTCCAGAAAAACATCTATTTCTGCTTTATTGACTACACCAAAGCCTTTGACTGTGTGGATCACAACAAACTATGGAAAATTCTGAAAGAGATGGGAATACCAGACCACCTGACCTGCCTCTTGAGAAATCTGTATGCAGGTCAAGAAGCAACAGATAGAACTGGACATGGAACAACAGACTGGTTCCAAATCAGGAAAGGAGTATGTCAAGGCTGTATCTTGTCATCCTGCTTATTTAACTTATATGCAGATTACATCATGAGAAATGCTGAACTATATGAAGCACAAGCTGGAATCAAGATTGCCAAGAGAAATATCAATAACCTCAGATATGCAGATGACACCACCCTTATGGCAGAAAGTGAAGAAGAACTAAAGAGCCTCTTGCTGAAAGTGAAAGAAGAGAATGAAAAAGTTGGCTTAGAAATCAAAATTCAGAAAACTAAAATCATGGCATCTGGTCCCATCACTTCATGGCAAATAGATGGGGAAACAATGGAAACAGTGCAAGACTTTATTTTCTTGGGCTCCAAAATCACTGCAGATGGTGACTGTAGCCATGAAATCAAAAGACGCTTGCTCCTTGGAAGAAAAGCTATGACCAACCTGAACAGCATATTAAAAAGCGGAGACATTACTTTGCCAACAAAAGTCTGTCTGGTCAAAGCTATGGTTTTTCCAGTAGTTATTGTATGGATGTGAAAGTTGGACTATAAAGTAAGCTGAGTACCAAAGAATTGATACTTTTGAACTGTGATGTTGGAGAAGACTCTTGAAAGTCCCTTGGATTGCAAGGAGATCCAACCAGTCCATCCTAAAGGAAATCAGTCCTGAATATTCACTGGAAGGACTGATGATGAAGCTGAAACTCCAATACTCTGGCCACCTGATATGAAGAACTGACTCCTTTGAAAAGACCCTGATTCTGTGAAAGATTGAGGGCAGGAGGAGAAGGGGACGACAGAGGATGAGATGGTTGGATGGCATCACCGACTCCATGGACATGAGTTTGAGTAAACTCCGGGAGGTGGTGATGGATAGGGAGGCCTGGCGTGCTGCAGTCCATGGGGTCACAAATAGTCAGACACGACTGAGCAGCTGAACTATACACTCCACCCACACACACTCTCATGCATGGGGCTGGCAGGTGAGGTTGTGGCTGGAGCGTAGGAACTGAATTCAGCCAGGGCTTCATTCCCAAAGCTTGAGTAGACCAAGAGAGGGTACTTTTTTACAACTCACCAGCCAGGAGAGGGTATCTTTTTGTAACTTGCACAAAAGCACCATTTTGCTGGCAGCTGCCATGCTTAACGCACACTTCTACTTGCACCACTTAAGACACAACCAACAAGAGCAAACTTTGAATTGGCTTCTGTCTCATACAGGAAGAATTCCCAGAATGCGCGGCACTCACCAACCTGCAACCTGAGGGACAAGTTCCCATCTTAGACCCCAATGGACAAGGATGCTCCCCTCTTGGCTTGTAGGTCTAAAGGAACCAACCCTCACCAACCTTAAAATGTAGCCTCCTCCCTCTTCTAGGACTGAAAATAGGCCTTGGAAAAGCTCTCTCTATTATCCTTCACAGCAGTTTGCAGTACACAGCATTAAATTCTGTTCATGGGATGCCAAATAGCCAGTCAATTCATTAAAAATGCAATCATTCATGCAGACCTTTGGTCTTCACACAATGCTAGTCACCCATCTGACAAACCTGACCAAATGGATTCAGCATTTTTTGGTCATGAAGCCCTGATCTGTAATAACAGGGTAGTAGGAGATAGAAAAGAAAAGGAAATGATAAAAGGGTTTTTGAAAGCAAGTAATACTATTGTCATTAGATTCTCAGGCATAGCTCTGGATGCTGGCATTAATGCTGCCTTTTCTTTTCTAAAAAGCAGAGTGAGTGAACACCACCCCCAGATCCCCCCTCCCTTGGCTCCTTGCCTCCCAGTGGGCCAACCCCTCCCGCCGCACCCTGGGTCAGAGCTAACTCGGGGAGAGGGCTGAGAAAGTGTCAAATGAGGAGGACAAGATCTGAGCGAGCGGTGAGAATACGGGTCCTCCGCAACGATCCCGGGAATAATGCAACCAAATTCATTCACCAGGGAGTTCTTTAAGTGGCTCTCAAATGGCACCCATCACACAGGCAAGCCTCCGAGTCTTTGCAGCAAGCACAATAGGTACCGGATGAGTCACAGGCACCTTGGATTTTTTAGTTTGCATCTAAATAAGCACTTTATATTTGCAACGGGCTTTCCAGTCATTTGCAAAAAGCTTTCTCCTTCAACAATTCCACGAGGGGAGTCCACAGAACTAAAGATTTATTGAGCCCCCTGTCTGACCAAATAAAAGGTGGTGAAAAGCAGCGCTCACAGAGCTCGGGGGCTCATTAAACCCAGGCGGGGAGTCAGACTCAGGCCCTCCCTCCCGTCCCAGCCTCCTGCCTCCCCTGCTGTAGCGTTCTCAGGACGCACCCTCCTCAGTTCCCACACACACACCTCCCACCGGCCGATAGGGCTCCAGGCCGAGGTCAAATTTCCGTGAGGACCCGAGACCTTCAGTAAAGTGGCAACCCCACGAACCACAGTCACAGAATTGGAAGTCAGAGGGACAGTAAGAGTTTAACTTGTTGGTGCAGGAATGAGTTAAACTAAATGCTCACCGGGGTCCCACAGCCTCTTAGGTCTGAGCCTAGAACCTGAATCTCCCGATTCCCACACCACCCCTCTGTCTGTGCCAACAAGTGGCCCCTTCATTGTTGGAGGTGAGGATGGGGCTCAGAGGGAGGGGCCTCTGGCCAGGCTGGCACCCAACTTTCTAGGTGCCATTTCCTGGGAGTAAATCAGGCACATCTCCTTTGTCTTCAATGTCCTGGCTACCGCTCTGCTGGTCCTAACATGAGTGAATCTAAAAGCAATAGCAGTAGAAATACTGCGTTGGCCAAAAAGTGCATTCAGATTTTTCCATACCATCTTAAGGAAAAATCACATGAACTTTTTGGGCAACCCAATGGCTACTGTTTCTTTCGCATGTATTATGAGCCAGGCACCGAGAGCCTGTCATTATGCTGACCCTCACAACACCCCAGCAAGGCAGGTGTATTACCTGCATTCCGCAAGTGAAGAGTCTTACGGTTAGACTGTGCAGGTAAGCTTGCCCAGATCTCACAGCTGGTAGGTGAAGGAGGACAGACCCAGGCATCCTCTTTCTCCTCCAGCTCAGTGCCATTCTCAGAGGCTTAGCCACACTCTGAGTCATGCTGCCTGGCTCGAAATCCTGGCTCTACCACTCCACAGGCTTCCCTGCCTACAGTGTAGGAGACCAGGGTGTGATCCCTTGGTTGGGAAGATCCTCTGGAGGGCATGGCAGCCCAGTCCAATATTCTTGCCAGAAGAATCCCATGGACAGAGGAGCCTGGTGGGTTCTGGTCACAAAGAGTCCGACATGACTGAGCAACTAACACTTTCACTTTTTTTTTTACCAGTTCATAGCAGTGTTCATAGACCTTGAATAAGTCAATTAACCTTCCTGGGCCTCAGTGCCCTTCCATTTAGTGGGGATATAGCAGAATGGTTGTCATGAAGAACAAATGAGTTAATGTTTGTAGAGCACTTCAAATTGTTGCTTGACTCGGAGAAAGTGCTGTATACTTGTTTCAGAAGTAAATAAACTTAATGTTCCCTGATAATCAGGAATAAGGTGCAGACACCCCCCTCCCCAAAACTGATTGGTATGAACAGTTACAGATCCCCTGGGCTAGCACAATAATAATGACAACAATAATAATACTGTTTTTTGAATGCTTAATAGGTACTGGGCATTGTGCTAAAAAAACTTCACAGATATCATCTCATTCAATACCCAAAACAGCCCTATCGGGCGGAAACATTATCCCCACTGTGCGGATGAGGAAATTGGGTCTCAACGAAGTCATATCTCTGGTCCACGGCCCCACAGTTCAGCGGCAGGCCAAGTGGGATTCAGACGCTAATCAGCCTGTTTTCCAACGCCCATTGACTTACGACTGAGCTCACCGCCAGTTTTTCCCGCCACTACAGCAAGGACCCAGAAAGCTAAGAGCTCAAAGGGAGGGGGCCTGGCCAAGCGCGCTGCCATCGGGACCACGCACGCAGCGCACTGGAGCTTGGCTGAGGACCTGGACGCGCGGGGGAGGGCATCGGGCCCACGCCCAGCCCTGCCTTGGCCTGAGGCCGGTCATCTGCCATCGATTCGGGGCCAGAGCAGAGGCTAAGCAGTCTGCTTGAGTGGGAATTCGGGGTCCCTGCAGGGCTGCAGGAACCAGGGGGGTCTCCCGAGCTTTCCCGCCCCACCTCCCCACGGTGCCTGGAGAGCCCCCAGGTGAGCCGTGAACTTCTCACCCCGCCGCGCGGGAGGAGCTCTTGCTGCATTCTGGCGCCCTCCGGTGGCCAATGCCGGAACAGCCTCTAGGTCTCAGCCCATTGTGGCAAGCTTCCTGGAGGAAAAGCCCTGGAAGCAAATTGGGGTGAGGGGTGGGGGTTGTCACTTATTCTAAAAATTTAATCATGTTTTAAAATTAAGAAAAAATATTAATGTAACAGTGGCAAGATGTAGTCTCATCTCTCACTTCTAACCCAAGTTCACAGGAGTTTTTGACACAGAAATATTCCCCAATGCAGACTTTCTCCAGCTTGTCTAATCAAAAGATACACTTGCTTGTTAAAAATACGCACTTCTGGAGTAAAACAAATATCCAAGGGTGTGGCCTTGAAATATGCATTTTAACAGGACCCGCAGAAAATTAATAGAATCAAGCTACTTGGGGAACCTCAGTTCCAGGCAGCTGGTTGCTCTCAAAGTACAAAACACCCTTCAATACCATGTTTCCTGAAGAAGCCCACAAGGCCTCGTGCATGCGTGCTCAGTCACTAAGACGTGCCCAACTTTTTGAAACCCCGTGGACTGAGGCTGCTAGCTAGGCTCCACTGTCCATGGGATTTCCAGGCAAGAATACTGGAGTGGATTGCCATTTCCTTCTCCAGGGGATCTTTCTGACACAGGGATTGAACTCTCATCTCCTGCTTGGCAGGCAGATTCTTTACCACTGCACCCCCTGTGAAGTCCCCACAAGGCCTCAGAGATTTGCAATGCCCTGGAGAAGCAGCGGGGCAGCCAGAAGAGACCTGGCTTCTGCCACCACTAGCTATGGGAAGTTGTTTTCATCATGTAATCACTCAGTGGTAGTGCTCCCTACGCTTACTGATTCATTGAATAAATTAGAACCTCCAAGAAGTTGCTGAACGTTAAAGCCTATTTAGGAAAATGAGCAACTATCAGTGGTGGACTTGGAGTCAGCTCATAATGGCCAGTGAGAGCTGATGGCAAAACTTTAGGAGCTTTTTGAGGCAGTTACTAACCCATTGGTGTAACTTGAAATGGACAATGGTGGGAGTATTTGTACCATATAAATTGGCAAATGGTATAAATTAAGGCTCTTTTTCACCTGCAGAGCCAGTTTTTAGGCATTTAGCAGCATATCACTGAATGAATGGGATGGTCAGGTTCTTCTACATCAAAGGTAATTATGTAAATGAAGGCCTGGGTCCAGCTGCAGGTCTGAAGGGCAAGAAGTGCATCTTACCTTTTCTTCCCGACCCTCAGCAGGTGTTCGGCCAGGGCAGCTACAGGACTCAAGGCTCAGCCTCTCCTCCGAGGTGCCTCAAGGGGTCACTGCTCAGGGTCAGGCCCCGGTAGATGTATTTGGCTTGAAGCCCCAGCAGAGTCTGAAGTCCTGAGCAGAGCGAGAGCCTGGAGGAGTCCCACGCATTATTTGCCTGCTCCTTCATCTCCAAGTTAGGAATTCAAGGGAGGATTTATAGTGTATGTGCATCAGGAGAAGGAAACTGGGCCATCATGGGCCGTCCTTGGGGTTGGTGGTGGGATCTAAATTTGACCTTACTAAATAAGGGCTCTGTTTTTCCCTCTTGAGAAAGAACCACCTCTGTCACATGCCAGGGTGCTAACACCAAGTTCTATCAAGTCTTCATCCATCTTCACCCTCGGACCTGACTTGGAAGGCTATTTGGGGACACAAATGTTAACACATGAACTCTTAAGGCCAGATACACAAGAGGTAGATGAGTCAGGTGGCTGGAGCATTGGGGAACCCTGCCCCACCCCCTCCAGCTCAGGGTCTGTCCTTCCTCAGCCCCAAGCCTTGAGGTGCACAAGAGGAGCTAAGGGGGTTCCTGCTCTGCATCTGGCCTCCAGGTTCCCTGAATACCGAGAGGACAATGAAAATTTGAGCCTATGTGCTATTTACAATAGCCAAGATAAATGTCCATCAACAGATGAATGGATAAAGAAGCTGTGGTACATATACATAGTGGAATACTACTCAGCCATAAAAATGAATGAAACAATGTTATTTACAGCAACATAGATGGACCTAGAGATTATTATACTAAGTCAGACAGAGAAAAACAAATATCATATGATATCACTTATATGTGGAATCTAAAAAATGGTACAAATGGACTTATTTACAAAACAGAAACAGACTCACAGACGTAAAATACAAACAAGATTACCAGAGGGGAAAGGTGGGTGGGATGGATCAGTTAGGAATTTGGGAGTAGCAAATACTCCCAAATACTCCCAAATACACTACTATATATAAAATAGATAAACAACAAGGACCTACTATGTAGCAAGGGACCTATGCTCAATGTTTTGTAATAACCTATATGGGAAAAGAATCTGAAAAAGTGTGCATGTGTATATATATGCATGCTAAGTTGCTTCAGTGGTGTCCAACTCTTTGCGACCCTATGGACCATAGCCCACCAGGCTCCTCTGTCCATGGAATTCTCCAGGCAAGTATACTGGAGTGGGTTGCCATGCCCTCCTCCAGGGAATCTTCCCAACCCAGTGATCAAATATGCATCTCTTAAGTCTCCTTCATTGGCAGGTGGGTTCTTTACCACTAGCACCTCCTGGGAAGCCCATACACACACACACACACAAACACACATATATATATATATATATATATAAATGTCACTTTACTATACACCTGAAATTAACACATCATTGTAAATCAACTATACTTCAATAGTAAATAAATAAATGTTCAGCATTTGTAGACTCAGCTATATATATTAGATCCCTTGAGCTGGGATAGAATTAGAATTGTCCTCTTTTGGGGTAGGATACCTACAGGATCCATGAGGCAATCAGTCTACAGCTTCTTACTACTTGCTTTGTGCAAGGACGTATATGGAATACCAAGGCTATAAGATGAGTTGAGCCATTAAGTAGCTTAAATCATATGGAGTCTATCTCTCTCTAGCCATGAGGTAAGTTCACTAGTGAGGCAAGACACTGCATGCAGAAGAGCAATGTGATTGATTGGCAGAGGAGTGCTATACATTTAGAGTTAGAGGTCTTCATAAGATGGAAGGACTGGGATGGTTACTGAGAGCTGATCTGAGATTAAAGGAGAGAAAATATGAGCTACCTGGGGAAGGAAAAGGGATAATGGATTGAAAAAAGACTATTGAAGATTACCAATCACTAACATGGGTTACATGGCTAACATGCCTGGAGTTATAAGTAAGTGTCAAGGACCCATAGGAGGTCAATTGGCAAGACAAGTATTTGTTTTCTGTTGCTGTGCAACAAATTATCACAAATGTAGTGACTTAAACTATATCCATTTTTTATCTCATGGGTTAAAAGTCTGTGCACAGTGTAGGTTCTCTGCTCAGGATCTCACGAGGCTGAAAATGGGTATAGGCTGACTTGTGTTTTCATCTTTCAAATGTATTCGGGTATCAGTAGAATCCAGTTGCTGGCAATTATGACAGAGGCTCCCACTTTCTTAGTGGTTGTCAACCAGGGGCTGGTCTCAGCTCCTGTAGGCCTTGTGCTGTCCCCTGCCAAATGATTTTTCCCAAACACGGCAGGTTGCCTCTTCAAGGCCAGGAGGATAATTTCTCATGCTTTGACTCTCTCTTACTCAGGAAGTACTGAGTTCCTTTTAAGGGCTCACCCAATTAGGCCCAGCCACCCAGAATCATCTCCCTTTTGGTTAACTCAATCTGTTGACTTGTAGTCTAGTCACAGGAGTTCTGCTAGTTCTACAGTGCATGAACCTTGGACGCCATCTTAGAATTCTGCCTATCTTAGACAGTTGTCAGCTGAGGGGCCATGGGGTGGGGAGGACATAATGAAATCTATTTTGGAGCCTAGCACAGAAAACCAGCCAGGAGGCTGTGGCCATCACAGAGGAAGGTGGTAGAAGTGCATGGATAAATGGGGAAGTTACTATAATGCATAAATTTATAGGACCTGCTGTCCTTCTGCCTAAAATGCTTTTCTCCCGCTTTCCCTCATGGCTGGCTCCCTCTCACCCCACTCATTTCCTCCCATCTTGTGTCAGTTTGCCCCTTCTTTACATCCTCCTCTACCCTTAAACATGTCACCCAGCTTAATTCTTTCATGATAGTTTTCATTTTATATTAATATTTTTTTCATCCATCCACTCCACTTACCTCCAAGCTCAATAAGGACAGAGACTGTTGTCCCATTTGCACATCTTGGTATTTCCAGAATAAGGCCTGGTATATAGTAAAGAACCCAATAAATGCTGGATGAATGAAAGGTTAAATGAATGGATGAGCAAATGATAAGGAAAGGCCAAAGAAATGTCAAAAAGCCTGAGTGTTGGGTATGGATATCTTGAAGAAAGGCAAGAAGTGGAGCCAGATTAAGAAATGTAGGGAAACAGAAAGATCTATTTCAGATAGTTTGAGTTTGGGACAACCATGGAACAACTGTGCAGGTAAGTCCAATAAGCAGCTGGAAATGTGTGTGTGGCGATACCACAGAAAAGACAATATCTAACAAGAATAAAAAACTGCTTTGACCATGTAAAAGCATGTGCTGTAGACTGAATGTTTACATCCCCCACCCCCAAATTCATATAATAAAATCCTAACCACCACTGTGATGGTACTAGGAAGTGGAACCTTTTGGTGGTGATTAGGAATCCACCCTCATTAATGGGATTTGCCCTTATAAAAGAGACTCCAGAGAGCTTGCCTCACCCTTCCGACCATGAGAAGTGAAGTTGCTCAATCGTGTCCAACTCTTTGAGACCCCATGGACTATAGCCCACCAGGCTCCTCTGTCCATGGGATCCTCCAGGCAAGAATACCAGAGTGGGTTGCCAGTTCCTTCTCCAGGGGATCTTCCCGACCCAGGGATCAAACCCAGGTCTCCCGCATTGTGGGCAGATGCTTTAACCTCTGAGCCACCAGGGAAGGGAGAACACAGCAAGAAGATGGCTACCCACCAGCCAAGCAGTGGGTTTAACACCAGATACCAAACCTACCAGCACATTAATCCTGGACTTCCCAATCTCCTGAACTGTGAAAAATAAATATTTATTGTTTAAGTCACCCAGTGGTATTTTTGATAGAGCAGTCTGAACAGACTAAGACAGCATGAAAAGTTGATTTTAAAATAAGCCTTCATTAGATATTACTCATCTCTATTTACAAAATCTCTGCTACTTGGAATAGTTGTCACTGAAGGGTTAGAATTAATGTTAGGATACAAGCAGGAATAAACATCCTCTTCGGGCACAGTTCCATTATTATCTGAAAACTGTGGAAGAAAATAAAGGCACACAAACCAGCACCTAGACTCTTCAGGATTAAGGGTGTCAGGGTGTGTGAATACAGGGCTGGGATATGCTGGGCCACCAGCATTCCTGATACCCTCGTGGATATATAAGAAGCTCGCTGACAACCCAGTGTCGCTATGCTATGCTTTTCACTCTTTCTTCCTTTCTCTGCTCACCTCCCTCAATGAGTCCTTCATCTGTCTTATCTCAGTCTTTCTGCTGTGTTCACTCAAAGACCCCTTTCTCCCTTAAGTTTGTCCAACCAAATTATTTTTCTCCTTCCGCATGTATCAACCTGATTATTTATCTAGTAACCTTTTTCAACCTGTCTTTTGACACTTTCTTATCATACCTATTCTCTACCCCCTTCCTTTCACAGGTACACTGCTGTGGTCATGCCAGTTCACTACCAGCAAGGCACAGGACAGAGCTCCTGTCGACGTGTGGCCCTCATGATCACAGCTGTCTGGCTGCTGTCCTTTGCTGTGTCTTGCCCTCTCCTCTTTGGCTTCAACACCACAGGTAACAATGACAGTGTCCCTTCCAACACCCAAGTGATTCATAGCACATCTGAATGTCTGTGAGTGGTGTTCATCCCTGAAATGTCTGACCTCAAAGGCAGTATATTTTGTAATCAAATGAGGATCCTATAGACTGCAAAGCACTGGCCTCTATTGATTATAAATAAAATAGAAAGCAAAATCTCTTCAATTAATGGTGCAGGAGCCATATTCTGCCCCAATTAACGAAGTCTGGCTTACTCCTATTTTGAAAGAAATACTATTGTATTCATTTGAAGAAATATGCCAGTTAAAAAAACTATGCTATATGAATAATTCAGGTGAGATTTGTTAATGAAAAGATGATAACTTGTAATGAATTTACAGCACAAAGTAGCATATCATAAAAGCCCTTGAGCAGGGTATACATTTCTAGCTTTTTACTCAATAAGAATCATTTCTAGCATTTGGGAACTAGGATACATTTGTGAATTATTGGAGGATGTATTTTATATTTTTAATATACAGAAATTTTTGACCATGGTGCTTGGCACATGGTACATCTTCTATTGGATAGATGGATGGTTGGCAGGATGGATGGACAGATGGATGGATGGATGGATGGATGGATGGATGGATGGATGGATGGACAAATGGATGAAAAATGTGTTTATCTGACATGTCCAGGACTTTAAATACAATACTGATCCAAATTTATACCTCATGTGCTTCAGTGCCTTTCGCCTCTATTCTATGACCATCTTTCAGCCTCAGGAATTTCATGTGTTGAATGAAAACTGTTAGCACATATAGTAAAGTTACAGGTATTGACAGTAAACACTGAGTATTTACTAAGAGATAACTACTTAATTCCTCTTCTAGTGTTCATCTGGATTTCTTACTTTGTCCATTTGAATTGGTTCATTCAATTCCTACTGTGTTCTATTTTTATGAATTTCTGGTATACAAGTACATAGCTATGTACTTATGTGTACAGATATATGTAACATATTACATATAAATTCAGGTAAATCTTAACTTATAAATAGTCTTCAAAGAGTCATTTGCTGGACAATTATTTAGAAGTCAGAATACATTTAGGAAGGCAGAGGCCCTGGAGTCAGAAAAACCTAGATTCAAACTTCAATTCTACTACTTAACAGCTGTATCTGTTTGAACAAGTTACTTAACTTTTCTAAGTTAAGCTTCCTTATTAACAAATTTGGGGTAATAATATAGTAGAGCATAAACGAACAAAATCAAATATTTGGACTAGGTCTATGTATTTAGTTAGGAAGTTTTCAGCATTTATTTTTATATATGGCCTCTTGCAAATAAGTGCAGCAACTTCATCTCTAAAATTACATGTTATGTTGAACTCTTTGTAAAAGATGAGATATTACTGCATGTGTCATATGTCTTTACTTATTACTGTTCAGAGTTGTAATCAAACCGTGTATATTTTTATATGTGATTCAGGGTGAATTTTGACTCTATAATTTTCATTGACTCTAGAATCTAAGCCTACATATGCTATAACTTCACTCCACCTCCTTCATGCAGCTTTTTTTTACAATAAAGTGAAGATTAAATTGGGATAACATACATGAACGTGCCAAGCACATATCCCCTGCTCAAAGTGAGGCTTGCTTCTCTGCCATATTAGAGGTTAAATGGAGAAGTCATCCAATGAAGATGTGCCTGGTTAATTCAGGGTGCTCCTAAAATATGATGTTGTTATCATCCTTGCATTACTTTTTACCATTTCCCATTACCACTTACCAATGACACAGTATATATACAAACACGCATGTGCACACACATACACATACATAGGCAACATTCTCTAACATAACAATAGAGGTTGACTCTGGCACTCAAATACCATTTCGATGAGTCTAAATGTGCTTTGGGCATTAGTCTGATAACTAAGCCACCCTCTATATCCATGTTTCTATAAGAAAATGCCTTCTGGACTTCCCTGGTGGTCCAATGGCTAAGACTGTGCTCCCATGCAGGGGCCTGGGTTCTATCCCTGGTCAGGGAACTAGATCTTACATGCCATAACTAAGAAGTCTCATGCCACAACTAAGACCCAGCACAGCCAAATAAATAAATAAACACTTTTTTTTTTAAAGAGAAAATACCTTCTAAATTTGGAATCTGCAGTATGGGGCACTCACTACCACTGCTAGACCAAGGTGGTCCTTACCTGGCCAGCAGCAAGCCTCCAGCAATGTTTGCTGGGCAGAGTGATTCCTCTTACTCATTCTTGGAGGCTGGCAGGGGCAGTCTTACTCTTGCTCACACACACACACACACACACACACACACTGGTAACAGTCTCAAAATCCGACATTAGACAGAGTTCCCAGTTAATGTGAACATGTAAAGTGAAGAAGAATGATGAGCTAATTGCAGTCTTGTTGCCACCAGTGAGATCATAATTGTTCCAGAAACAAAACTTTCCAAAAGGATTTTCAAATATAGAATTGAGAAGGCAAAAAAGACTCGTGACTTAACACAGGTCACAAGCTTTAGTATAGGCTCACCTTAGTATAGCCTTAGTATAGGCTCACTTCTCTCTCATCTCTTTCTCTCTTACTTTTCAATGTATTCATTAGACTATAGTAAGTGAAAGTGAAAGTGAAAGTCACTCAGTTGTGTCCAACTCTTTGTGACCCCATGGACTACACAGTCCACGTAATTCTCCAGGCCAGAATAGTGGAGTGAGTATCCATTCACTTCTCCAGGGGATCTTCCCAACCCAGGGATTTAACCCAGGTCTCCTGCATTGCGGCCCAGATTCTTTACCAACTGAGCCATCAGGGAAGCCCAGACTATAATAAGCTCTCCACTTATTCATATACTGTGTTAAATTCTCTGGGCCATTATAAAAGCCCAATAGATATTGGTCAGTGTTACTATTATTATGTATTAGAAAAAGTTCCTCTGCTTCAAAATATAACTGTGCCCTTGCTCCAAGGAAATCTAAACAGTGGTAGTTCTGCTGGTGGTCAGAGAGGAGCCTAGTCATCTCATTCTAGAACACTGGTTAGAGAATTTGTGAGCAGGACTCAAGGCAGAGAAGCCCAGCCATCTTCCTTTGCCTCGTCTGACCTTCACAGCATAACTTCACTATTGATATAGTGATATATTGCATCTATAAGGAAGTTCCCAAGTTATATTGAAAGCCCAATAGAAATGATCTCTCCACCATTTTTTCTTACCCCTCCTCATGTGAGAAGTAGAGGAGAAAGGGGCAGTATACTGCCAACACCTGATAGTGGAAGTCACTGGACTTCTACTAAATGCAGCACAAAACACAACCTTCTGGCAGAGCTCTTCTTTTTTTAAATTTCTTTTTTCTTTTCCTAAATTAAGGAATGCACATACTTGGCTGCATCGGGTCTTAGCTGCAGCATGAGTGATCTTTGCTACATCCTGAGGGGTCTTTCACTGCGATGCCCAGATTCTCCAGTTGTGGCGCAGGCGCTCCGGAGCCCATGGGCTTGGTAGCTAGCCGCAGGCTTAGTTGCTCTGAGGTGTGTGGGATCTTAGTTCCCTGACCAACGATCAAACCCGCATCCCCTGCATTGCAAGGTGGATGCTTAACCCCTGGACCACCAATGAAGTCCCCCAGAGTTCATCTTTTAATGAAATGGGCTGCCACGTAGGATTGTGAATTGTCAGAGAACATCAGTTCAGTTCTGTTCAGTTGCTCAGTCATGTCTGACTCTTTGCAACCCCAGGGACTGAGGTAGAGCAAAGTTAAATTGCAGTTTCTTCCTTCTTGGAATCACTCTTATTGCCTGAGAAGGGTGACATGCATTTCTGGATGCACACATAAGGCAGGACCATGGGTTGCAGACAGTTCCAAGGCTGTGGGGCCTGGTCGACCTGTGTTGCCTCAGCTCCCAGCAGAGGCTCAGCAGTCAGGAGTCAAATATCACAGCCTCAAGAGCCCCTAAGGCAGTGGAGGTTGGAGAGTTAGTGCTAGAGAAAACCCTAAAGATCCCTGATCCTTCCATTGCACAAGTCAGAAAAATAACTAGGCTTTAAATTTCTGCTGAAGACAAAGTTGCAGGGCCCTCCCAGAGAGGAGGCCCAGGAGCATTTCAGGACATAAAGCAAGACAAGGATGTGCCTTGATTCACGTTGTCCATGATGACAATATGTTTACTGCCTCTTTTGCAATCGTACCCTTGAGCAGAACAGGGATTCCCTGAAAAGTACACTTGCCTGTATTCAGCCACCACCTGCCCCACACTTGATTCAAACTTGGAGACCTGGCATTCTCAGCACAGAAGCCTTCCTCCTTTCTCTCCCTGCATTCTACGCCTCCACACCAGCAGGCCCTTTTCCAGGGGCTGGATCCTTCCTGGGAGCCTCTGCTCTGTTACTCTGTGACACTCCACCCAGCCTCCCAGGCCTCGCCCCTCTGTGACACAGCATAGCATACAGAAAGGACTGTCTGTCTGTCTAGATTGTGAGCTTCTTCAAGTGTAGACACTGAGTCTTACTCATCTTTGTGGCCCCAGTGTAGGTGGTGTCTGGCATGTAATCATCAGTAAATTTTCTTCTTAAGTGAACTGTGAGCAACACCAAGATGAATTAGGTTTGTATTTCTCCAATATTTAGTGATGTTGAACATCTTTTCATGTGTTTATTGGCCATCTGTGTAAATTGACACAGCCACTATGGAGAACAGTATGGAGATTCCTTTAAAAACTAGGAATAAAACTACCATGAAAATGAAACATTAGTCGCTCATTTGTGTCCGACTCTGCGATCCCATGGACTGTAGCCTGCCAGGCTCCACTGGTCATGTAATTATTCAGGGAAGAACACTGGAGTGGGTAGCTGGTCCTTTCTCCAGGAGATCTTCCCAACCCAGGGATCAAACCTGGGTCTCCTGAACTGCAGGCAGATTCTTTACCACCTAAGCCATCTGGGAAGTGAACTACCCCAACAATCCCACTACTGGGCCTATACCCTGAGAAAAATCATAATTGAAAAAGACACATGTACCCTAATGTTCATAGCACCACTATGTACAATAGCTAGCACATGGAAACAACCTAGATGTCCATCAGAAGATAAACGGATAAAGAACATGCAGTATATACACAATGTAATATTCAGTTCAGTTCAGTTCAGTCGCTCAGTCGTGTCCAACCCTTTGCGACCCCATGAATCGCAGCACGCCAGGCCTCCCTGTCCATCACCAACTCCCACAGTTTACTCAAACTCATGCCCATCGAGTCAGTGATGCCATCCAGCCATCTTATCCTATCATCCCCTTCTCCTCCTGCCCCCAATCCCTCCCAGCATCAGGGTCTTTTCCAATGACTCAACTCTTCGCATGAGGTGGCCAAAGTACTGGAGTTTCAGCTTCAACATCAGTCCTTCCAGTGAACATCCAGGACTGATCTCCTTTAGGATGGACTGGTTGGATGTCCTTGCAGTCCAAGGGACTCTCAAGAGTCTTCTCCAACACCACAGTTCAAAAGCATCAATTTTTCGGCGCTCAGCTTTCTTCACAGTCCAACTCTCATATCCATACATGACCACTGGAAAAACCATAGCCTTGACTAGACGGACCTTTGTTGGCAAAGTAATGTATCTGCTTTTTAATAGGTTGGTCATAACTTTCCTTCCAAGGAGTAAGTGTCTTTTAATTTCCTGGCTGCAGTCACCATCTGCAGTGATTTTGGAGCCCCAAAAAATAAAGTCTGACACTGTTTCCACTGTCTCCCCATCTATTTCCCATGAGGTGATGGGACCAGATGCCATGATCTTAGTTTTCTGAATGTTAAGCTTTAAGCCAACTTTTTCACTCTCCTCTTTCAGTTTCATCAAGAGGCTTTTTAGTTCCTCTTCACTTTCTGCCATAAGGGTGGTGTCATCTGCATATCTGAGGTTATTGATATTTCTCCCAGCAATCTTGATTCCAGCTTGTGCTTCTTCCAGCCCAGCGTTTCTCATGATGTGCTCTGCATATAAGTTAAATAAGCAGAGTGACAATATACAGCCTTGACATACTCCTTTCCCAATTTGGAACCAGTTTGTTGTTCCATGTCCAGTTCTAATTGTTACTTCCTGACCGGCATACAGGTTTCTCAAGAGGCAGGTCAGGTGGTCTAGTATTCCCATCTCTTTCAGAATTTTCCACAATTTATTGTCCACACAGTCGAAGGCTTTGGCGTAGTCAATAAAGCAGAAATAGATGTTTTTCTGGAACTCTCTTGCTTTTTTGATGATCCAGTGGATATTGGCAATTTGATCTCTGGTTCCTCTGCCTTTTCTAAAACCAGCTTGAACATCTGGAAGTTCACGTATTGCTGAAGCCCGGCTTGGAGAATTTTGAGCATTACTTTACTAGCGTGTGAGATGAGTGCAATTGTGCAGTAGTTTGAACATTCTTTGGGATTGCCTTTCTTAGGGACTGGAATGAAAACTGACCTTTTCCAGTCCTGTGGCCACTGCTCAGTTTTCCAAATTTGCTGGCATATTGAGTGCAGCACTTTCACAGCATCATTTTTCAGGATTTGAAATAGCTCAACTGGAATTCCATCACATCCACTAGCTTTGTTCATAGTGATGCTTCCTAAGGCCCACTTGGGTTCACATTCCAGGATGTCTGGCTCTAGGTGAGTGATCACACCATTGTGATTATCTGGGTCATGAAGATCTTTTTTGTACAGTTCTTCTGTGTATTCTTGTCACCTCTTCTTAATATCTTCTGCTTCTGTCAGTTCCATACCATTTCTGTCCTTTATCGAACCCATCTTTGCATGAAATCTTTTTTTGGTATCTCTAATTTTCTTGAAGAGATCTCTATAGTCTTTCCCATTCTGTTGTTTTCATCTATTTCTTTGCATTGATCGCTGAGGAAGGCTTTCTTATCTCTCCTGGCTATTCTTTGAAACTCTGCATTCAAATGGGAATATTTTTCCTTTTCTCCTTTGCCTTTCACTTCTCTTCTTTTCACAGCTATTTGTAAGGCCTTCTCAGACAGCCATTTTGCCTTTTTGCATTTCTTTTCCATGGGGACGGTCTTGATCCCTGTCTCCTGTACAATGTCACGAATCTCCGTCCATAGTTCATCAGGCTCTCTGTCTATCAGATCTCGTCCCTTAAATCTATTTCTCACTCCCACTGTATATTCATAAGGGATTTGATTTAGGTCATACCTGAATGGTCTAGTGGTTTTCCCTACTTTCTTCAGTTTAAGTCTGAATTTGGCAATAAGGAGTTCATGATCTGAGCCACAGTCAGCTCCCGGTCTTGTTTTTGCTGACTGTACAGAGCTTCTCCATCTTTGGCTACAAAGAATATAATCAATCTGATTTCGGCGTTGACCATCCGGTGATGTCCATGTGTAGAGTCTTCTCTTGTATTGTTGGAAGAGGGTGTTTGCTATGACCAGTGCGTTCTCTTGGCAAAACTCTATCAGCCTTTGCCCTGCTTCATTCCGTACTCCAAGGCCAAATTTGCCTGTTACTCCAGGTGTTTCTTGACTTCCTACTTTTGCATTCCAGTCTCCTATAATGAAAAGGACATCTTTTTTTGGGTGTTAGTTCTAAAAGGTCTTGTAGGTCTTCATAGAACCGTTCAACTTCAGCTTCTTCAGCGTTACTGGTTGGGGCATAGGCTTGGATTACCGTGATATTGAATGGTTTGCCTTGGAAACAAACAGAGATCATTCTGTCATTTTTGAGATTGCATCCAAGTACTGCATTTCAGACTCTTTTGTTGACCATGATGGCTACTCCATTTCTTCTAAGGGATTCCTGCCCACAGTAGTAGATATAATGGTCATCTGAGTTAAATTCACCCATTCCAGTCCATTTTTAGTTCGCTGATTCCTAGATTGTCGACATTCACTCTTGCCATCTCCTGTTTGACCACTTCCAATTTGCCTTGATTCATGGACCTAACATTCCAGGTTCCTATGCAATATTGCTCTTTACAGCATCAGACCTTGCTTCTATCACCAGTCACAACAACTGGGTATTGTTTTTGCTTTGGCTCCATCTCTTCATTCTTTCTGGAGTTATTTCTCCACTGATCTCCAGTAGCATATTGGGCACCTACCAACCTGGGGAGTTCCTCTTTCAGTATCCTATCATTTTGCCTTCTCATACTGTTCATGGGGTTCTCAAGGCAAGAATTCTGAAATGGTTTGCCATTCCCTTCTCCAGTGGACCACATTCTGTCAGACCTCTCCACCATGACCCGACCATCTTGGGTGGCCCCACACGGCATGGCTTAGTTTCATTGAGTTAGACACGACTGTGGTCCTGTGATCAGATTTGCTAGTTTTCTGTGATTATGATTTTAGTGTGTCTGCCTTCTGATGCCCTCTTGCAACACCTACCATCTTACTTGGGTTTCTCTTACCTCAGACGTGGGGTATCTCTTCACGGCTGCTCCAGCAAAGTGCAGCCGCTGCTCTTTACCCTGGACGAGGGGTATCTTCTCATGGCCGCCCCTCCTGACCTTGAACGTGGAGTAGCTCCTTCAGCCCTCCTGTATATTATACAATATAATATTGTATATTAACACATGTCTATGGAATCTAGTGGAGAAGGCAATGGCACCCCACTCCAGTACTCTTGCCTGGAAAATCCCATGGATGGAGGAGCCTGGTGGGCTGCAGTCCATGGGATCGTGAAGAGTGGGACACGACTGAGCAACTTCACTTTCACTTTTCACTTTTATGCATTGGAGAAGGAAATGGCAACCCACTCCAGTGTTCTTGCCTGGAGAATCCCAGGGATGGAGTCGCACAGAGTCGGACATGACTGAAGTGACTTAGCAGCAGCATAGAATCTAGAAAAATGGTATTGATGGACCTATTTGCAGAGAAGGAATGGAGAAACAGATCTATAGAACAGACTTGTGGACACAGTTGGGGAGGGAAAGAGTAAGATGAACAGAGAAAGTAGCATCAACATATATACACTACCAAGTGTAAAATAGATAGCTGGTGAGAAGTTGCTATATAACACAGGGAAGAGGGGTGTGATGGGGGGATGGGAGGGAGGCTCAAGAGGGAGGGGATACATATATTAATATAATCATGGCTGATTTGTGTTGTTGTATAGCAGAAACCAACACAACATTGTCAAGCCATTTCCCTCCAATTAAAAAATAAATATATATATAAAAAAAGATGAAATTAGACTGCCTATGGAGTACAAGCGGACAATGTGGGTGTCTGAGATGGGACCCTTTCCCCACAGCTTAACAATCAGGCCCTGAGTGCTAATTACACAAAAGTGATGACAGGAAAGGACCGTGAGGCACAAAGGAAGTAGAGCTGCTTCTGACTGAGAAACTCGAGGCATTTAGCCTCCTCAGAGGAGGCAGCATGTAAACTGGGACATGATGAGGGAGGAGGTGGGACCGGCTCCCAGCACTTCTCAAACTTCCATTGTGGATTTGCTGGTGGAGACACCACATGTGATGTGGGGCCGTATTCTGTGCTCCCCACTGAATCCCGTACTTGACCAACTACTTTGCTTTCTCCACTTCTCTCACTCACAGGAGACCCCAGCATCTGCTCCATCTCCAACCCTGACTTTGTCCTCTACTCTTCAGTGGTGTCCTTCTACCTGCCCTTCGGAGTGACTGTCCTCGTCTATGCCAGGATCTACGTGGTGTTGAGACAGAGGAGACGGAAGCGGATCCTCACTCGACAGAACAGCCAGTGCCTCAGTGTCAGACCCGGCTTCCCCCAACAGGTGAGCATCCTGGAGCAGAAGAAGGAAGACGCAACCTCCCGGCCTGTGGCCAGCAGTGCACGCTTTTGCCTGTTATGCCCATCAGGGACACACATCTGCCACCTTTTAACCTGCAGATATTGGCTGGGCCTTAGATGGAGGAAATCCAATCTCAACAGTGCATTGATAGTCTTCCCTAGAGCACCCTTTCTGGGCTTGTTCTGCTTCCTTTCAAAGTCTTTCATTGCCCTCAAATGGCAGCTGTTCAGATATCACACAGGTATGAAGTTTTAGTGTAGAAGCTTTACCATTCACTGCTGCTGGGTTTCCAGGAATGACTTTTTGGCCAGACCATTCACATCAAGAATCACTAGGGGTCTGTTGAAACTTCTTTTCTTTTCTAAATCTGCCTCTGTGTCAAGGCACTAACCAGCTGGTGGAATGGGATGCTGATGGTACATTTTATTAGATCTTTTGAGGCTCTGAAAAGGAAGTTCATTGAAATACTCCAATTGCTTGGGCTGTAAATTCTGCTTACTTCAGTGCCTAGTACATAGTTCAGGTGTATTCATTTGAAGCATGAATGGATATATACCTATCACTTGCAACTGCTAAGCAAGAGATAGCAGGGATATTATACAGCCTCTACCTTCATGGAGTTTAAAACCTTATATATGCAAATAAAACACACCTACACCCAAAATTAGTGAGCAGCCCAAAGCTGAATGGAATGTTTGCCAAAGTGAGATGAAGACAACTAAGCACATAAATATTAAATGCTGGAGAGGTTATGAGAAGATAAAGTCAATATGCTCAGGAAAGGGCTTCATATAGTAAGAACTGGGTTTGATCTTGAAGGTAGGTCCAAACTGGACATCTAGATCAACCTGTAATGACTTGAGTGAGAATCAGAATCTCAAACTGAAAGTCCCAAAGCTTTGGTGGAAAAGGAGTATTGGCCCCCATGAAATAGGACGTCAGGACCCAAGAGTGAGGATATGAACATGTTGTATTCATATAGCATCATCTATATGAGCCAACTATATAGAGCTTAACACACAACTGTTTCTCTTTCTACCCACCCTAGTCTGCCTGTCTACAGTTACACCCCATTCGGCAGTTTTCAATAAGGGCCAGATTTCCATCAGATGCCACGCGGAAAATGGTAAGTAAGCCATGCCTTTGGTTGTAGGAAAAGAATAAGAGACCCTTTCTCAAGACAATGGCTTGATTCAATCCCACTTCCACCCCAAAATGAATTTGGCCCCAGTCTCATACTTGGATTTATGATAAATGACAAACTTGAGAACCTATCCAATTTGAGCTTCAGAATAGGCATTATCAAGTGATATTCCAAAAGCATGTGACTCTTGGGATAGATCCCAATGACTGAAGCCAGTGACTCTTGGATGTGTTGTGGACTTTACTGTCCAGAACCACCTCTATTAGAGGGAAAGGACATCACTGAACCAGACATGGGCAGAGCTAAGAAAAGTAGAAAAAGGAGGCTAATGGGATAATTTCATGTGCCCAATTGCCATCCAATACAGGGAAAACCAAGACATTCTCATAGCCCTAATTCTTATCCTTCCCATTCAAACCAGCCCTGACTCCCCAAGCAAGCCAAGTGCCAAATGGAGCCTAAAAGTGTTGGATAAAAGACCAGTATCCCTCTCCCTAAACTCCACAGCTAAGTAAATATTAGGAATAAAGCTTCAAAAACCCATAACGATGAATGACAGAGCCTTGTTTAATCTCTGTATAGTTCAGTCACTCAGTCATGTCCGACTCTTTGCAACCCCATGGACTGCAGCACGCCAGGCCTCCCTGTCCATCACCAACTCCAGAGTTTATTCAAACTCATGTCCGTGGAGTTGGTGATGCCATCCAACCATCTCATCCTCTGTTGTCCCCTTCTCCTCCCACCTTCAATATTTCCCAGCATCAGGGTTTTTTCAAATGAGTCAGCTCTAGCATCAGGTAGCCAAAGTATTGGAGTTTCAGCTTCAGCATCAGTCCTTCCAATGAATATTCAGGACTGATTTCCTTTAAGATGGACTAGTTGGATCTCCTTGCAGTCCAAGGGACTCTCAAGAGTCTTCTCCAATACCACGGTTCAAAAGCATCAATTCTTCTGCGCTCAGCTTTCTTTATAGTCACGTATGGTCACATCCATACATGACTACTGGAAAAACCATAGCCTTGAATAGATGGGTGTTTGTTGGCAAAGTAATGTCTCTGCTTTTTAATATGCTTTCTACATTGGTCATAACTTTTCTCCCAAGGGGCAAGCGTCTTTTAATTTCATGGCAGCAGTCACCATCTGCAGTTATTTTGGAGCCCCAAAAAATAAAGTCTCTCACTGTTTCCCCATCTATTTGCCATGAAGTGATGGGACCAGATGCCATGATTTTAGTTTTCTGAATTTTGAGTTTTAAGCCAACTTTTTCACTCTCCTCTTTCACTTTCATCAAGAGACTCTTTAATGCTTCTTTGCCTTCTTACACAAGGGTGGTGTCATCTGCATATCTGAAGTTATTGATATTTCTCCTGGCAATCTTGATTCCAGCCTGTGCTTCCTCCAGCCCAGCGTTTCTCATGATGTACTCTGCTTAGAAGTTAAATAAGCACAGTGACAAGATACAGCCTTGACGTACTCCTTTCCCTATTTGGAACCAGTCTGTTGTTCCATGTCCAGTTCTAACTGTTGCTTCCTGACCTGCATATAGATTTCTCAAGAGGCAGGTAAGGTGGTCTGGTATTCCCATCTCTTTCAGAATTTTCCATAGTTTGTTTCCACACAGTCAAAGGCTTTGGTGCAGTCAATAAAGCAGAAGTAGATGTTTTTCGGGAACTCTCTTGCTTTTTTGATGATCCAGTGGATGTTGGCAATTTGATCTCTGGTTCCTCTGCCTTTTCTAAATCCAGCTTGAACATCTGGAAGTTCTTGGTTCACGTACTGTTGAAGCTTGGCTTGGAGAATTTTGAGCATTACTTTGCTAGTATGTGAGATGAGTGCAATTGTGTGGTAGTTTGAACATTCTTTGGCATTGCCTTTCTTTGGGATTGGAATGAAAACTGACCTTTTCCAGTCCTGCGGCCACTGATGTGTTTACCAAATTTGCTGGCATATTGAGTGCAGCACTTTCACAGCATCATCTTTTAGGATTTGAAATAGCTCAACTGGAATTCCATCACTTCCACTAGCTTTGTTCATAGTGATGCTTTCTAAGGCCCACTTGACTTCGCATTCCCACCAGACTTTGTCTGGCTCTAGGTGAGTGATCATACCATCATGACTATCTGAGTCATGAAGATCTTTTTTGTATAGTTCTTCTGTGTATTCTTGCTACTTTTCTTAGTATCTGTATAGTTAACTGACCATTTTTACCAGTTACAGACTCTTGCCGCAAATAATTTTCTTTTAGTAGATAGGTTTAAAGTTACCTACAACAAATCCAAGCTCTGAGAAGGCTCCAAGGGCAAATGAAGGAAAATTAGTGACTACATAGGAGAGATTGGAGAATCAAGACACTGGCATTGTCTGGAGTGTGAAGAATTAGGTTCTGTCCTGCTATCTGCGAATGGAGGGCTCTGCCAGCCAGATCCCAAGGAGTCCAGTGTTTCTTCATGTCAGTCAGAGAGGTAGTGATAAAAGTTTGTAGAGAGAGCTGAAAAATATGCTCACCAATGTGAGAATGGGAAGAATCACTTTCCTTCAGTAGGACAGAATTTCCAAATCTATGAAAGGGAGACAAGCTGCATTAGATGTTCTCCAATGTGAGATTTCATAAGCACTCTCAGAAATTTGTCCCTGGCCCTTTAGTTTCAGAAATAATGCATCTTTTAGAAGATGACTAGATTTCAGCTCAGTCATAAATATAATCTTACAAATGGTCAGCCAGATAAATCACAATATCCTTATGTTAATTATTAGAAAATTCTATTAAAGTTAAAACCAAATTTTTAAAAAACATATTATGATAGAATCCCTACAAACACCTCTGTGAGAAATTTCTAAAACACTAAATTATCTTGAAGCCCACTTGTATTCATTCATTCATTTATTCAACAATGTTTCTAAGTGTGTGCAGTATACTGCCCCTGAGTATTTGGAAGACTATGATTCCTTGAACTAAGGAGAGACTAGTGAAAGTTCTTGGTTGTTGACACTGACTAACATGTAAAAAAGGAATTTACTGGAAGGATATCAAGGAGCTCAAGCTTAACAAGAAGGCTAAAGAACAGCTTCAGAAGATGCTGTTCATGCCTAAGGAAGAATCTGGGTAGAATAGTGAGGACACTGGACACTGACTGTCACCACTGCTAGATGAATTCTGAAGTCTTGCTTCATGAGCAATTTTAAGGTTGTAGGTGCAAATCTCCAGTTGGCTGGGCTTGGTTCATGTGTTCACATGCCAGAGTTCTAGCTGCCCTGTGGAGAGGTCAGGGAGAGTGAATATCTGATTTTCATGGCTTCAGTACGGGTGTTGGGGAGTCTTTCTTCTACTCAAGATTAACGCAGTATCTGAGTTTTCAAACATGAAAAGAAGTGCTGTTGTTGAGCACACACACATCCTCCAAAATACCCAAAATATCTGCATATCATCAGTTTTCTACTCTGAGTCTGCTCACCCCAAACCTATTTCTTTTTTTTTTTTTTTTCTGTTTTATAAATGAGGCTCAGAGACATTTAATTAACTTGCCCAAGGATGCATCTAAGTAATAGGAAGCTGAGATGAAAATCCTGGGTTTTTTAACTTTTTGTTATTGAAAATTTCCAAAGTAAAAAGGTAGAAAGACAAATATAACTAAGCCTTCAGTAGCCATCAGCCAAGCTCAGCAATTATCAGCTCATGGCCCTGTCTTCTTTCAACTACATGCCCATCTACATTCATACACCCCCACTGGATTGTTGTGAAGCAGATCTCAAACGTAATAGCATTTCAACCAAAAATATGCTATAAGACTCTCTAAAGGATATGGACTCTTTTATAAAACATATAACCACAATACCACATCACACTAACAAATTTAATAATAATTCCTCCCTGGTGGCTCATATGGTTAAGAATCTGTCTGCCGTGTAGGAGACCCGGGTTCAATCCCTAGGTCGGGAAGATCCCCTGGAGAAGGGAATGGCTATGCACTCCAGTATGAGGAATCTGGTGGGCTACAGTACATGGGGTCACAAAGAGTCAGATACGACTGAGCAACTAACACACACACAATATTAAATATTCATTCAAAATTTCCTCAAATGTCAGGTAAATTTTTATAGATTGTTTATTTGCATCAAAATTCAAGTAAGACCCATACTTTTTACCAGTAGGTGTTGTTGTTGTCATTGCAATTTATTTGTTGAAGAAATTGAGTCATTTGGCTTGTAGTTTCCCATATTCCAGATTTTTCTCTTTACATCCTAATGGTGTCATTTAACATATTCCTCTGTATATCCAGGTCATTCTACCTCAGAAAGTCCAGGCTATAATTCTATGCTCCCCTCCTCAAGGGATTATTGTGATTCTCAGATGTTTATGTGGTAGGTGCTTTTGGTTGTAAAGGCACAAGCAGATTTTGTTTACCATAACTTCCCATGAGCCCACCACTCTCAGAGGCACCCTCTGTAGGTTTCACAGATTGATGGTTTCTTTTTCCTTCATTGGACTGTTTCCCTTTCAGGAACATTCAGAAGATAAACAATACCCCCAGAAATGTCAGGACCCACTCTTGTTACATCTACAGCCCCTCCCCCCTGGCCAGACACACATGGAGCTGAAACGCTACTACAGCATCTGCCAAGACACTGCCTTGGGAACACCAGGATTCCAAGAAGGGGAGGGAGACTTGAAAAGGGAAGGGAGGACTCGGAACTCTCTCAGCCCTGCCATGGCACCTAAACTCAGCCTAGAAGTTCGAAAACTCAGCAATGGCAGGTTATCGACATCGCTGAGGCTGGGGCCCCTGCAACCTCGGGCAGTGCCACTGCGGGAGAAGAAGGCAACCCAGATGCTGGTCATTGTGCTTGGTGAGTTTGAGTCATGTTAAGCTGGGATAGGTTGGATTACGTTGGCTTAGGCTGAATTCAGTGGAGCTGGTGGAGGATACTTGGGTAACCATATTTAACAGAAATTGGAAATGTGACAACTTTAATACTTGTAAATGTTAATATTTATAAATGTTTAGAATGTAAAGAGTTTGTGAATATATCTTAGTGCTGATGGAAATTCAAAACACTTAGACTGAAATTTATGAAACCAAACAAGTCACTAATTGAGCTATGCTTTGTTTCTATCTCTTTTGGAATTATAATGGATAAACCAAATAATAAATAAGACAACAACTCAATAAAACCATCTGGCACATATTGGATATTACTAAATGCTTACCTATTTTAAAATATTGAGGGGGGAAAATGAGGATGCAAAAAGACTACTGTCATATGATATTATAACATCTAGATTAAATATAGAGAAAAAAGACTGAAAATTAATTCACTCATATGTCAAAAGTGATTGTATAGTGGCTGATTATTTCACTTTTTTTTTTGCTTTTCCATATTTACCAAGTTTTCCATAATGTATAAAACTGGAACTAGTTTTTATAGTAGAAAAATGCAAACTTTATTTAAATAAAGAAATTAAAAATTGATAAGTTGCAGATGCCATATAGAGTTAGTTAAGGTAACCGTATCCTGTTCCAGTGAGTCAGTTCTTCGCATCAGGTGGCCAAAGTATTGAAGTTTCAGGTAACCATATTTAACGGAAATTGGAAATCCAACAACTTTAATACTTGTAAATGTTAATATTTATAAATGTTTAGAATGTAAAGAGTTTGTGAATACATCTTAGTGCTGATGGAAATTCAGAACTGACTCATTGGGAAAGACCTTGATGCTGGGAAAGACTAAAGGTGGGAGGAAAAGAGGAAGACAGAGGATGAGATGGTTGGATGGCATCATCAACTCAATGGACATGAGTCTGAGTAAGCTCCAGGAATTGATAATGGACAGGGAAGCCTGGTGTGCTGCAGTCCTTGGGGTTGCAAAGAGTCGGACATGACTGAGTGACTGAACTGAACTGTATCCTGTTCACTGTCAGAAACAAGCCCCAAACTTGTCATATCTTAGGGACTTCTCATATCCAGGGAACCCCTATGTTAATCTCCTTAACAGCCTTAATTATGTCAATTGCATTTTTAAGGTCTTCCCCTATCAATGCCACGAATCGTATCTTGCATGGATAGACATAAAATAAACATTTGAATTGAACTGAGAAATAGACAAGGCTAGTGAAGAATTATCTAAAGATCAAACTAGAAAACTGATTTAGGAGCAAAGGTCTGGGATGAATCAAAGATGTAAGCATCTAGCTTTCTCATCTAAAAAAAAAGAAAGAAAGTGACTAATCATACCTGTTTCATAGGTTTGGTATAAAAATTAGAACTTTAAAATTAAACTTGCAGCATACTGGCTGCCATTAAGTAGACAACTGGGACTCATTTTCATGCTGCAACAAAGGAAGTAAACAAATCCCTGACCCAGTTTTTCTTTTCCTTTGCAACCTAGGGACCTTCATTGTCTGCTGGCTGCCCTTCTTCTTGACCCATGTTCTCAATACCCACTGCAGAGCATGCCACGTGTCCCCACAGCTCTACAGTGCCACCACGTGGCTGGGCTATGTGAACAGTGCCCTCAACCCCGTGATCTACACCACCTTCAACGTCGAGTTCCGGAAAGCCTTCCTCAAGATACTGTCCTGCTGAAGGAGGATAGGAGAGAAGACTCCCTGTGCCCACCTTTAGCTGCCAGGCCACAGTGCTGCTGGCCAAGGCCTGCTCAGAATGATGATGCAGTGTTTTCTGAATGGGGAAGGAAGGAGATCCCTGGAGCAAGGATGTCCCTGTGTGGCAGATGTCACCAACTACTTCCTCTAGAACAGCATGTCCTACCTCCCCAGCTAAAATCTGACTTCACTCTGGCAATCTTGAAGTGGTTTAGGGCCCCTGAATGATAAGCAATAATTCAGAGAGAAGCTGATGGAACACGATTCCACACACAAACACAATTGTCATCAGAGGCATGATTCATTACGTGAAGGAAATAATGAACAGAGCTCATAATTTTCAACTTGCCAAGGGTCCTTGAAATCTCAGCCAGTAAACCATCTTGCAGACAGCCAGTCTCTCTTCCTTCAAATTTCTAATTAACTATCAGGCTAAACTTGTACTTTCATGAGCCCACTCTCTCTGGTCATTCCTTTCATTCACTGCATCCTAAAATATAACAGCAAGGCCAGTGCTTCCACCTCTCCATAGACTCTGACTGGCTACCTTTAGTTTGGGAAATTCCTCACCCTGAGAGAGACATGGTCTCACACTGGGACCTGGGATTCATTTTAAACCTTGCTACCCCTGTATTTTGGGCTTCCCTGGTGGCTCAGTGGTAAAGAATCCACCTGCCAAGCAGGAGACATGGGTTCAACCCCTGGGTCAGGAAGATCCCCTGAAAAAGGAAATGGCTACCCACTCCATTATTCTTGCCTGGGAAATCCCATGGACAGAGAAGCCTGGTGCGCTATGGTCCATGGGGTCACAAAAGAGTCAGATATGACTGAGTGACTAAACAACAACAACCTCTGTATTTTAGCTCTAGCTAAGAAACCCCTTTGATTCCATTCCCTTACTTTCAGAGTGTCAGCTTCAGAGTAATTCAAGATGCAGGTGAAGTGACAAAGGAAGGACAATTCTCTCTATAGTATCACTGTTGAAACTTATGGTTCAGAACATGCTTTAGATGTGCTTTTCATAACCTCATGTGAGGTTTTCCTACACAGACATCTCCATCTCCTGCTTAACAGAGATCCAGTACTTTCAGACCCAGAAACCCATTGAGTATTAAGTGTCTACAAGGCACCATTCATCTCCCAGGTTCTGGATATATGACAATGAATAATACAGCTCCTGCCCTCAAGGAGCCCCCCACCTGCTCCAGTGTTTGACTGTTCACTTGTCTAATGATGGTAGGGACTCACCTAAGCTACCAGAGGACCCCAGAACTGAGACCAAGTAGCCGTCCAAAGCCATCATAAGGACAGTCTTTGAAAAGTCCTAATGCAGATGCTAAACATTATCCTCCAACAATTTAGATTAAAGGTATAATAGAAACAATGTGTAAATGTCATTCAAAATTGCATTTAGAAGAAACTTGAATATTCTCACATTTACCTTTTCACCTACAGAAGCTCTTTCTTATTGATTACAGGATCAATAAAATCTGTGGATAATTTATGAAACATTATCATCCTGAGCTTCAATAAATATACTGTTAAGACCTGTTAGTGCATGGGCATGACAGATATTTGCTGCATTGCTATTAAAACCTCAAAATGCACAGGAACTCTAATATGGAATCCAAGGCTTCCTTTGCCCCTTCTTATTCCTTTAACTCTAAGTGTATATAAAGAGGAGATATACAACACCCCCCCACCCCAGTGAATCAGTTACTGTTACTCCTGAATGCTTTAATTGCCAATATTTTAAAATATTATTGTCCATAACAACGCTGTCTGCCCACTAGTTCTTGTACCTGATGCCATCTGGCACAATAGGTTTATGGAACAAGTAAAACTAGGGACTGAGACAATTAAATATCAGAAGAAGTCAAAGTACGTGAGTCCTAAGTTTTTCTATGCAAAACAAACAGCAGCAAAGGTGGGACAGTGGGGTGAAAGATCATAGAATTTCATATCAAAATCAGAGTCCTAAAAGGGGAAATACAAATAGCATCAGTACTCAAAATATTTGTGAAGAACAGTGATAGCAAATATTTTGTACCATTTATTTACATCAGGTCATCCAACCATTAATGATAACTTTAGAAAGATAAACATCATTTTGTACATGAGGAAACTGGGGCAGAGGGAGGGAAGAGGTTTGCCTCAGGTCACACAGTCAGTAAGTGGCAGAACCAGGATACAAGGGTCCATCTGCCTGATTTCTAAGCTCATGCAATTAACCACTGAGAGTGGTAAAGGGGTGGGGAGAAAAAGATGGAACAAAGATCCCCAGGAGAGTCTTTTTTTTTTTTTCCATTTATTTTTATTAGTTGGAGGCTAATTACTTTACAATATTGTAGTGGTTTTTGCCATACATTGACATGAATCAGCCATGGATTTACATGTATTCCCCATCCAGATACCCGCTCCCACCTCCCTCTCCACCCGATTCCTCTGGGTCTTCCCAGTGCACCAGGCCCAAGCACTTGTCTCATGCATCCAGCCTGGGCTGGTGATCTGTTTCACCCTAGATAATATACATGTTTCGATGCTGTCCTCTTGAAACATCCCACCCTCGCCTTCTCCCACAGAGTCCAAAATTCTGTGTTGTACATCTGTGTCTCTTTTTCTGTTTTGCATATTGGGTTATCGTTACCATCTTTCTAAATTCCATATATATGTGTTAGTATACTGTATTGGTCTTTATCTTTCTGGCTTACTTCACTCTGTATAATGGGCTCCAGTTTCATCCATCTCATTAGAACTGATTCAAATGAATTCTTTTTAATGGCTGAGTAATATTCCATAGTGTATATGTACCACAACTTCCTTATCCATTCGTCTGCTGATGGGCATCTAGGTTGCTTCCATGTCCTCCCCAGGAGAGTCTTATCCTGTCCCACCCACCTCCACCTTGGACTCTCTTGAGAATCCAAGGCATTACTCTCACCCTCCTTTCATGTTCAACCTCTGAACCAGTCACATGGGACATTCATAATCTGTTTTTGCAGAATCATGGAACAGACCTGAGGGAGTATTGTTTCTATCCTCTCCATTCACAGAAAAGGAAACTGAGACCCAGAATTGTTGTCCCACCATTGGTTAATGACAGACAAGTACTCGAATCTGCTAAATCCTAGTTCAGTACTCTCTCTACTTTACCACACTGCCTGTGAGCCCCATAACAATCATAAACTCCATACAGATACAAGGACAAAGTCCTACTGTCATCTCCATCATTAAACTGAGGCACTTTCCCCCTCCATAGTATCTATTAGGAAACATCTCCTTTCCAGAATTTCCTTCTGAGCCAGGAAGAGCCTCCTAGGGGAATCCCAAACACATCTTCCAAGCACCCACTTCAGCCTCTTCATCCCGAGTTTCTGCATTCTACCTCCTCCACCTCTTCATTCCCAACATGAATCAGCACACTCTACCTTAGAGCTCGCTACTTCCAGAACCAGTATGATCAAATATCCCAGGAGAGATGCTGGCCTGAATAAGGTAGAGCAGAGTTCTTGGGGCAAACCAGGCCTGGAGTCCAAAGACACCTAAGAGCAGTCCATACTGTTTGGGTGAAATGTAAACAGTATGGATATCCAAGCAGATGACAACCAACATTCAACTTTATATCTGAAATAAATATTTTCTTCTTCTACAACACTATTCTAAAAAAATTCCATTCATTACTCATTTACTAAATCAACCCCTTATTCAATAAATATTGATTGGTTACTTTCTATGTGCTAAACATGGTGCTTGATGCTGGGAAATAGGAGTAAGGAAGCCAGAATCCTTGTTTTCAGCAGCTTGTGGTCCAGTGGGGAGGTAGAATGCCTGTGCACAGTGATGACCTGCTTGTCACCTATTTTAAAGGGAATTCATGGTGTCTGGAAATCCCATATTCAACCTTGAGAAGGCTTTGCAGACATGCCAGGGTTGAGACATAATTAAAAATTAGAAAGAGTGTTCCAGACAGAGAAAACCTCTGAAAAAATAAGAGAACAAGCAAGGAACATGCAAGGTACCTCAAATAATTACATCTGGCTATACAGAAGAGACCCTAGAGATAAGGCAGGAAAGGGCCTCATTGTTGACAACACCCTCCAGCTCTGCAGAAATGGCTGCTGAGCTGGTGGTGACATCTCTCACAGAAACTCTCAAGATTTTGCCTCTGCTTTCCTCCACATGGGCAATGCACATTACAGCACATTTACCGCTGACTAATCTAACTACTTCTCTCTGAATTATGATGAATTTCAATAAAAGCAGAATTCAATTTGAATTTTTGCTCTTTTCTCTACAAGGAGAGGAATGACTAGTTTGGTGGCCGTACAGTCAAAGATGGCCAAAATTAAGAGAGTTTAGTTCAGAAATCAAGGGAGTTTAGGTCAGAAATCAAGGGAGGTCAGACAAAAAGATTTGTTTTCCTGAATGCTCAGGTCAGAACTAAAGAGGCAGAAAGGTTAACGCATTCGCTAAGAACGGGCTCTTTCTTGGAGATCCTGACTCCCAGGACTGTGCTCTGATCGTCTGATATCTGCTGACATCAGAAAACTGAAAAAGCTTAATTTGAATCAACACACAGAGAGCAGCAAGGGGATGACAGGCAATTAATTTGATTCCTCCTTTCTACCTAATTCTCTCCTCATCAGCTCAGAAAGGGAGTGAGTTTCCATGACTACCTTCTGACACACAGAGACTCAGTTGAGGGTGATGCCAGTGTCAGCTCTGCTTTGTAACACACACTGGTGAGGACAAACCCGAAGTCTGTGCCAAGCACAAGACCTGGAACCTCTTGCTCCACCTGCCCTCACCTCAATTAATCACCCAGCCTCTACCATTGTACATCAAGTCCCTGCTTTGTGCAGCCTGCTGGATTCCAGGAGGAGAGGATACATGGCCGTGGGCCACCAAGGATGGATATGTGCCAGAGAGGGAGCTGGGCTGAACCCAAGGTGGCTCTGACCAGCTTATGGGAAAAACAATGGACAGAAATGAGAGAAAGACTGGAGGACTAGCAGGGACAAGTGACCTTGGGCAACTGTTTCACCTCTATGAGCACCAACTTCCTCATTAGTAAAATGGTGACCTGAAGACTGAGCCTTCCTCATAGGTCGTTTAAAGATCAAATAGCTAATACTAGAAGTGCTTGGTCAACTACAAAGCTCTAACAAATATAAGAGATTATTATTATTATTGATATTATTGTTACTATTATTATCACTTCCCCCCAGGCAGCTGTTTCTACCCTGTCTGGTTCACAGTGCACCTTTCTCTCTCCTTGCTGATTCTCTAATTGTCTCAAGTTATTAGGCACAGTCTGTTCAGCCTCCCACATGAAACTAATTTTTCTCTTGTCTTTTATTCCCCAAATGTGCCCAGGATACTTGGCTGAATTTGTAGTCAGATTGTTAGGCAACTGGATAGTTCCCTTTCACTGTTCACACAGCCAAGTGCGCAAGTGTAGCATGATCTAACACCAGACTGACAGCAGATGCTTGCTTGCTAAAGTGACCGTGGGGCCTCTGTCCCTCTCCTGGCCAAGAAAAGAGAGCCGAACACATCTATTCCTCAGGACTTTCCAGCTTTGTTCTTCATGGTGTCTGAGGCTAACACACTTTCCTCTTCCTCCATCTATTTCTTCCTGACCGAGACAAGTGCTTTGGTTTCCTGGAGCTACTAATTACCACAAACTGAGTGGCTTGAAACAACAGCCAAGTTTGTTCTTTCATGATTCTGGGAGCTGGAGTCCAAAGTCAAGGGGTTGGCAGGACCGTGCTCTCTCTGAAGGCTGTAAAGGAAGAGCCTTCTTTGCCTCTTCTAGTTTCTGGTGGATGCCAGCAATCCTTGGTATCTGTGGCAGCACAAGTCCAATCTCTGCTTCCATCTCCATATGGCATTCTCTTCTGTGTGTCCATGTCCAAGCTTCACTCTTTTTAGAAGTCACTGAATTAGGTCCCACCCTAATCATGATACAACCCCATTTTAACTCAATTACATCTGCAAAGACCCTATTTCCAAAGCAGATCACATTTACAGATTCTGGGGAATTAGGACATATCTTTTTGTGGGAACACAACTAAATCCATAAAATATGGTAACAGTGATCTGAAAGGAAGGAGGACTTAGAACCTGGAAGACTTGGGGAAGTGTATAAATGCTCTGTCATTCAGTATTGCCTGCTGCTGCTCAGTCATGTCTGACTCTTTGCGATGCTTTGGACTAGCCCTCCAGGTTCCTCTGTCCATGGGATTTTCCCAGGAAGGATACTGGAGTGGGTTGCCATTTGCTCCTCCAGGGGAATCCTCCCAACCCAGGGATTGAACCCGCATCTTCTGTGTCTCCTGAATTACAGGTGGATTCTTTACTCATCATTCAGTATAAGAGGTCTGATTTCAGCCTTGGCATATGGTCCTTTTAGTGACCCAAGTTGAGTTTGCAGACTTCCTGGAGCTCAACTTTATTATCAGTGAAAGTGATAAGTCTGAATTCTTAACCTATGATAAGATAACTTAAAATAATTCTAGAGGGATATAAATTATCTTCTGAGACCTAAAAGCCTATGCATATGCTTACTAATAAAAGTCAAAACTGTTCAAAAACAATTCTAAGCTGCTTCTCTGTGTCTTAAGGGGAAAAAAAGAGTTCAACAGCAAACTCACTGGGACTGAGGAGGAAAGCTGATAGAATATCATGTAAATTTCCTATTCCATGTAGCACCACTTCAGATTGACTAAGGTGGAAAAGGGTATTTTTCCGTTTAAGAAAAACTGACATAATTGAGTCTTGCATTATGGTTTGAGCAGACTCCATAAACTCCATGGTAAAGACTCTTAGAAAGCATGCAATTCATCACAGTGTATAATTACGGGATTTGAGAGTTGGAGGGGACTTTAGTCCAATCTCCTAGTTATTGTAGAAATTCTCTCCAACATCTCTGATCCATTATCACCCAATTGTATTAAGGAACTGGCTCACTTCTTTCCAAGACATATAACAAGCTATCCTTTAGAAAATTCCTCCCTCTTTTAAGACAAAATTTGCCTTCTTATAAAATCCACCTTTTGGTCCCTATTCTCTCCCTATTACATCTTCCCGATGATATTTGCACATTTTGACAGTTCTCCAAAGTTTCAATGCCTATATCTCTACTTTGTGTTACGTTTTCTTACGCTCTCCATCTTGGTTGCTTTCTTCTGGGTGTAGCCGTGTTGTTAGTGTTTCTCTTAAAATGCTACTGCTGCTTAGTCACTTCAGTCTTGTCCGACTCTGTGCGACCCTACAAACTGCAGCCTGCCAGGCTCCTCAGTCCATGGGGATTCTCCAGGCAAGAATACTGGAGTGGATTACCATATCCTCCTCCAAGGGATCTTCCCGACCCAGGGATCAAACCCAGGTCTTCTCCTGCATTGCAGGCAGATTCTTTACTGCTGAGCCACCAGGGAAGACCTTCTCTTAAAATATGAGGCCCCAAATAGAATACAATCTTCTAAATGTTGTTTAACCAGTTCAGAGTACCATGGACTCATTATTCCACATGATTGGAATATTCAATTTTTAATGATCCAACGCAAATTACATAGACTATTAGGGCTCATATTGAAACTCTTTAAGAAGGAAATTTGCATCCTGAATGGATCAGTTTAATGGGATGCGCCTTAGGGAACAACACCTATACTTCAGGGAGAAATAGAACTGTGGTGTAGTCACACATAAAAACTTAGATGATCCTACAGGGACTTCTGGAGGGGCAGGGTCTTTATGGCCCCTGCCATTAATTGGATGCAGGCTACCTCTGGGGAGGGAGGCATGACTTAGGCAAGGATGCTGTCTTCAGTTGAAGGGTTTCATCTGTCAACACTCCTAACAACTAGGGGAAGAATTCCTCAGTCCTGAAGAAGGATCTGGGTAGCAAACCACAGGATTCACTACAGTTCATCCTTTATGCCATTTGGCTTCACTTTTCTTCATATAATAAATTCTAGAAGCAGTTTCCTCAGGAATCTAGTTGGTTTCTTCCTATGGAACATTAATGGAATAGACTATAATCTTTGCCACAGCAACTGGTTTCAAAAACAAAGTAATTCTCATCATTTCCCTTTCTACTATCTATTCTAGATTCCCCTCACTTTTGATTATCACTGTACTAGTCTAGGTAACTTACCTGGTAGAAAGTCCTGAGGGACATGGCAACTTTCTCAAGCCATGGCTGCTACACTTATCCATTACCTCAGTGGATCATCCAGGTAGCAGATGTAATCTCCCCTGTCCCCATTGTGTAACAATATCCCTAAATTTTCCTAATGATCAGGATTCAGTTATCCTTGCCAGAATGCTCCATCGCTTGCCTGTTGGTCTCCTGGCACAAAGAATTCCAAATGACTAGGTGGAAACTATAACTTAAAAATTGATTGGGATCCTCATCCCTAGTGAAAGTGTTCCTCCTTTAAAAACAAGGATCTTTACCTCAAAAAGTTAAACATAGCATTGCTACTGCTGCTGCTGCTAAGTCACTTCAGTCGTGTCCGACTCTGTGCAACCCCATAGATGGCAGCCCACCAGGCTCCCCCATCCCTGGGATTCTCCAGGCAAGAACACTGGAGTGGGTTGCCATTTCCTTCTCCAGAGCATGAAAGTGAAAAGTGAAAGTGAAGTTGTTCAGTCATGTCTGACTCTTCGCGACCGCATGGACTGCAGCCTACCAGGCTCCTCCATCCATGGGATTTTCTAGGCAAGAGTACTGGAGTGGGTGCCATTGCCTTCTCCGAGCATTGCTACATGATCCAGCAATTCCACTCCTATGTATATACCCCCCCAAAGTGAAAAGTTCAAACAAATATGTACAAAGAAATGCTCATAGTAACATTATTCATAACAGCTAAAAGTACTGCTAGAAAGAACCCAGATGTACAGCAACAGATGAATGGATAAACAAATTGTGGTATATATAATACAATTACATAATAGTATATAATATAATTCCATTACAGATATAGATAGAATGGAATATTATTCAGCCATAAAGATGACGTACTGATACTTTTTACAATGCAGGTGAACCTGGAAAAAGTTATGCTAAATGGAAGAAGTCAGACACAAAAATATCACAAATTGTATGATATCATTTATGTGAAACATCCAGAATAGGTAAGTCCATAGTGACAAGGGTGGAAGGAGAAGGAATGCTGCTTCTATGCTTAATGGGTACATGGTTTTCTTTGGGGTTTTCTTTCGTGGTTTTCTTTGATGAAAATGTCTTGGAACTAAACAGAGGTACTGTTTGCACAGTAGATAGAGGTACTAAATGCCACTGAATTCTTTGCTTCCAAATGGTTAATTTTATGTGATGTGAATTTTACCTCAATATTTTTTTTAATATTAAAAGGAAATAAAAATGACCAAGGACCTAGAGGTCCCATATTCCTGGATTGGAAGACTCAATATTGTTGCATTGGCAGTTCTCTCCAAATTGATCTATATAACTCATGCAATCCAGTTCAAAGTCCAGCAGACCTTCTTTCTCTTCCAGAAACTCACAAGCAGATTTTAAAATCTATATGGAAATGCAAAATATTCAGAACAGGCAAAATAATTTTTGAAAAGAAGAATAAAATAGGAGAATGTTTCCTTCCCAATTTCAAAACTCACTATGAAGCTACAGTTATCAAGATAATATGATATTGACATAATAGATATGTAGATCAATTGAACAAAAAAGTCTAGAAAGAAATCCTTACATTTATGGTTAATTGATTTTCAACAAAGGCAATCTGTTGGGGAAAGGAGAATCTTTTAAACAAACGGTGTTAGGACAGGTGGATATTCATATGTATAAACATGAATTTAGGCCCATACCTCATGCCATCTCCCCAAATTAATTCAATATGGATCATAAAATTAAATGCAAGAGCTAAACGAAAAAATTTTTTAAACTTTAAAAGAAACCGTAGGTAGAAATCTTTGAACCTTAGGATAGGCGAAGATTTCTTAGCTAAAACACTATAAGCACCATAAAAAAGAAAAAAAGTGATAAACTGACCTTATGACAATTTAAAATTTTGCACTTCTGAAGATACCATTTAGAAACAACAGACTAGCTTGCAAAATATTTGCAAAACACATATCTAATAAAGGATTTGTATCCAGAATACATAAAGAACTATTGTAACTCAGTAATAAGAAAAATAACTCAATCCAAAAATAGCAAAAATATTTTAATGGATATTTTACTAAAAAAGAGAAATTGCTTATAGACACATGAAAAAAGATGCTCATCATTATCATTAGACAATGATTAAAAATTTTTTAAAAGACAGACAATAACAAAATTTAGAGAGGAGGTAGAGAAATAGGGAACCTCCGACATTGCTCATTGGAATGTAAAATGGTGCAGTCACTTTGGAAAACAGGTTGAAAGTGAAAGTTGCTCAGCTGTGTCTGACTCTTTGTGACCCCATGGTCTGTCCTTGGAATTCTCCAGGCAAGAGTACGGGAGTGGGTTGCCGTTCTCCTCCTCCAGGGGATCTTCCCGACCCAGGGATCAAACCCGCATCTTCATCATCTCCTTCATTAGCAGGAGGATTCTTTACCATTAAACCACCTGGGAAGCTTCCTAGGTGCACCCCAAAAGTAATAATAATTTTTTTATTTAAAAAGTTAAATATAAATTTACCATATCATTCAGTGATTCTGCTCCTGGGCATCTACCCAAGAGAAATCAAAACAAATATCTGCACAAAGACTTGCACATTATATTCTTTGCAGCACTATTCATAATAGTCAAAAGTTAAAAACAACCCAAATGTCCATCAATCACTGAATGTATAGACAAAATGTGGTATATCTGTACAACAAAATATTATTCAACCTTGGAAAGTAATCAACTAGTGGTACATGCTATGACACGAAAAATGTCAGGAACTTCTACTAAGGGAAAGAAGCAATCCACAAGAGACTATATATTTTATGATTCTATTTATATGAAATGTCCAAAGAGGCAAGTTTATAGAGAAAGAGAGCAAATTAGTAGTTGCCTGGGGCAGGGGAATGTAATGCACATGAGAATCTTAATGGAAGCATACAAATGTTTTAAAACTGATTTATGGTGATAGTTGTACAACTTGGTAAACTTACTAACAATCGTTGAATTATACACTTGAAGCATGTGAATTATACACATGTAAGGTATACCTCAATAAAATAATTTTTTTAAAAAGGACCTGTAAATGTTCAGAGTCCAGAATAGCAGGGACAAGAAGTACAAAATTCCTCAAGTGATTCAGAAACAGTAATGGTAAGAAGGGGTGCTTGTACTTCTACTTCCTATTTCCCAGATCTGTGTATTCTACTGATCTTTGTTTAGAGTATATACTTTATCTGAAATCTGGTGCCCCATTATGAGAAGGTATCATCTCCAAGCTGATGCCTCTATTGTGGATCCAAAAAGCTGTTGCACATGCATTAAACTAGTAGCTTTTGGGAAGTGTAATATGTGACAGAGTGGATCACACGTTCATGTGCATATGGCCATCACTTCATCCAGATAAGCAGTTTCTTTGGTCTGATACAATGTTTGGCAGGATTCTCTTCCAGTGGATCAAATGCTTCATAAGCACTGTTGGGTTGAGATTATATGAGTAGGAAAGGTAAATCCACACTGGGACATGTGTTAGTTCAGTCAATTCCTATCAGGAGGAATCACAATTTGGAAGGACCCATTGTAATAAACTTGCCATTAAGGAGCTGATGGGTCTCTTCAAGAGTTGGATCCATATTGCGAGTTCAGTGCTGGGATTTTTTGCTGGTAGGCTGGGTCTTCAACAGTGGCAATAATTAGGTCAGATTTGGATAGCTGGAGTCCATGTTTTGGGCCATGTGTAATCTCCATCCTTGCTAGCATTTCATAGAATGATTGTTGTGCTTGTTCACACAACTGGACAACTGAGTATTTTTTTTTTTTTTTTGGTCTCCATAATGTTGTTGTTGAGTCGCTAAGTCATATCTGACTCTTTGCAACCCCATGGCCTGCAGCACGCCAGGCTTCCCGGTCTGTCACTATCTCCCAGAGCTTGTTCAAACTTGTGTCCACTGAGTCAGTGATGCCATCCAACCATCTTATCCTCTGTCACCTCCTTCTTCTCCTCCCCTCAATCTTTCCCAGCATCAGGGTCTTTTTCAGGTGGCCAAAATATTCGAGCTTCAGCTTCAGCATCTGTCTCCGTCGCATAAAGCACATCTTTTGGTGATATCTTCTTTTGGTGATAACGATCAGTTAGCCTTACAAGGATGGTGACTCCATTTCTTACCTACTAGTGCATTAATGTGCCTTTTGTGCCAGCATTGATAGAAGTTGACTGACATCAACTAAGACATTCTGTTTTGTAGGTTGTAAAACATCACCTGGACAAGTCATTCACTACTGCCCATGAGAGACATATATTCTTACCTCAAAGCATTTCACTTCACAGGCATACTACCTGAGGCTTTATTCTTAAAAAGAATTCCCCTCTTCCCTGGATTAAGTCTGTAGCATTCTAAAATCCATCCTGGCAAGGGAAGTGGAGTATCATGATCGGTTTAGTCTTTTTTTTTTTTTTATTAGTTGGAGGCTAATTACTTTACAATATTGTAGTGGTTTTTGCCATACATTGACATGAATCAGCCATGGATTTACATGTGTTCCCCATCCCAATTCCCCCTCCCGCCTCCCTCTCCATCTCATCCCTCTGGGTCTTCCCAGTGCACCAGCCCTGAGCACTTGTCTCATGTATCCAACCTGGGCTGGTGATCTGCTTCACCCTTTCTAGTATACTTGTTTCAATGCTGTTCTCTCAGAACATCCCACCCTCGCCTTCTCCCACAGAGTCTAAAAGTCTGTTCTGTACATCTGTGTCTCTTTTTCTGTTTTGCATATTGGGTTATCGTTACCATCTTTTTAAATTCCATATATATGCATTAGTATACTGTATTGGTCTTTATCTTTCTGGCTTACTTTACTCTGTATAATGGGCTCCAGTTTCATCCATCTCATTAGAACTGATTCAAATGAATTCTTTTTAATGGCTGAGTAATATTCCATGGTGTATATTACCACAGCTTCCTTATCCATTCGTCTGCTGATGGGCATCTAGGTTGCTTCCATGTCCTGGCTATTATAAACAGTGCTGCGATGAACACTGGGGTACACATGTCTCTTTCAGATCTAGTTTCCTCGGTGTGTATGCCCATTTGCAGTGGAATGGATTTCAGGGTTCCCTGCTCCGTAGTTGGTAGAACCTAATCTGTTCCTCTGTGTGCAGAACCTTCAGCCTTCAGGCACCTCTCCACCCCCAGTGGATTGTTGATACAGGCTCTGGGAACCCCTCTGCACTGTACCTTATTTCAGTTTTTTGGCATTTAATTCCTCCAGCTCCAGAAACTTAAATCCACTTAGAGAGGGTCCATGTTTTCTTAATTTCTCACTTATGTAGGACTTCAATCCTCCCTGTATCTTCCTTTCAAAATTGAATAGGGTATATCCTGGTATCACCTTTCTTTGGCTCCTGCATTTGAAAGTCGACTTTTATTTTCCCCAGGACCCCGAGGGAACCAAGCTGAGTTCCATCCTCCATTTCCATAAGAAATCCACTCACACTAAGCAATTAACAAACTTTAATGGAATCTACCCAAGATCTGAGCCCGTGGGGAAGAGAGAGGAGGCAGATCACCATTTCCTTACTTGATCTTCCTCCTGTATCTTCTCACAATCTTTCTCTCAAATTTGGCCTCGGGGCTCTCGAGTCTTCTCCTGTCCATGATGCCCAAACTTGGAATCTTCATTACTTTTCCAAGTGCAATAATATCAATATTTTCCTTCCACATTAAAAGAAATATAATTTTCCCCATCTTTTTGCACATTGGTGAAAACAGAAGCAAAGTAAACAACAGAAAAAAGTAAAAACTACTTAACTTGGGTTAACGTTATACCCCCTCACTTACTGAAAGAGCAAGCTGCTCGATGTTTGGGCTTCCCCTCACTCTGACAAAGCTTTTAGGGTTCTTAGAGCAGCTGTTAGCACTTTTTGTAAGGGGAGGTTTATTCCCAACTTCAGCTTCCTTTATTCTGTTTTTGAAGGTTCACGACAATCTTTTGTGTTCAAGCTCATCTATAATCCCCTTTCCCTGTCTTTTGTTCATGTCCTTTTAAAAGCCTGAGCTCTGCAGAGAGCTCCCTGCACAACCACCTCTTTCTTCAGATGTCTCCCCTTTATCCCTGGATTATTTCCTATTATATTATAATCAGGATTTTATTATTTAAATCTCCCACCTCCCCCAAGTCATATTCCTTTTGTAAAGGCTCACATCACAGAATCGCACCTGTGGTAAATACTCTTTTGAAGTGAAGAATTAATTTGTAATGCAAATAATTACCTCTTTATTTATCTCATTTTCAAGTAGGAATTTTCATATATCAAATTTTCATGAAGACAAATTCAGGGCAAATGATTTCACACCTTTTTTCTTCTCCGTTGCTTACTCTCCTTCCCCCTCCCACTTCCCTCCTGTCCTACTTCCCTCTGGGTTGTTTTCCTTCCTCCTTCCAGGATCTGTGCAAGGCCCTGAGGCTTCTCTCCCTGATGCTGCTTTTGTCAAACTGAAATACTTTCGGTTCAAGTATTGGAGTGAGCCTTTGTTGTACCAGGCCGACTCAGCTAACACCTGCCTCTAAAAGAGCTCACAAGCAGAGCCAAGTGAAGAAAGCACTTGTATGGAGAACTGGCTGTTGGTCTGTAACCCCTGACAGCTGGGGATTTCCATTTCCTGACTGTTCTCTATCTATCAACTTCAATTAAAGTCCACCTTCTTCAACTGAAAAACTCTGAGGAGTCAGTCTCTGCCTCAGCCTCCTCAGGGGTAAAATGAGGGCAATGATCTCTGTCCTGTCTACTTTACGTGTTGTTGGGGAAAAAATCATCTGTAAGAAAATATAAACTGGAAAGCATGATCTAGCTATACAAGAATATCTACTGCTTGTGCTTAATATAGATTTGTTGCCTGAAAATATCAGGGATGGGAGTGTTGAGTATGGAACTGGGTAGAAATAAATGATCTTTAGGGAGGGTTTTGAGCAAGGAACTCTGAGAACTGAGATTTTTTAAAAATTTATTTTATTAAAGTATACTTGATTTACAATGTTGTGTTAATTTCTGCTGTACTGCAAAATGATTCAGTTACAAATATAATACATTCTTTTTCATATTCTTTTCTGTTATTATTTATTATAGGATATTGAATATAGTTCTCTGCATTATGGGCTTCCCTCATAGCTCAGTTGGTAAAGAATCCGCCTGCAATGCAGGAGACCCCGGTTCAAATTCTTGGGTTGGGAAGATCTGCTGGAGAAGGGATAGGCTACCCACTCCAGTATTCTTGGGCTTCCCTTGTGACTCAGGTGGTAAAGAATCCGCCTGCAATGTAGGAGACCCCGGTTCAAATTCTTGGGTTGGGAAGATCTGCTGGAGAAGGGATAGGCTACCTACTCCAGTATTCTTGGGCTTCCCTTGTGACTCAGGTGGTAAAGAATCCACCTGCAATGCAGGAGACCTGGGTTCGATCACTGGGTTGGGAAGATCCCTTAGAGAACGGAAAGGCTACCCACTCCAGTATTTCTGGCCTGGAAAACTCCATGGACTACAAAGAGTCAGACACGACTGAGCGACTTTCAATTTCACTTCCCTGCGTTATATAGTAGGGCCTTGTTGTTTATCCCTCCTATGTATAGTAGTTTGCACCTGCTAAGCCCAAACTCCCAATCCATCCCTCCCCAACCCCCAGCCCCACCTGGCAACCACAAGTCTAAGAACTGAGTTTTTTTAATCAAGAATTGCCCTGTCCCTGCTCCTTCCCACAGGGGTGGCTCTGGGTTTGTGAAAAGCAGGGGTGGCCTGTCTGTACTGTATTTGTGGTATCTGGTTCCAGTGCCCCTCTACATAACTGACCCGAGGTATATCATGTGAGAGGGGCAGACCAAAGACTGTAAGGATTGTTCAGGGTATGGAGAGGTGGAGTGGATGATCAGGCCCCTCAAGACGGCTGTTCTCTTGCACTGTGTACATCCCCTGCCCAACCAATGCCTGCCTCACCTGTATCTCACGCACATGACTGACCTTCCATCCCACATACCTGCCCCAGGCCCCAGCTAGTGATTGTTCTTATCAAAGGGACAGGCCCCTCTACTGATCTCCTGCTAATTAATGAACCCACCTGATGTCAACTGGTAATTCCTGCTCCCCTCCTGCTGCCATGTCCTGCCCACTGTCCGCCGCACACAATGGACTCCAGGACCTTGCTTCAGATATGTAAGTTCTGATCCATTAAACTACTAATGTCTCAAAAGAAAAAAAAACAGAATCACCCTGTCCTCCCTACACTATGAAGATTAAAGGCTGAAGACTTCATGAGATAACAATGTTACTGCCTCTGAGATGATTTATTTCACTTCTAAAAATATTATAAGGACAAAACTGTCCAGAAGACTTTTAGATAGAGGGAGGGGAGTGGAGATAAGGGCAAGGCTTTTTCAGGATTTGCAAAGGAGGTAAAGTGAAGGAGCAAAGATTCTGGAAGCTAAGGGAAGTTGTGCTATGTGGAGTAGAAATTGAAAGGAAGTAGGAAAATAGCTTTATCAAGTGAAAATAAAGTTTAGAAAAGAGAGAAGCTATGAGATATGTTAGTAAGAAATGGAGAATTCAGTGAAAGGTTAGAAAAAAGCTAAGAAAGCCAAGAGGAGTAATTCCTTTCAATGAAGAAAACAAAGTTTGCCTGGTAATGCCAATCCACCTGCATTCCTGCTTGCCCACCACCATCAGCTTCAAACTTTTATAAGGTTTCACTCTGAAGAACTATAAGAGAAACCTCAAAGTTTTGTTCATTTAATTACATCAATCCTGAGCAGAATCATGAGGGTAGAAATAGAACATGGGTTTTAATCCCTGTCAGGGGGGAAAATAACATAGAGAACAAATTGCTGGTTCTTGTGTTGCCCTGGTGGTTATGCAAACATGACTTCAAACTAACTTCCTAAAGAAGAGACAAGGGAGCTCAGACAGGGGATTTGGAACATCATTTGGTAGAAACATTAAACTCAGCAACCCTGGGAGTGGTTCATGAGATTTAAAATGTTGTCTTCTAGGACTTACCGGGTGGTCAGTGGTTAAGACTCTGTGCTTCCAACACAGGGGGTGTGGGTTCTATCCTTGATCAGGGAATTAAGATCCTACAATGTTGTGTGGAGCCTGCCAAAAAAATAAATACATAAAATAAAAATTTTTTAAATGCTGTCTTCTTGGATGATGTATTTCATTTTTGAAAATATTATAAGATGTATCAAACACTCAAAAAACTTTAGAGAATAATATTGTACCAAAGAAGGGCAATGCCAAAGAATGTTCACTACCACACAATTGCAGTCATGTCACATACTAGCAAAGTAATGCTCAAAATTCTCCAAATTAGGCTTCAACAGTACGTGAACTGAGAACTTCCAGATGTTCAAGCTGGATTTAGAAAAGGCAGAGGAACCAGAGATCAAATTGCCAACATCTGTTGGATCGTTGAAAAAGCAAGAGAATTCCAGAACAACCTCTACTTCTGATTCATTCACTATGCTAAAGCCTTTGACTGTGTGGATCACTACAAACTGTGGAAAATTCTTCAAGAGATGGGAATACCAGCCCACTTTACCTGCCTCCTGAGAAATCTGTATGCAGGTCAAGAACTAACAGTTAGAACGAGACATGGAACAATGAACTGGTTCCAAATTGGGAAAGGAGTATGTCAAGGCCGTATATTGTCACCCTGCTTATTTAAGTTACATGCAGAATACGTCACACAAAATGCCAGGCTGGATGAAGCACAAGCTGGAATCAAGATTGCTAAGAGAAATATCAATAACCCCAGATATGCAGATGACACTACCCTTATGGCAGAAAGCAAAGAGGAACTAAAGAGCCTCTTGATGAAAGTGAAAGAGGAGAGTGAAAAAGTTGGCTTAAAACTCAACATTCAGAAAACTAAGATCATGGCATCCGGTCCCATCACTTCATGGCAAATAGATGAAGAAACAATGGAAACGGTGACAGACTTTATTTTCTTTGGCTCCAAAATTACTGCAGATGATGGTTGCAGCCGTGAAAGTAAAAGATGCTTGCTCCTCAGAAGATGCTTGTCCTCAAATTTAGACAGCATATTAAAAAGTAGAGACATTATTTGCCAACAAAGGTCTGTCTAGTCAAAGTTATGGTTTTTCCAGTAGTCATGTATGGATGTGAGAGTTGAACCATAAAGAAGGATGAGCACCAAAGAACGGATGCTTTTGAACTGCAGTGTTGGAGAAGACTCTTGAGAGTCCCTTGGACTGCAAGGAGATCAAACCAGTCAATTCTAAAGGAAATCAGTCCTGAATGTTCATTGGAAGGACTGATGCTGACACTGAAGCCAATACTTTGGCTACCTGATGGGAAGAGCTAACTCATTAGAAAAGACCCTGAGTTGGGAAAGATTGAAGGCAGGAGAAAGGGACGACAGAGAACAAGATTGTTGGATGGCATCACTGACTCAATGGACATGAGTTTGAGGAAGCTCCGGGAGATGGTAAAGGACAGGGAAGCTTGGTGTGTTGCAGTCGATGGAGTCACAAAGAGTCAGACACGACTAAGCTACTGAACATCAATTGCACATAATAGCTATATCAGATGTTAGCATTTTATATTCATTTCAAATCTTTTAAAAGAAAGAATACATTACAAATACACTTAAAGTAATCATCCTTATTGCATTTTCCTCCTTACATACCCAGAAGGAATCAATATTGGCATTAAATATTTATCATTTTCACCATGTTTTATGCCTTGCTATGTACACATATATCCATATTGCATTTTATGTTTTCAAAGTGTAAGTACAATTATAGTACCAATAGTATAAGTACTATTCTCTGAAAATCTTTCTTCATATAAGTTGATACATGTAGGTTTAGTTCATCATTCATTTTAACGCTATATAAACATACCATTCTCCTGTTGATAGTCATTTAATCTGTTCTCAAACCTTTATTGTTTTTAAAAGCTATAATGAATATTTTTGTACATATATCCTTGAGCATATGTGCTGAATTTTTTCTAGGATATAAACCTAAAAGAGAAATTATTAGTAGAAAGATTTGCACATCTTCTACTTTAGTAGATATTATCAAATTATATAATTATATCCTAATGAGTATCTGATTTTTTTAAAGCTTTTATTGGAGTATAATTGATTTACAATGTTGTGTCAGTTTCAGGTGTACAGGAAAGTGAATCAATTATACATATACATATATCCACTCTTTTTTAGATTTTTTTCCCATATAGGCCATTACAGAATGTTGAGTAGAGTTCCCTGTGCTAGTCAGTAGGTCTTTATTAGTTGTCTGTTTTACATATAGTAGTGTGTATGTGTCAATATTATAAATAGTGCTGCAATGAATATTGGGGTGCATATATCTTTTGAAATAGTGTTTTTATTTTGGGAGAATATATACCAAGTTTTTGTATACCAACATGAATTGGGGTGAGAGGCACAAAATTCAGTCCACAGCAGCCCCTAATGAAATAGCAGATCTGGGAAGTGATCGTTAGTGACTGTCATGACCATTAGAAGAAAAGCTGATGGATAAGTCTGCAGTATCAGGACCACTGATCAATCTTAACAGCACAAGAAGTGAATGAACCATTATGTGCCTCCTCATGGAAGAACACACCACCATCCTCAAAATAGTCTTGCCAGAAAAATCAAATCTGAACCTGATCTCACCTCTAGATCAGCACTGCTCAACAGAAGTATAATGTAAATCACATATGTACTTAGAAATTTTCTACTAGCCATATTAAAAAATAAAGTAAATAAATAAAATTAATTTTAATAATATATTTTATTTATCCCAATGGATTAAAATATTATTTACCATTAAGATGTTAACAATGTAAAAATAATTATTTGCATCTTTTTTATGTGCTAAACTTTTGAAATCTCTTGCATATTTTACACTTTAAGCATATCACAATTCAGACTAGCCACATTTCAAGCACTTCATTGCTACACAGATATTGATTCAAATAAACCAACTCTAAAAAATTATGAGATGATAGAGTAAATATGAATACTGTCTAGGCATTTGGTTATAGTAAGGTGTTATTCATTTTAAGTGGACTAAAAGTACTGTGTTTACTTATTTATTTGTTTATTGACTACAGTAAAATTTTTATTGAGCCACTTACAAAGATTTTTCAGTAAAAATCACTAGCTTAATCTTTAATCAATAATAGGATAAAATGGCATAGTGTCTAATGAAAGAAAATCTGAAGTGGTTGGCTACTTCACACATGTATTTTAGAGTTTCTTGGTTATTTTTTGGAATTATTATTAATTTTTAAAGAGCCCTTATTTTTTTAAAGATGTATGTTGAAATGTTTACAAATAATATTAATACCATAAATTGTCTGTAATTTGCTTCAAAATAATCCAGATAGCACTGAGAGGAGTAGATAAGAATATAGAAAAAGCAAGATTGGCCCTGAGCTGATGGCTGACACTAAGAACATGGTACCAGCTTGTTGTTCCGAGCTTCTGTCGAAGAACAGCGGTGTCTTGTTTATTGAACACTGTAAATTAGGATTAATCTATTACGTCATTCACTTTTGACTCCAGGAGAGGTTATAACAGTGGCCAGAATTTCTCCCCTGACCTTGAAGCAGATATCCAATCTTGGGCAATGTTTCCATGTTCCCTCTGCTTCCCTACATTACCCCAAATGCTAAAATTAAAAAAAAAAAAGATTGTGGATCTGAAGATTTAGATCAACTCTGTGAAAAAAATGAAGAAATTTCAACTGCTGTGAGGGAAGAAAAGTAATGTTTCAAATCCAGCTTGAGCCAGTATTGCTCCAGGAGATGTTCAGTTGGTGGAAACGGGGCTAACTCGAATATGAAACATCCAAAGAGAAGTCAAATCGCAGAGGGAGAACATGGAGCCGCTGGAGTCAGTTAACCACCTCCTGGTGGAATACCATCCTCCTTCCAGCACTAAACTTTGAGGATTCCGGGTTCCATTTTATCAGAGGAGGCAGCACTCCTCTCTTTGTATCCCCTGCATAGGCTGCCTAGTCAGTCAGAAACTGCTGTTGAGTGAGTGAGGGATGGATAATGGAGAGTAATCAGAGGCAATATGGCATCATGGAAGGAACACAGGCAAGTCTGGGAGGAATTCCTGGACTACTTTGTTAGTGGCCTGTAATTGTCTTCCCTTGGTAAAACTCTATACATCCTTTTTTAAATTACTAAGTTAACTATTTTCCCTGTTGTCCCCATAAGTAGATTCACATTCATCCAACTGCATGTTCTTTTTTGTTGTTCAAAAAATATGACGAGAAAAACTTCTCTACCATGTCACTTTGTATATCCCACACCAGTGTGGTTACTGTGCTATTTTGCACGGTTATAAATGTGTTTATTCTCTCCACTAAGCTGTGATTTCAAAAGCAAAACCTCTGACATTTTCATGTTTCAATCCCCACTATCCGGCAAATGTGGGACATATCAGCAGGCAGTACATGGTGAATGAATAGATCATCCATCGACAAACATTACTGGGCATCCAAACAGGTTAACAGCATGAAGTGGCAACTTCCTTAACTTTTTATTTTCTAGATGAACACTCCAAACGTGGCTTTCTAGCTAGGATCTTGTTACTGACTTCAAAAGTCACACAAGAAAACCAGTAGATTACTTTGCAGTTACTCTGACCCATATACCCATACCCTTTAAAAAAAAAAATCATAACCAGAATTATTCAGCTTGACCTTCTCATGAGACATGGATTAGATTGACCGTTGGTATTTTCTAAAATGTAAAGCACATATATATTGCTGTTATTAAGGACACTCAACTGAGTGTGCTTTCCAGTCTGTACTCCTTTCCCAAACTCTATATCCAAATGTTGCTCTATAAAGGTTTCAAATAATTGCCGGATCATTAGAAAAAGTCTCTACTCCTATGATTATCTTCAAGATTAGATCACTTCTTTCAAAATTCTGTTAAAAAAAAAATCAGCGATACATCTCTGTAGAAACTTGTTGTTAAGAGAATATATGCTATATACTTATTTCAGAGCCCTACCCTGGACCTCAGGTGCCTGTGAATGAGAAGGGGGTGAGGTTGGAATTATAGCCTAGACTATGGCACCAGATGTTCCTGGAATCAAAGTACATAATTGTAAGTAGTTATTTGATTGTTCTAGCCCTGTTTTCTCAAATATAAATGGAAAAAAATTATACTTTATTAGAGGGATTGTACATTTGTTGGGAGCCTTAAAATGAAGACCACTCAAATTGAATTAATGTCAGTCAGTCCAGACAAACTCAGCTCACTAATCTGGCCTGCAGTTCTATTTCTTCAATAACAAATATTAAAAACAAAAACAAAAAACTCTTTAACATTTGCATTTTCTTTATCATAGGAATTGTCATCTAGTGATTTTTTACATTCTCTCATTTCTTAGGGGAGTTTCAGTCTTCTGTTGTGGTTAGGATACGACTTAGATTATTGAGCAAAGTGAAGTTTTCTAATTATATAGAATGTATGTAATTCTGAGTTTACTCCTGGTCTGCAAATTCCAAGAAGGTAGGTGCTCTTTGTGGGGTGTTTGTCATTGAACTCCAAGTGTACAGAGTGATTGACACTTAGTTGGAAATCAATAAGCTTTTCTTGACTAACTGACTGTATGCTAGATATTGGAATGAATCAGGTTAGGGAGGATATATTTATGACTGAACAATATCCCCAGTGACAAATTATGGGGAAGTCCCTCAATGAGATTTGTTTTTATGTGCTGATTAGCTGGACCAAATTCCATAGATAATCAAGAACCTGTGAGAAAAAGATATGATTACTTGATGAGGCCCTGGAAGATGAACACCACTGTTCACGCCTTCCCTTTCTCCTGACACAAACCAGCAGCTCAAAAAAACCATGGAGCCCTTTACAATTATGTGAGGGGCATAGAACAGAGAAATGGCAGATATTGGAATGACTTGGTCTATATGATCTTTCTGAACTACGCTTGAGACATCTTTGCCAACTCCTATGATGCCCACAGTTATAGTAAAGTCAATGCAGACTTTAAAAAGAGTATCTATAAACAGAAAAATCTCTGCATTCAAGAATCACTATTATTCCAGAAGCTAGGAAGGCTCACAGCCATGACCAGAATGGTAAAATCATGCTTGTCAGAGTTCTCTCAAGAAACAGAAACAATAGGAGATGATAGATAGATAGATAGATACAGACAAATAGGAGAGATTTATTATAGGAATTGGCTCACATGATTATGTAGACCAAGAAGTCCCACAATCTGATCTGCCGTCTGCAAGCTGATGGCCCAGAGAAGCTTTGGGTGCAATTCTAGTCCAAACCCTGAGAACCATGGGAGCAAGTGGTGTAAGTTCCAATCTGAGTCCAAAGGGCCAAGAATCAGGAGCATCAATATCCAGGAGAACAGAAGACAGATGTCCCAGCTCAAGTAAGAGACTTATTCGTCCTTCCTACACTTTTTTGTTCTACTCAGACTTTTGAGAAATTGGATGGTGCCCACGAATTGATGAGCGAGATCTTCTTTACTCAGTCTACGAATTCAAATGTTAATCTTTTCTGAAACAGCCTAACAGACATACTCAGAAATAATGTTTTACCAGCTATTTGGGCATCCCTTCCACAGTCAAATTGACATATAAAATTAACCATCACAAGTTCCCAGTACGTGATGTAGGAGCTGCTTAAGAGTACCAAGGTTTTATGGAGGCAGAACAAGAACTAGGGACCAGGAGAAAGGCTGGGAAAGGAAACCTAGACTCTTGTTCCAGCCTTTCCTCTCACTTCTTGTTAGACCTTGGGTTAGTCACATCCTATCTGGGCCTTGGTTCCACCTCTGTTTATAAAACAAAGGGGCTGATAAATGATTATATTTTCTGTGTCACCAAAGAGTCCTGTTTTTGACAAGGAGAAAAACTAAGCTAATTTCCCCTTCTCATCCCTTTCTAGAATTTAAATGTCCTTTTGTTTTTCATTTATATGTAAATGTGTGAGACTTTGACCAAAACAAAATTACCATCTCTGGGTGACTTCTCAGCCTTCTCCTCATTAAAATTGCAGCTGCAGATTTCTAGAACCAAAAAGGGAAAAGAAAGCTCTTGTTCTGCCTCCATACAGCCTCAGTACTTTTAAGCAGCTCCTACATCACGTACCGGGGACTTGTGATGGTTAATTTTATACGTCAATTTGACTGTAGAAGGGATGCCCAAATAGCTGGTAAAACATTATTTTTAAGTATGCCTGTAAGGCTGTTTCAGAAAAGATTAACATTTATGGGGATAAAATATCTTATCCCCATCCCTTTTATGAATTATATCATTCATTCAAGGAGTAAGTTTCCTAGCTGGATTGACTAGAAGACAAGTGCCATTGACAGAGGCAAGGAAGTTGAAGTTTGACTTTAGTTTGACTGAAGGAAGAAAGATAATATATCTGGTTTCTGATGTGTCAGATTTCTGGTAATAGCTGAATGTTCAAGCAGAAAAGTGAAGTTGAAGTGACTTTTTTAATATGACTGGAAGTGACTTTTCTACTCAAACAACATGGAATTGGAGTCTAACCATAGTCAGATACATGGTAAAAAAAGAAAAAAATGAATGTACTTTGTCATTCTCTTCTCTTTTGATGTGTAATTACTATGTGGGGGACTGAATATATTTTCATAGTTTGTATTTTCTTCAGCTGACATCACGGGAACTGATAAACGCAATTGTGATGAAAATGTTAAATAAGTTTGTTAAACAAAAATAAAAATAAATAAGTTGGGAATGGAAAATTGGAGGTGTGATCTGAAAAACTCTTATTATCTATTATGTCACTGAATTCTATGAAAGGACTTGTGACCAACATAAATCACCCTGGGGTGGTTTTAAGTACTACTTTAACTGTTTGGAAGGAAATCAGATCCTCTGAGGGGAGACCATCTTCTCATTCCATCCATAAAAATTAGAGTAAAACTTCATCAGACCACTGGATTTGTAATGTTCAGTCTTGAGGGCTAATCTTGCCTAATTTCTTCATGAAAGAAGCATCCTGAAGATGCTTGCCCTGTTTCTCAGTTACTGGTGGTTCCCTCAGCAACCCCTCACCTTTTGGTTTCTTGTCTCTTACCTCCTGTCTCACATCCCTTACTAACACCAACTATAAAGCAGTAGTTATTAAACGGTTATGAAACTTTGATTTGAAACCAAGATGTCTGGGAGGGAAGGGAAAATGGACTAAATAAAAGGAAGTGACTCTGAGCTGTTAAGAAAGAGAAGACCATTAATAGCCACATCTTGATTGTGTTCTGAAGCCATCCGAAAGACGCAGGGAACAAAGCGATAACAAGAGCAAATGCGTTCCTCAGACAAAGGAGCAGACAGCAGGGGACAGCAGTTCAGGGAAAAAGGCAAGCATTAGGGAGAGCGTGCAGAGGAAGGTGCGCTAATCCCTCTGAATCATACTAGCAGGAGCACGGGCCGTTTGAACTTCTTGGCAACTTCAGCTTGGACTCAAAGTGGAAAAAAGAAAAGTTCACTCTGAGTTCCTCTTGTCAGAGCAGGGGAAATTGCTTTGAGGCCAGTGCTAGAAGATGCTAATGGCAGAAGGCAGAACTGAGTCAGAGAAAATAAAAATGTGTCAGGTCACTGGGAGCTTGCCTAATGTAAAGTGAGATAAAATCACCGCTGACAAGACATTCAGCCTAGGTCTCACTGTGTACTGCTGTGTCAGCTCAGCTGGCAAAAATCTGAAGATAATGCCTCAACCGCACAGAGAATAAGCATTCCCTAGACAAACAGTAATTGAGCTCTCACTGTGTTGGCCGAGACTAGTGCTGTTAAATGCTAGAAGGTGTGATAGGAACCCTTACGTCCTTGTACCATCTGGTTTTGTGAGCCAGAAAGGATCCTTGGAAAAGGGTACTGGGAAACCACTACTGAACCTGGAAGGGCACAGCCCAGCAGAAAATAGGGTAGGATGGAGGAGAGTCAAAATGTAACTGGAAAGAGATAGGCTTCTCTTTAAATTCCTTAAGAAGACACAGTGACTGAAAGTCTTTCTTCTCCAGGCCTGACAGTTCTCAACCATAAAACAAAAAGTTGAACAAGGCAATCATACCTTCCCGTTGGGCAGGTTTGGAATTGTTTTGGGAGTTATGTGGGGATAATGCCAGGGTGCTGGGACAACATGGGGGATCTCTTCTGTTAAAAAAAATAAAATAAAATTACCTTATTGAATTCTTACGATCAAATACTGCCAACTAGCATTGCTTCCACTCATGCATCATTAAAAACAAACAGCTATTTCCTTGGTATTTCCAAATACCAAATACCTAACAAAGTTTGAACTTAAAATGCACCTTGATTAATATGTGAACCAGTAATTTTTTTAAGCATAACTAACAATTCAGTTCCTAACATGAAAGTGAAAGTGTAGTCACTCAGTTGTGTCAGACTCTGAGACCCCATGGACTGTAGCCTGCCAGGCTCTTCTGTCCAGGGAATTCTCTAGGCAAGAATACTGGAGTGGGTTGCCATTCCCTTCTCCAGGGGATCTTCCTGACCCAGGGATTGAGCCCTGGTCTTCTGCATTGCAGGCAGATGCTTTACTATCCGAGCCACCAGGGACTGGGGATCTCTTAATGTGGAAATCTGTAATCAGCTGCAGGAGCTAGAAACTCTAGGTGCTTTTTCTGTATTTTGATGCATCACTGAAAAACTTTTAAATGTTAAAGATGCCAGTCTTCCCTCCAGATTCTAAACCAAAAAGGTTGCAAATCAGGCACACTTAAGTTTTGTCTGACTAGAAGAATACTTTAAAAAAAATTGATCCAGCATTTGAAAGTTGTGAGTTTCAGTGTTCTGTGATGACCTAGAGGGATACAGTGGAGGGGGAGGCTCAAGGGAGGGGATATATGTATACTTATAGCTGATTCATTTTGTTTACAGCAGAAACTAACACAATGTTGTAAAGCAACTATACTCCAGTAATTAAATAATAACAATAAATTATGATGAAAATGCAAAAAAAAAGCTTTTATCTGAAAATCCAGATTTGTTGGCTACTCTGAAAGATTAAAGATGTGACAACACTGGATCCATGGCAGCAATTAGCAAGAGGTAGATAGCAGCTGTCCTGTTTGGATGGGGCATCTGTTCTCGTTTGACCATCCCCACCACTCACATTAGGGTAACCACATAACCTGGCCAAACTTGGGCACTTCTGAGAGTAAAAGGGGTGCTATTTGTAATGATGTCTGGACCACAGACCTAAACCAGGACTGCTGTGGGCAATGAGGATGTAGAGTTACCTCACTTCACACTATTACACTGGGCTTTCTTTTCTGATTTGCCCGACTATTAATTTGGTTATATGGTCATAAGTCAGGGATTCCCATGAGGAAGAAGGGAAAGAAAAGGTATAAAACAAGCAAGAGTTCTAGAGGGTGAGAAAAAATAAATGAGAAAAAGCATATTACAATGAATGCCGATTACCCCAAACCTTCAGGTAAAGGCAGAGCCTTGCTGGTGGCTGGCTCAGCATGTAAGTTTGACCTTCTTGGCTCCCTGCCCTACACAGCACTGTCAGTTTTAATAAGCTGTAATCCTGTCGCTATGAGCGAGACTAATCAAACTGCAGAGAGCAGCCTGTTCCTAATCAGGAAGGCACAGGATAATCATTTAACTCTGTGGTTTCTCAGTGAGCTCCAAGCTGCCTCAATAGAAAAAAACATCCTGGAGAAGATGGTTGCTTACACACGCTAATCTTGACCTTTTGATGGCCTTTGTTTGAAATTTTATTAAAATTCTTTAATTACACAAATATTTAGTTTGAAAAATGTGTTAAAAGAATCTCTTCCCTTTATCCCCAGAGAATAATAAAATATCCTCCCCCCAAAGCATATAGGAAACCTCAGACTCTTATTGATTTCTCAAGAGTCCACTTTAACTGATCACAGACTCAGACCCTCTCCCTGGTGGCTCAGATGGTAAAGAATCTGCTTGAAATGTGGGGACCCAGGTTCGATCCCTGGGTTACGAAGATCCCCTGGAGAAGGGAATAACTACCCTACCTACTCCAGTATTGTTGCCTCGAGAATTCCATGGACAGAGGAGCCTGGCGGGCTACAGTTCACGGGGTTGCAAAGAGTTGAACGCAGCTGAATGACTGACTTTCTGAGAGAGTGAATTCCTAGGCAGGTTGATAAGAAGTCCAAGGGTCCCTGAGAAGAGAGGGGTCAGAGGTTCTTGAGAAGGAGATAGGGGTCTGGAATTCTCAAGGAGGAGGAAAGGACAAACTTCTTTTTTTTTTTCTCTACATTCCTTAGTCACATAAAACAGTTTTTTAAGACCGGAAGTGATGATTATACAACAAGTTCAGTTCAGTTCAGTTCGAATTGCTCAGTCGTGTCCGACTGTTTGAGACCCTGTGGACTGCAGCTCGCCAGGCTTCCCTGTCCATCACCAACTCCCAGAGTTTACTCAAACATGTCCATTCAGTTGGTGATGCCATCCAACCATCTCATCCTCTGTCGTCCTCTTCTCTTCCTGCCTTCAATCTTTCCCAGAATCAGGGTCTTTTCAAAGAAGTCAGCTCTTCGCATCAGGTGGCCAAAGTATTGGAGTTTCAGCTTCAATATCAGTCCTTCCAATGAATATTCAGGACTGGTTTCCTTTAGGATGGACTGGTTGGATCTCCTTGCAGTTCAAAGGTCTCTCAAGAGTCTTCTCCACCACCACAGTTCAAAAGCATCAATTCTTCGGTGCTCAGCTTTAATTATAGTCCAACTCTCACATCCATACATGACTACTGGAAAAACCATAGCTTTGACTAGACGGACCTCTGTTGGCAAAGTAATGTCTCTGCTTTTTAATATGCTGTCTAGGTTGTTCATAACTTTTCTTCCAAGGAGTAAGCGTCTTTTAATCTCATGGCTGCAGTCACCATCTGCAGTGATTTTGGAGCCCCCCAAAATAAAGTCAGCCACTGTTTCCACTGTTTTTCCATCTACTTGCCATAAAGTGATGGGACCGGATGCCATGATCTTTGTTTTCTGAATGTTGAGCTTTAAACCAACTTTTTCACTCTCCTCTTTCACTTTCATCAAGAGGCTCTTTAGTTCTTCTTCACTTTCTGCCATAAGGGTGGTGTCATCTGTGTATCTGAGGTTATTGATATTTCTCCCAGCAATCGTGATTCCAGCTTGTGCTTCTTCCAGCCCAGCATTTCTCATGATGTACTCTGCATATAAGTTAAATAAGCACGGTGACAATATACAGTCTTGACCTACTACTCTTCCTATTTGGAACCAGTTTGTTGTTCCATGTCCAGTTCTAACTGTTGCTTCCTGACCTGCATACGGATTTCTCAGGAGGCAGGTCAGGTGGTCTGGTATACAACAAACAACTCAGTTTAAACTCTGTACTAGGGATTATATAACAACAATGTATCCTGCTTGAGGAGCTTCTCCTTCCTGAAAACCTTCTGACTAATCCTGATATCTTAGAATGTATATTATGGGAGTGGGCCTGGTAGGATTTTTCTATCATTAAATTCTAATCCTGTTATCCTAGAATGTAAATTGTGGGAGTGGATCTGGTAAAATTTTTACAACCTTAAGACATCCTTTTGATTTATTGTAGTAACGAATTTATAAAGTATATAATTCCCGTGCTAAAGACTAGCAAGTGGGGCACTCTCCACCCCTGTCTGATGTCTATGTCAGAAACTTTCTCTGTCCCCTTTCACTGATAAAACTTCTGCCACACAAGAGCCCTGTGTGGTCAAGCCTGGTCTCCAGTCCCGAAGCTAAAACTTTGGAGATCACAAATCTGATGTTGTTCACTGTAAGCTATCATTTCCAAACCCGCTCAATACCGTTCAAGGTGTGATTACAGTCCCCAAACTGGGCTTGGGCAAATTAGCAACTCACATGGAATGGCAACTCACATCAAGTACCTACAGACCGATAGGTGTCAACATGGTACTGTGGGCCACACAGGCCAGTGCCAGCTATTCCCCAGTGGAGCAGTGGGAGCCAGGACTGAGCTCCAGCAAAGCTCCAGAAGCCCCCTGCACCTCAGGGCCAGAAGGCTTCTCTCTTCAGTCCTTCTTGTAGCCCCTTCAACTCAGGAGCAAGCCACCAGGAAGAGGCTAGTGCAATGGTTAACTTTTGAGTTTTAGTCAGATGGAGCCAAGTCCAACCTGGGAGCTGACTAGTGGCAGGCTTTTGGCAAACCACTCAACCTTCCAGAAATTTCTGGTAGGCCTCAGGCAGACAACTCAACCTTCCTGAAACTCAAGCTAGGAATAATATCAGCACCACACAGCCATGCTGTAAGAGTCAATGAGATATGTGTGGAAAGCATTTACTAAGGTGCCTGACACAGTAAAATACTCCATAGACTGTGGCTACTACTATTATTTGTATTATGTGCTAGCATAGCCTTAAGGCCTCTGATTATGTAAAAAGACAGGTGCATCCCTGAATCTCTTTCCTGGATTCTGCATTTAGTGTGAGTACACTTAAAAACAATGACTACACATGGAATCAATGTAGAAAAATTCTTTTCTAATGGAGAACATTTCTGGTACCATGGAAATTAATGTTTTGTTTAATAGATGCATCACTATTTATAAGAAACCAGATTAGTATTTTTTTAATTAAAAATGTTTATTGGTTATTGACTTTAATCAGTTTAAAGGAAAGAAATATTCTTTCAAATGTGCTAATAAGAAAAAGACCCAGAGAAATGGACAAAGTTGGGTAGAATTTTCAGCGTTTTGAATACAAATAAAGCTCATAAATTTTATATGGATTCTAGGATATTTATTAATACTCCTCCAACAATGGGCTTGACATTGAACAGGACTATAAACATATGAACAAGTCCAATCCAATATATTTCAAAACAAGAAGATTCTTGAGAATAGAAATTCTGTCTTTTGTAAGTACCCTTGCCATTCATTGGAGGAGAGGTTACAGGAAGTGTCTGTGAATTCTGAAATTCATGAACTTTGGAATTCATATACATTCTTAAACCACTAATAAAAGAAGACCATATAGATGGGCGCCCAACATATAAAAATATAGTAACCACATAATAATCAAAAACAATGTTCAGTAATGCCCACTAAAATGAACAAAGAGAAAAATACAGCATAAGAATATAAAACAAATATTTTATACCCCTACAAACAAAACAAAGGCATCTTTTTGGTTCTGTTGTTTTTATAAAAACTATGTGTGAAACACACACGTATGTGTATTTTTACAGGAAACTTGACAAATATAGAAAAGCACTTCTAAATAAAAATCACCTGTCATATCATCAACATGAATGTCATTCCTTTGACAAGAGCATAAAAAATTCATAGAAGGAGATGTGATCAGGGAAGGCCTTCCTAGCCTCAGGACCTGCGGATGACAATTTACCAACCACTTTAAAATCCATGGGCCAAACCTCTTTTTAGGCTCTCGAATATCTCTACTGTTGCCTAACTCCTGATACCACTGTATTTTAAATCAAGCCAATAGTGATCAATAAACAAGGATACATGTAAAGCTATGGTTCTAATCTAAAACTTCTTGTTTCCCAAATATTAAGAGCTGGGTGGAATCTTAGACATTCATCTAGCACTCTTCACTATGCCTGTCCCCATTATTGAGAAGGAAACAGGAATGGGGAGGTTAAGTGATATATGCCCAAGTGTTACAGCTGAGTAACTTAAACCCAATCCCCTAACAGCCAGGCCAGGGCTCCGTCCAAGTGAACACACAGTGACTGAATCTCCCCAAGTGATGGAACTTCAGTTAAGTGGCTCGACTATGAATGAGCCTGAAAGGCAGACCACAGTGGATCTGTATGACCAGATGAAAGCTGCAATGCACTTTCAGCTCCACATAGGCAACTGTGGTGACTTTAGGGAGGCAAGTCACAGAAAGACCATATGGTCAAATGAAGAGTGTGCCCTGTGTCAACTGGTCATTGGAGCAACGTGAGAGCTCCACATTCCATTGAGATGTGAGGCTGGTGAAGTCACAAGAGTCATTTCTGGTTGACTGCACTGCCAGGACAGCTTGGGAGGCAGAAGAATCCAAAAGAGGCCCCTGAGAATATTAGGATTAAAATGAAGAAAACTCTTGAATCAGCTAGATTCCTCTTGGTCAGCAGGCACATATCCACAGAGGTCATATGACTTATGACCAATCATCTCCCTTCAAGTTCCAATCCAATTCAGTGAACCCTCAGATTTTCATCATCCCCACTTCAAGGCTGTCCTCTTATATCTAAAGCTTATCTTTGACTAAACAAATCTCAATTGACTAAAAGAGTGTAGAAATATGAAAGGTCAGGTTTCAGTTTCTTCTGATCAATCTAGGTCATTTCAGTCGTAAGAAGTCTCTTTAGCCTCATGTGGGCAGAGCTCAGTACAGATGTTCCTACTTTAAGTAGACTTCATTCTCAAATATAAGTGATTAAAGTTAAAAGTTACGATCATTTCTGGCTCTCTTCTTCCCACATCACAACTGTGGTGCAGGCTCAACGTGAAGAGTCAGACTGGGTGCCACGTCTCAGGAGGCTTGCTGGCGGATGAGCTCTTTCAACTGAGCCAGTCTGTCACTTTTCAGTGCTTCCCGGATGGAGTGGAAAAATCCAAAATAGTGTTCAAAGTTGTGCATCATAAGCAGGACACCAGCCAATAGCTCGTTCGTCACCAGCAGATGGTGGACGTACGCACGAGTGTGGTTCTTACAGCAATAACAGGAACACCCTCTCACGAGAGGACTGAAGTCCTCCTGGTACCTGAGGAAGGAAGTTACAATGATATTCCACAAGAAACTGAGAACCCAGACCACCTATTCTATTGGCACATAACCAACAGTTAGTAACACGACTAGCAAATGTAGTGCCAGGCACCTGCTGAAGAGGGCAATGTAGTCAAAAGGTAATGGAGAGTGCAGCGGGCCAGGAGATTCAGAAGTCCGGCTCTGATGGATACAGCCTCCTAGACCAAGGCTTACCAAGGAGCAGCAGCAGAGTCACATGCTCGCTGCCTCCTGCTGAGCATGGTTAGTCATACTGTAAAGGCACACAAAAATGTGAGGAGACGCGGTTCTGATGAATGACACTCTTCTCCCACTTGCCATCAGAACTATAATATTAGAAGAGACGGTATGACCTTTTACTTGCATAGCTTTTTGCAGTTTAAAAAAAACTTCTATATATTCTGTCTCATTTAATCTCTGCAACCACCCGTGGAGACATACATCTTTCCTGTTACTTTACCAATGAAGACTGGCCAAGGGGACAAAAAGGGAAGGCTCTGGAGCTACAATGACTGGGCTTGTTTCCTGCTTCACAACTCTGGAAAGCCAGTTAACCTCCCCCTGGGTCTGTTTTCTCATCTGAAATGTAATCAGGTAATAACAATGCCTTATTAGTGCTTACCTATAGAGCTGTTACAAGAATTAGATGATTTAATATAGTAAAGGACACAGACAGGCACATGCTAAGCACTATATGTACTATCTTTTATCAGCTATTTAAAGGAAGTTAAGTGACTTGACCAAAGTCACACAGTCATGAGCAGAACCACAATCTGAATGCCAAATCTCCAAAGCTTCAAGTCTATTGCTGATAAATACAGCAGTTCCCAATGATATCTACAATGTAAAGGGAATTTTAGTAGTAACCATTTATATCACCCTAGCTTTTTAAAAACAGAAATGAACCTCCTTGGTTATTTTTCAATAAGTCAAACATGGTAAATGTCAGCATTTCAGACCTACAATCAAGAAGTCACTACAGAAAGAAGAACTAGGAATTTCACATTCTTTCATAAATTTTCAAGTCTGTACTATTACTAGATAGTAATAAATAAGTCTGAGTCCCTAAAATGTCCCTTTACATAAGACCAAAAATACCCCAGCATCAAAATAAGTATACCAAGTTCCAGAAAAACTACTCACTTGTTCACTGATAATTTCCACTTTTGGCCAAACACAAAGTTACAAGATATCTTAGTTTAGTCTTTATAGAGGCAAATACTTTACTTAAGATTTATAATTTGTATATAACCAAGATGGCTTAAATTCCTTAAAATTTAAAAATCTTTTTGTATTTTATCTTGAAATTCTTATTTTACACTGTTATTATTTAAAGTAATCATAAGAAACACCAAACAATGGATTTGGTCTAATCCTCCTGACAGCTCTTCTAAAACATTAGTTATCAAGCCTCAGTTTTCTGACAAGACAAAGTACACAAATTCATCTACAGAAAAAAAGAGTTCTGCTGGCACTGAATTTGAGAAGGCCCAAACAATGTCCAACTATAAATATTTTATGAACTCATAAACTGAGAAGGGAACAGTTACATAAAACTTTTAAAACAGACTGAAATTAAAAAGACAGAAATCAAATTTAAAAAAACAATCCTTACTTTTTTTCCTTCAGATTAATTTCAAATGATGTCATTTCTCGGTCGCAACTGGTTGTTTTACTTTTCTTTGTTTGATCCACATATTTTATTTCTTCCTGTGTTCCATCTTGTTGTAATACTGAGGACAAACCAAAAAGAAGTCTTGAATGAAGATCAGATAAAGAGGGGCCACTGGGAGAATTTTTGTTTTAGTTACTATTTCAGGTCCTTTGACCCTGTAATTCCACTCCTTAGAACTTAACTTAAGGAAATGCACACACATTAAAAAAAGGAACATGTAACAAGGTGATCACTGACCTGTAATCTATAGTATCAAAACCTGGACACTCAACTATGTCTAGCAAAACATGGTTACAAGTGTATATCTTATAATCTTACTCTCAAGGAAGGATTTCTTAAAAACCAGCTGGGTGTGTGTATGTTCGTGTGTGTGTAAGACAGAGGGGGAGGGAAAGAATAAATGTGTGTGCCTGTGTGTTGGGAGTCATGTCTTATCATAATGTACATGCAAATTCACTGGGCTTTGTAACTGCCTATATTACAGATTAAAAGTAGAATATGGTTTTAATTTATGTATTCTGTATGGAGACTCTGGCCCTCCAGGGAACTCAGTTAATCCAGAATTAAATGCGAATTTGAGTTGTTCCCTTGAACTCTTTGCTTTAAGTAAGAACATTGCTGGAATTGCAAGGGAAACACTAGTTACTATGCAAAGAGCCAGCCAGAGTGCAAGTAGAGAAGTATTTCTGGGAATGAGTAATAACAATGTTAGGCCCAAGGAAAATGGGCAGATGGTCCTAGGAAGGTAAATTCGCCCAGGTGAAAGGAAAAAGCGATGTAACCTGAGCATTGAGCCCATGGCTATTCTAATTTTGCTGCCATTATTGGCATGCTGATGTGGAAAACCATAATAAAACCCTGGCTTTTGGAAAGTCCTTGTCACTGGGGAAATTACTGCCTACATCAGGCAACTAATTCTTGTGGAATTTTCACTTTGTAATTGGCAAAAAGCCCCAATTTAGTATGCACATACACAAATATGATTCATAATAATACTTTCATAAAAATGTTTAAACTCAGTTTTTCCAGTCATGAAGAAATCTGGCTTTCTCTGGCCCAAAAGGAACTTGTTTGTTCCAAAGAACTCAATACCAGGTTCTCTGTAGAGCTTTGCGTATTCACAGTACAGAATGACTAACAATCACCTATGTGCTGGCAGAAATAATTTCACTTGTAAATGAAGCCATGAACATTTATAAAGTGTTTATGGTACACCTATCTATATACATATGTTCTAGTCTGTCTAAGAGATAGTAAACCTGGTCTCCTCTGCTTAAGAATTTGATCAACTTGATTGATTTTGTTTCCAGAAGTAATTCCATTTAGATTATTGCTTAAGTTGTGTTACAGAAGTGTAACAAATCCTGAATGAAATTTTCATCACTTATGGGGAATAAAAGGAGCCTTTAAAGAAGTCTCTGACCCTACTCAAATTTAAGGGGAGCAGCAGGCGGGAAAGGAAAGCACACTCTGAAGGCCAGAGGGCAAACGGGCCCACAACACTCTCCTGAAACACTGCAGACACACTTCAAGGGACCCCAACCCTAAGTCTATAACCCGGTTCCTTTTTTATTGCCAGCTAAACATTAGAATCTGAAACTGATTTTCTTGACTTCTGAATAACTAAACAATAAAAGCAAATGGCAGTGCTTCAAAGCAACATTAGCAGAGGAAAACAGCTTTCACATTTCAGTATGAAAAAAAAAGCAAAGTAACACTAAGATCAGAGAGGGTGAGACTCCCTGTATTTTAGCATGACGTTTGCAAAAAACAGACAAGAACTCCTTTGTGAAAAAATGAATTAACTTTTACCAAGCAGTTCAAAGGTTTTCTTTTCTTAGATTTTCATCACCATTCATTCACTCTGAATGTTCTTTTTTTCTGGCTATTAATAGAAGAGGTTTTGTTTTTCTTGGTTCTGCTCCCTACAAAAATCACTTCCGAATATTGATGAGCTATGTGTGTAGTATTAAGTGCCTGGTTCTGTGTGCCAACATGCCAGGGTGTACAGATAAAAAACAAAGACGTAGTTTTATAAAAGGCTGGCTTTACAGTATGCACATGTTTCTGGTTTGTGACTCAAGCCAAAAGCCGATAGGAAATAGAAAGAATTTAAGGGTGACACAGAGATTAACTTCAAAAGACCTACATGTCTCTTCAGGATTCGGCTGGTAATCAAAGCTGAAAGTCAGGGCGCATCCCCGCTCTGTCACTTGATAAGGGAAAAAACTCTCAAATAAATCCACTCCTCTTTCAATACACTCGAGCACCTCATCTGGCCGGCTAACACCACAGATGAGCCTGTGAAAATAATACATGGAGTGACATGAGGACAATGCCAGGAATGAAATCAGAGTCTTTCCAGAAGGCATTAACAGTAATAATAATGAAAATCATGGTTAGCATGGCAAGCAGCAGATAAAGAGGTGTAGCGGAAAGACCACAGAGCTTTGGCAGCAGAAACCTGGACTGGAATCTCAACTCTGCCATTTATTTACCTGCTGTGTTACTTTGGGAAGGTTTCTTAACCTCTCTGAGTTTTAGTTTTCCAAATTTTAAAAACAAAAGCAAGAATACACATCTCATAGACTGACTGTGAGGATGAATGATGTACTTGAAAAAGCAGAGTGTAGTTTCTGACTCCAAAGAGAAGCTAGTAAGGGTTAGTTTTCTTTCTCACTCATCCCTTCTGAAACAATCTCCAGAGTCTTGGACTTAATTCTGTAGCCTTTCTATCCACTGCATATGATTGTTTTTTTTAGTGTAAAGCTGTGTGCTTTATTTTCTTCAAATACTCTTCCATGTCTTAACTGTACTTTGCTTATAATTCTTTTTCATTGTTGGCTCAAGAAAGACATTTTTACCTACTGTATTCTTCATAGCTCCATTTACAAAGCAATTCTTACTCTCGGAATTTCAACTCTGCCCACAGGATCCAAGAAACTAGTTAGCTTTCTTTATGCTTCTTCTATATTTTCTCCATTAACAAAATGTCTGCATGGTGGAATGAGATGGTATTTCTAGAGGCAATAGGTAATGCATTCTGAGAGTGTTAATAATATTCAACTAGGTTTTGCCACTAAAACAAGATGGGGAGATGCAATAGATCAGGGCTGGCTGGCTGCTATTTTTTATGTTTGTTTTTTTACTCATAGTCCCTTTTATAAACTGGCAGAGAAAAGCTTATAGACTCCCTGATTTCTAAAAGAAGTCCAAAAAAAGGCTTATGTAATATTAAACAACCAGAACCCTTAAATATATGCTGGTTTTTCTGACTACAGTTTCCTTCAAGTAATGTCATGTTTTTAGAACTCCTCTCCAACTGAAGCTGGCATTTCTACACACTTAAGAGAAAGAAAAACAATCCCAGCTTTCAAATCCAGTAACAGACATCTGTGAGCATTTAATTCAAAAGAAGTCCAGAAAATGACTAGAAATACTAGTGCTGAATTGTCATCTGCACCCAAATGAAATAAGCACAGGAGGGAAAGCAATGAACACAGAGGACTAGGATAAAACTGGGGCGAGGGTGGGGAGGATGGTGGCTGGGGTGCTGGAAATATCTTGTTCTGGCTGGTGTTTACAAGCATATACAGGAATAAAAATTCATCAAGGCATGCCTAAAATCCATATACTTAACTACAAGTTATACCTGGACTTTTTTTTTAAAAGTAGTAAAATTATATACATATATATATCACTCAGGGTGTCCCATGTGGCTCAGACCATTGCAGGTAAAGAATCTGCCTGCAATGCGGGAGACCTGGGTTTGATCCCTGAGTTGGGAAGATCCCGTGGAGGAGGGCATGGCAACCCACTCCAGTATTTTTGCCTGAAGAATCCCATGGACAGAGGAGCGTGGCAGGCTACAGTCCATAGGATTGCAAAGAGTTGACACAACTGAGTGATTGAGCATAGCACACATAATATTACTCATCAGCCCGAGGGGTATAAGTATTACCCCATAATCAAACCTCTTAATGTATCTCCAGGAAAAAAAAGCATGAATATTCATACCAACTGGGATAAAAGACTACAGTCTTTTTAAAAAAAAATAAAATATGTGGATAGTCTGGTAAGACATCAGCTGTACGCAGAAACTTACGGATTTTTTTGCCTTAAAATCTTGCAGATCACTCTTCTCTCCAGCACATAGTAAATCCTATGATGGATGGAAACAGCCAGCCCCACTCAGGTTGCCAGTTCCCTCGATTTCAAAAAATACTCCTCCTCACTACCTGCCTCAAATCTAAGAACCTCTTAAAGGTCCTTATTGATAGAACCCGTCTTCATTCCACTGGGGATCCCAGATCTGTCCTCAGCTTTCTGTGATTAAGGCCAGAGTTCCATGTGACTTTCTACCAGTCCCCAGGTTATAATGGATAAAGAATATTATTTATATTTGGCACAAGAATGAGGGGGAATAATATAACACTTGCCCTCACTTATAAGAATCAAATAAACTAACTCACATGGCACCGTTCTCTGGCCCACATTCTAAAATCAAAGGCAGACTCCCCCAAGCAGACTCAGCCCAGAAAGAACATAATCAAAACATCAAAAGACACGCCCATGTAGAGACTGCACACTGCAGACTGCATACTGCACATTCTGCAGCCCACCAGGCTTGGCCTGCATCCTCCTGAACACTAGCCTTGGTTTGTCCTCCGGCAGCTCTGCAGTGACTGATGACAGCAAGTGCAGTCTAGTCTCCAGGGTTGCTGGATTCCCCTGAAAGCCATCCAGAAGGAAGCCGCCAACAGGCCGCTTGGCTGTTTCTCGAGCCGACCTCAGCCTCTCCTCCGTCACGTCTCCACCTTCGATCACTCCAATGATCGAACTTTTCTGGAGGACCTAAGGTGAGAAAGGATTGAACATTTTTAACTGTTTCCAGTAGTGGAGACCTCTGTTTAAATGAGCATTAGTTAGCAGAAGCCCCCTGGAGAGATGAAATCTCAGTTGAAGCATGCAGGGGGATGGCACACTCTCCTTCCTGAGAACCTTTAGGGTTCCAAAGAACACAATCTGAAAGCCATTCAACGAGGTAAGAAAAGACTGAAGAGAAACTGAGACAATCAACATAGGCAGTCATGCTTTAGCTTAAACACACACCAGGCAGGTACAAGAGGAAAAGAACAAAAGCAACAGCTTTCATTTGTAGAAATGGTTCTCCTGGTCTACTCTAGGCTACTTCTAAGTCTCTTAGGACTCACAGACTTAGAAAACAAACTTACAGTTGCCAGGGCAAGGGATAGTTAGGGACTTTGGGAAGGTCACGTATACACTGCTAACTTTAAAATAGATAACCAATGAGGTCCTACTGTATAGCCCATAGAACTCTGCTCAATGTTAAGTGCCAGCCTGGGTGGGAGTGGGATTTGGGAGAGAATGGATACATATATATGTATGGCTGAGTCCCTTTGCTGTTCACCTGAAACTATCACAACATTGTTAATTAGCTATACCCCAATACAAAATAAAAAGTTTAAAGTTTGGGGGGAAAAAAGAAATCTCTTAGTTATAAATAACATTAGGAACTGTGACACTGGCTGGGACAACTGACTGCTCATTTGGAAAAAGATAAAACAAAAATTAGTACTGTACACCATTCTCAAAAATAAATTCCCGATAGCCCTAAAGATCTAAGCATAAAAGATATAGTTATACAAGTATTAGAAAAACAGATTAAGTATTTTTATACTCTTGGGATAAGGTAGGCCTTCCAAAGCAAGATAAAGCTTTGGAAGGAAAAGGAAAAAGCAGACATAATTGAGCACAGAAACATTAAAAAAATCCCTAGTGAAATATACTATCAACAAAGGTAAAGGGGAACTTACTCTTTGGAGAGATAGCTAAATGTCTACACCATGGACAAAGCTCCAACAAATCCTCTAAGCAAAGGACAGCCCTACAGACATCTAGGCAAATATGTGAATATGAACTTCAGAAAAACACATCTGGAGAGCTTACTAAATCTCACAAGGAAATGAAACCTGGAAATAATTAGATACCATTTTTGCCCATCACACTGACAGAAAAGTCAAAAGATAAAAAGCAACATAGTGGAGGTAAAAGGGTTAGAGAAATGGCACTTACATACCCTGACAACTACAGAGAATAAAAATTAGTTCAGCCTCTTGCTAGGGCAAACATACAACATTTACCAAAATGTCAATACTTTTATCTTTATACATTCTAAAATTCCACTTCTAAGAATATCACCTACAAATATATTTATTCATATGCACCAAAGTTTATTTTTGGTGCATATGAAACAAAGTTGTTTAGAATAATGAAAAACTGGAATCAGGCTAAACATCCATCAGTAGAGTAGAGGCTTAAGTAAAGTATAATATGTTCATAGTATGGCTTCCTACACAGTTGTTTTAAAAAGAAAGCATAACGTATAGTAATATATACACTAACAGGAAAATAATTTCAAGACACTGCTAAATAAAAACAAACAAATTCCTGAAAAGATGATCATATTCCTGTAATAAAAACCAGAGGCATGCATATATGTAATAATTATGTGTATGTGACTATAAAAAATAAGGTTTACAAGGAAAAATACCAATCAACAGTGGCTCTTCAATAGAAGAAGTGGGTGGGAAGGGAGCCTGGAAGGCTATAAAGAGGCTAAAAGGCTATATTCATCCTGCTTCTTGATTTAAGCAGGAGGAACATAATCAGACTATTCCTCCAGAAAGAAGACTTAAGCTGCTGTGTGGAGAGTGAACTGAGGGTGAGTGTGGTTAAAGGATGGAGTAGAGATGACTTGAATCATTGGGGAAGACAAAGAGGATCTTGACTGAGGCAGTAGCGATGGAGTGAACAGGAGAGAGAGGATCTGCAACCTCGTCAGGAAGAACAATCAACAACTCAACACAACCTGACTGCTGAGTTTCCTGGGGAGAGGATGAGGACAAAAATAGGATGACTCCTGGCTCCTATTTCAGATGTCCAGGGAGATGATGAGAAGAGCCAAGACAGGGCATCCTAGGACACCAGTGGAGGGTGAGGGAAGATGATTATTCTGTTTTGCGCATTCTGAGTTTGAGGTATCAGCCACTGAAGATACGGAATAAAAGTTAGGGCAATGTATATACTGGTGCAACTGCCCAGGCTAGACAGTAGGAGGTGCTTGGCACAGGCTGCCACTCCCCTCGCCTGCTGCCACGCTAGACACAGCCAAGAGGCTCTCCTCACCCTGCTGCACTGTGCACAGCTCTGAGCACCTTGAGATGAGACTTATTCACCATCCCTGGCCTCGGGAATACACGCAGAAGGAAGGAAAGCTGACGACAGAATCTTGAGGAGCTTCAATGCTTAAGGGCATTCAGAATAAGAGGATTCAATGGATAAGAGGAAAAAATCACAGACAGAGGAAAAGATGCTTGCAGACATACAAAGTAGACAGTTACATAGGCCTGTTCCTTTACGTGATTGGCACAGCCCCATCTAGGAACTCGTTTTCATGGGTATAAGAAGTGTAGCCACCAGGGACTTGCCTGGTGGTCCAGAGGTTAAGAATCCACCCTTCAATGCAGGAGACACAGGTTCAATCCCTGGCCAGGGAAGTAAGACCCCATTTGCTGCCAGGCAACTAAGCCTGAACACAATTAGAAAGCTCGCATACCAGAACCAAAGATCCCGTGTGCCACAACTAAGACTCGATACAGCCAAATAAATAAGTAAATTTAAAAAAAGTATAACCGTATTGTCTAAAATAGAACACACTTAAGAGTAAAAGGGGGCACTATCAATAATCATGTCAAGATAACAGCATAAGGGGTACAGAGAGGGACCCGAGCATTTGCCCAGCCCACAAGAATAATGTGAAATGGTGTGGCTGACAACACACAAGAGGGATTTGAGGCTCATCTGGCCTTTCTAATAATCACACTCTGTCACTCTCCCTGTCCTCCTTTCTACTCATCCAAACATTTACTCATCCTACAAGGATAATTACTGGCCGAAAACAATTGCTAGCAAATAACTGTTAGCAGAGCTAACAATTCAGAGCCGCAGCAATGTCCCCACGCTGAACCCTTACTCAGATACTGAGAGTTCTATCAGAATGACAAGTAAGCTTCCTCTAATTATTTCACGTATATTGATTAGCCAAAGTACATTTTTTATTAGTAAACTCAAAATAATGATCTTTCTCAAACTCCATGTGCTTTGCCACAGTGGGGCCTGCTAGTGGCTCAGGATTCCTCTACACAAATGACCAGACACTAAAAGTCTCTCCTCTGATCGCTATCTCCTATTCTCCCACTTCCTCTGCTCTCTCCTAATGAATGCCTTCCTTTCCAGCTTTATAACTCTGCTATCAAGGTCCCTTATTCACTGCTACAGCTTCATCTTCCCCAGCTCACGAGATGATGAGGTTACTATGCCTTCAGGATATAGAGCCGGAAGGGGCACTTTCCAGACATACGTAGGGAACTGGAGTCAGGGTGGAGTGAACAACTGAATATTAACTCGATACTAAAAAGGGTCTTGAAAGACTCAAATCTCTGGGCAGAGGAATTGGGGACTGTCACACAGGGAGAACAGTGCTGAAGGAGAGCCAGAGGAAGAGCAGGTGTGAGGAGAGGAGATACTGAGTTTGTTACCTGAGTCTGAGGTGCCTGAGAGGAATAGTGTAGTGAGAGAATGTAGCAAAGGCCTGTGGCTGTGTAACTCTGAAGCTAAGGAGAGTGATCTTGATCATACACACAATTTTAGAATTTTCAGCAATTAAAACTAAGGGGAGCTTCCCAGAGAGAACATATAGTGTGGGATAAAAAAAGAGCCTAAGACATCCTAAAGAGCAATAAAACATTCAGAGAAGAAGAAAAAATCAGGAGAATAAAAGAGACCAAGAAGTAAAGAGCAAGAAACAGGAGGAGGGGCAGAAAGGGTGGTATCATGGAATGCAAATTAGCTAGAGTTCCAGGAGAAAGGCCTGGTGAGTGGTATGGCTTTACCTCTGACTCTTCCTGTAGCTTCAGACAATTATCCAGGAAGAGAAGCGATCGGTCAACAGACTTTCTGGCTCTTTTTATGGAAGTTGCTTCATCGCAAGTTGCCTCTCCATCCGAAAGGCACTGGAACCAGTCTGGCTGAAGGGCCTGCTGAATGGCCATGAACTTGGACGCAGTCATTTCTACGCGTCCTCCAACACCCCACACAGACACTGACTGCCACGGAACAAGGTGAGACGAATTAGCAAGAGCAACATGCAAATAAAAAGAAAATAATAAAATGATCAAAGCAATTCTGAATTCAATTCTTCTTTACAGCTGGAGAGATGGTGGCAATTCAATCTTCTAGACATGGTGGGTAAAGAGGTTTCCCATACCATATTCCAAATTTTCTAAGGACCTGAGAGCTCATAGTGTCCTTCAATGTCCATTCAAGCCAACTTCTCAGTTATCGCCCAAGAATTCTGTGTCTACTTTTCCAGAATCCCAGTCTTTCTCTCTCTTCCACTCCATGCTGTTTCTGACTACACCACAGACTGATTTTTTTGTCTTTCAACACACTGTTCCTTTTGATTGAGATGGCCTTCCCCTACTTCTTTGCCTGGTAAAATACTATTCAAGACCTAAGAGTTTAGATGCCATCTTCTCTACTATGTTCCCCAAACTTTACTAGGCAAAATCAATTGCTCACTCTTATAAGCTCTATCAGCAATTTGTATTTACTTCTTTCATAGAAAAGATAGCCTTTATCACACCTTTGTATATTTGTCTGAACCAAGTATCTAATATCACAGTTGTGCCCCAAACGCAATCTGGGCCTCACACAGAATGTTTCCGCTCAGTTCAGTTCAGTTGCTCAGTCGTGTCGGACTCTTTGCGACCCCATGGACTGCAGCATGCCAGGCTTCCCTGTCCATCACCAACTACCAGTGTTTACTCAAACTCATGCCCACTGAGTCAGTGATGCCATCCAACCATGTCATCCTCTGTAGTCCCCTTCTCCTCCTGCCTTCAATCTTTCCCAGCACCAGGGTCTTTTCAAATGAGTCGGTTCTTTGCATCAGGTGGCCAAAATATTGGAGTTTCAGCTTCAATATCAGTCCTTCCAATGAATATTCAGGACTGATTTCCTTTAGGATGGACTGGGTGGATCTCCTTGCAGTTCAAGGGACTTTCAAGAGTCTCCAACACCACAGTTCAAAAAGCATCAATTCTTTGGCACTCAGGTTTCTTTATAGTCCAACTCTCACATCCATACATGACTACTGGAAAAACCATAGCCTTGACTAGATGGACCTCTGTTGGCAAAGTAATGTCTCTGCTTTTTAATATGCTGTCTAGGTTGGTCATAACCTTTCTTCCAAGGAGTAAGTGTCTTTTAATTTCATGGCTGCAGTCACCATCTGCAGTGATTTTGGAGCCCCCCAAAATAAAGTCAGCCACTGTTTCCACTGTTTCTCTATTTGCCATGAAGTGATGGGACCGGATGCCATGATCTTTGTTTTCTGAATGTTAAGCTTTAAGCCAACTTTTTCACTCTCCTCCTTCACTTTCATCAACAAGCTCTTTAGTTCTTCTTCACTTTCTGCCATAAGGCTGGTGTCAGCTGCATATATGAGGTTATTGATATGTCTCCCGGCAATCTTGATTCCAGCCTGTGCTTCATCCAGCCCAGCGTTTCTCATGATGTACTCTGCATATAAGTTAAATAAGTACGGTGACCATACACAGCTTTGACGTACTCATTTTCCTATTTGGAACCAGTCTGTTTCATGTTCAGTTCTAACTGTTGCTTCCTGACCTGCATACAGATTTCTCAGGAGGCAGGTCAGGTGGTCTGGTATACTCGTCTCTTTCAGAATTTTCCATAGTTTATTGTGATCCACACAATCAAAAGCTTTGGCATAGTCAATAAAGCAGAAATAGATGTTTTTCTGGAACTCTTGTGCTTTTTCGATGATTCAACAAATGTTGGCAATTTGATCTCTGGTTCAAAGTTGGTTTTCTAAAACCAACTTGAACATCTGGAAGTTCACAGTTCACGTAATGTTGAAGCCTGGCTTGCAGAATTTTGAGTATTACGTTACTAGCGAGTGAGATGAGTGCAATTGTGCAGTAGCTTGAGCATTCTTTGGGATTGGAATGAAAACTGACCTTTTCCAGTCCTGTGGCCACTGCTGAATTTTCCAAATTTGCTGGCATATTGAGTGAAATACTCTCACAGCATCATCTTTAGGGTTTGAAATAGCTCAACTGGAATTCCATCACCTCCACTAGTGTTGTTTGTAGTGATGCTTCCTAAGACCCACTTGACATCACATTCCAGAATGTCTGGCTCTAGGTGAGTGATCACACCATCATGATTATCTGGGTTGTGAAGATCTTGCCACCTCTTTTTAATATCTTCTGCTTTTGTTAGGTCCATACGCAGTCTGGGCCTCACACATTATGAATGTTCACTCATTAGACATAGTTAGATACAGAATTATATGCAAAGACATAAATCTCACAGTACACAAGAATCTCTGTATGTTCCTTTGGTTACTGCTTCCCCTACAGCGTCTCTCTTCTTAGAACAGATGTATGTAATTGGAGGACCACATACAATCTTTTTCATCCTGCATAACACTGTTTGAATGAATCCGTTCTCCCTTATAAATGGAATAATCGAGGTCAAAATATTTCCTTTTGAATTCAAATTACAAAATAGAAAGAAGTGTAAAACAGAAGACAAATTTAAAAAAAGGTATCCTAGGTAAGATTAATAGACATTGTTGATATCAATAAAGTGGGCGAAGAAAAGAGTAACTATGTTTGTGAAGTAGCAGTATATACTGAAGTCTTTCCATAACATTGTCCTCTGGGACAATGCAGTGGGGCCGTATCTCAGATTAAAACTTTTAATGAAGTCCTCTAGATACTGTTTTTGACTAGCTAAAATCTCTGGCTATGGACCCAGATTTTTCAAATTCTGTTCTAAACAGCAATATTATACTGAAGTTCTACTATATATAGTTATACATGTGATAACACTCATCAGCAACTTCCCCTACTTTTCCTGAGGTTGTTAAAACTGCAAATAAAGCATGGTACCAAAAGACTATTTTTTTTTCTACCATTATAGCAATTTCTTTTTTGGGCATGTACTTGACCCTTCTCTCCTCCCAAATTTTTGGTAACAGTAAAAAAGCTGAGGATACATTCCTTACCTTAACTCATCCGTGGGCTGCCCTATAAACCACACCATCCCACTATAGTCATACAAACAAAGAGAAGGCATAAAGGGATCTGGAATGGGTCAGCATCCCAGGCAGTGGAATCCTGGCATCTGAGGGATCCAATGCGCTGACTTCCTGAGACAAAGCTTCAGCCTTGAAGGACCTTCTGAGAACATACCTTATTTGTTACATAACCAGCTGGGCAAGGGCTGACTGGATCATGCAGGGAACAGTACAAGAGCGATTCTGGCATGCCTGTATAAACAAAAAAGAACCCCTGAAAGCACTTCCATCAGCAATGACACAGTGCTGTAACTGAGAGCAGCTTCATAATGTGGCTTCATATCCAGCAGGGCAGATAAAGTAATGCTAAAACAGAGTAAATTGCCCACACCAGACCTTAGAATTGTAGGAGGCCTGTCAACATGAATGAAGATTATTTTGAAATCTACAAACCCAAAAGAAGAATTAAACATTCATGTCTAATGACACTGAGTTGCTACAAAGGAAATGTATAACCAGAAGCATGATACAATGAAAAGTGATTAATGAAATATTGACCCTACTTGATTTACTTTGAAGAAAATAACATTAAGTTCATTCTCAATAAGGTACCATCCAAGGTGAACTTGCTACTGGAAAGATGAAATTATACAGTCAACAGGTAACATTATTAATAATAAATGGAGCCTACATCATGGGTCCCTAGGGACAGAATTATAGAAAAACGATAGGACACTGCAAATGGATCTCCTTTTCAGTAAGTTTCATTGACTCAAGATGACAGTTTCTTAGGTTTTTTTAATCAAAAAGACATTCATTTAAAAAAAATGTTTAGTAATTATATGTACTTAAATTTCATATGCCACATTTTCATAGGAAAAAAACAGGATTTTGCTGAAGACCAAAAATATAAAGCAAACAACAAAAATCTCTGCAGTTCTCCACCTTATTTTCTACAATTTCAATTATTATAATTATCTCTAGAAAGCTTATATTAGCTATTTTCACTTAATTATATGCTTGGATATTTTAAAGCCAGTTTTTAAAATTGGTCTCAGATCAAGGGAAATGGTATTATATAAATTCCTCTACGGAGATTACAGGCCATTGTGACAACCAAGTCATCATGCAGTCTCCCTCAGAAACAGCAAGACTGAATAACCAATGGAAATGGATTTTCAGTCACTTAAGTGAGTCCCAGACACTGAGGAAAAGCTTCAGAAGAAAACTGTTTGGAGAAGAGTTGGTTCTCTGGCCATCACTGCTAAGCTTTTCCTATAAATAAATGGACACATATACTGGCATTTAAAATCCTATTTCTGGAACAGAAGACAATATTAACATATCAGAATATAGGTGAATATAAACTCTTCATCCTCTGCTGTGTTTTAGGCTCAAACATGACAAGCCTGCTTTGGGTCTTAGGTGTGTTCCATGCAATCCCTCACCTCTAGGTCTCTGCTCTCCTCCTGGAGCGTCAGCTCAAACCTGTCGACCACCACCACTACACCCACCTCCTAATCTTGCTTACTCCTACTCCTCCTTGACCCACGAGATCTCTATTCTGACTTCCGTTCACATGGACTCTACAGCAGGTTATATGTTCCTCCCTCTAGGTTCTCACTATACATGTACCTACTCCCGATCCTGCAAATGCAGTCACCACACTCTATTAGAACTACCTGTTTATCTTAATGCCAACTAGGCTCTGAGTTTCATTAGGGCAGTTAATTGTTTCCTACTCATCTTTGAATCCCCAATGCCTATTCTTAGATGCTCAATAAATGCATATTATATTCATGACTGAATAACCGTATACATGAAGAGTCAAAAAACAAAAAGCATCTTCAACCTCCAAATTAATACACCAGAAGGCACACGCAAATAACTTGATTAAATTTTACCTATAAACTTTCCAACTCCTTCCTTATATTCTGCCAAGACTTCATGATGTTCTGCCCTATAAGAAAATAGAAAAATATGTAACATAATAATGAATCATTCTACAGATACTCTATGCAACAACTGAAGCCTCCTCTCCTCAGCCAAATGAGCCACATGATAGTAAGTGTAGTCTCAAAACACCAAGTACACATATTCAGGAGTCCCCACTCATTAGGTTGAGTTTATTAGCCAGGACAAAGGTCTTTAAGTTGCAAGTGGCTCTGTGAGAAAGAGAACCTAGCAAAGATCAAGGGCTTCAGAATATCTAGATTTTCTTCTTCCCCTTGTTCCTTTAAAATGACTGTTACTAATACAATCTTGCAGAGTAATTTGATCAAATAGCAGATTTTTCAATTAGGGATAAGGTCAGTATGTACATGACACAAAATGACCTCACTCCATTAGTTCTGTTACCCTAAAGTAGAATTGGCAAGTACATGTGCTGAGACAGGAAACTCTGAGGCTGGTGCATGAAGACAGCCCTGCGGGCCCAAGTTTAGCCCTGATGGGGCATTATGGGCACCATCACCCCTGGGAGCGGCAATGCAGGCAGTATGGAAAAGCGAAGCAGCTCTAACATGTAGGTTCAGCCTGTGCCTTCCATGTTATGGTCAGATGATGTATAATATTTGATATCTCTCTTCTGATTTCACTATAAAAAGCCTACACATTTTGTATACAGAAGCAAAAAAAGTCTTTCTCTTTACTTCAACTTAGTAAGGTAACCAAGCTGCTGCTAAAGTTGACATGTGAATGATCAGGTCTCATACTTACAGTGAAGATAGTGTAAGCTGAGCCATGGCAGGAACCCCATGGATTTTATGCAGCGTGTGATGGGTCAGGTGAGGGGCGGAGCCAGCCTTGGTGTATAGAAGGCAGCCTGGGATGTCCATGGTGTGGTTCTCTGTTTTGCCAAGGTTTTTTATTTTTCCGAGGCGACAGCCATTAACCACCTTGGTAAGATTTAGCTTCATCTTAAAGGGATTCCTCTAAGTCCTGATAAGAAAAGAACATTACATTCAGAAGTTCCATGATGGCCAAAGGCTAAACATTTTTGAAAGAAAGCAACTTACAGAAAAATAAATATCATGTTTCATATACTTCCCAGTCTAGAATTTTTTTAGATATCAGGAATAGGGGGATAGGAAATGACAGAGAGAATAAGGTACCTTTCCCAAAGTCACAGAGCAATATGATGACATCACCATATTTAAATTCAATCAGGGAAGTTTTGTCTCAGCTGATGAAAACCAAACAAATGGAAGGACAGAAGTAAAGACTAATCATGGGAAGAGCATTCTGAAGCCAAGGCTTACTCTCAGCTTTGAAAATGTGTATACAGAAAGGTCACACTGCTTAAGAAATACTGTTTTGACCTATTTTTTCTTTCTCTGATTTGAGAGGATACTAGGCAACATAGTAAATCTTCCTAACATGTAATTAAATGAAGAAAACAGGTTCCAAAGCAGCATTCTGCTGTTTATTAAAATATATGGAAGAATATATAGGCTTCACAGGTGGCTCAGTGGTAAAGACTCTGCCTGCCAGTGCAGGAGGCTCAGGAGGCTGGAGTCTGAGCCCTGGGTCAGGAAGATCCCCTGGAGAAGGAAACGGCAACCCACTCAAGTATTCCTGCCTGAAAAATCCCATGGACAAAGGAGCCTGGCAGGCTATAGTCCATGGGGTCGCAAAGAGTCAGGCACAACTGAGCATGCATTCATGGAAGAATATATATGAACAAATAAACACAGAGATTATCTCTGAGAAGTGGGATTATTTTCCAACCTTGTTCTTTTAAAAATAGAGGTGAGAAACTGTGGCGCATCAACGCAATTCACAAGCAAAGTTGCTTTTACAATTGGAAAGGAAAAATATTTGATTAAAAAAAAAAGATACACTTTCTAAATTACACAGATACACAGGGGGAAAAAAAATTAGAAAACATTGTCAATTACTTTGTTGGGTTGTCTTATTATTCAGTAAAGCAAATCCCAGGCTCCAATTCCTTAAATGCCCTGTAAAACTTGGTAACCAGGCATGGCAGATCATTTTGCAAACTGTCACTGGATATCCAGCATTCTGAAATACCAGTGTCTCTACAGCAAGCACTATATCCTCTTAAATTTTTGCAAGTTAGGCAAGACCCAGTTTTACTAATAGATAAATTAACATGGCTCTCTGAATGGTTCCAACCTTAGATCCCATCCCCTTAAGCACTATATTAAACCACACTGAAAGTCAACCATTGTTTAAAAGATGTTTTACCAAATAAAGCATTATCTATCATGAGTTAAAAGATATTCAGAAATGCAAATATTCCTTTCTTGGGAGCCATAAATTCTTATACTGAAATAAAATAATCCTTGTGGAATTTGGAAATAAGAATAACTACTTTCTATATGGTTCAATAAGTGATTTCATGTTAAACATGAATTATGTTTGGCAGAAACCAACACAATATTATAAAATAATTACCCTCCAATTAAAAAAAAATTTTTTTTAAGATATGAGTATTTCAGGAAAGGCTGGTCAATTTTCTATGACTCAACCTTCATTATTTCAAGTTATCACAAATACAGACATAAAAATAACTCTGGGGATTTCCCTGGTAGTCCAGTGGTTAAGACTTTGCCTTCCAAAGCAGATGATTTGGGTTCAATCCCTGGTCAGGAAGCTACGATCTCACATGCCTCGAGGCCAAAAAACCCAAAAACATAAAACAAGAATATTGTATCAAATTCAATGAAGACTTTAGAAATGGTCCACATCAAAAAAAAAAAAAAAAAACTAAAAAAAAGTCTCATTGGAACCCACACAAATAGAGAGATTAGAGGGCTTCCGTTGTGGCTCAGATGGTAAAGAATCTGCCTGCAATGTAGGAGATGCAGATTCAATCTCTAGGTTAGGAAGATCCCTTGGAGGAGAAAATGGCAGCCCATGCCAGTATTCTTGCCTGGAGAATTCCATGGTGGGCTACAGTCCATGGGGTCACAAAATGCTGGACATGACTAAGCCACTTTCAAGGGAAAAAAGTTATGCTTTAACAAAAGGTAATATAAAAGCTACTTTTTATAAAACTGTGTTATTACATATTAAAACTTAAAATAAAAGGAAGTTTATACCAAAAAATTAAATATATTTACAGGCTAATAAGAATGTAACACAGAAAATACAAGAGTCATCAGTTTACAAAATCATATTTCTTATTGATTTATCAAATAATACACATAATCTTCTGATTTCAAGTGATAAAAATAGTTTTGAAACTAACAGAGCTCTGAAACCATTTATAGCAAAGTTAAAGAATGTATTTTGCAATCTAAGTTCTAGAGAATTAAAGCAGGGGGAAGCATGAAGGTGAGAAATTCACTTTAAGGTTAATTAATCAACCTTATTATTCTATTAGAATCAACTAACAAGGAACAATAGGTTTTTGAGACAAAAATAAGAACTAATGAAAATTTACTGGACCAAGGTTACTAACACTGCAAGAACTTAGCACTTACTACTCACACACATCTGAGAATGTAAGAAACTGCACTGTCCCACATATTTTCAGAAAGGCCTAAAGAGAAGAATTTGCTGGTTCTTCCACTTACTCCAAAAATTCTGTCTCATCTAAGTGTTTAAGCTTTGTCAAGAGTTCAATGTATATACATGAGTTGACCATATAAAAGTGGAAACAGCCTTTATTGGATAAAACTAGCATGTTTGAAAAAATGAAGTTTTAGACTAGAAGGCTACCAATTTTTATTATTACTCCTCCGCATCAAACCCTTTCATTCTTCCAGTTTATTAATAAATCGGACTGACAAAGCTGCTGACAAGCATAAGACAATGTGCTTTTCCATGTCAAGCTAACTCAATTTCAGATAAAACAATCCACAACTCTTTAGCAAACCTCTGTTTAACACCCCAGGTAATGAATGATTGCCATTAGACTTTAGAAATGCTGAGAATAGTTAAGTCTGACCATTACTACCAGAGACGCTGAACGGAGAGCTCGTCATGAACTTGATGATCCCCTCTGCTGTTCCACAACCATGACTCTGAGGCTAAGTGAGATTAATCAGAATCTAGAACCCAGGTCTCTGCCAGGAGGCCTGTGCTTTTGATTACATCTTTGAAGTGAGAGTAACACAATGTTTGTATATACATATCTCCTTTTGCCACTCTTTCTTCAATCAAAGAAACAGCTTCCTTCATCCTTAACCCAAGGTCAGTTATTACAGGTCTGTGTTAGTTCTAGCAGACATCAGCCACTGTGCTCTTAGATGCATGTGCTCTTAGATGCAGAGATGGGTTCTCCTGTGATATGATGTAAAGTTTAATTACCAAACCTTTAAAGATGAAATTCAAAGTCCTCAGCTTAGTGTCCTGAACTCACTAGGTCAGCTAGAGAGAAATACTCACTTGGTTTTCTCCACAGTATGGGACTCTGATGGAATGCACTCACATTCTGCTGTTTAGGGTTTCTTAAGAGTCCTACCCTAAACAGTGAATGGACACAGCATCAAAGGAAAAAGTAAGCGAGGTAAAGCAGACAATTGGGTTTACGGAAAAGTATTCCAATAGATAAACTGCTATTGGTGATTCTCTGTATTGTAAGGATGAATGCAAATATTAAGAAATACAAAGAAAACATCAGAATGTATTTTACCCAGAAATCAATATTTAAAAAATAACATGCAACTTTGTCCTGCTTTGAACCCAGCTTTCCTCTCCTAATTACTGGTCAATTTGTGGTTAGTATTTTTATAATTGCACCTCTTTTCTAGCGGCTCAAACACAAAAAGCTTTTATTACAGAGTAATGTAAATATAATATATACACACATACACATAGTTTTAAAATATGTTTTTGGAGTGATATAATCTACTACTCCAAGCAAAGTTCTCAAGAAACAAACCAACAGTCTCCAAAGTATTAAATGGTTTTTATTTGGCCCTTTTCCTTTTCACTTGTTATAAGTCTCTTCTAAGATATCTGGGGTTACGCTTTTCTTGGTATACAAACATCCACACTTCACTTCCTGGTTAAGTCTTAACCATTAGAAGAGCCATTTGGAAATAATGGTTAGTGGAAAAACTCTTAATCACTTTAAGGACAAGTAGTCATGCCTTTACAAGGGCTAACCAAGATTCCCTGCACCTGTGGCAGCACTGTACCTGTTTTAACACCTCCACTGTCACATATTTCTCCCCTCCCTCTATTCCCTTATGAAAGAAGGGATTTTTTTTTTTTTAATGTTTCTTAATGGATTCTCTACAGACTGTCATGGGAAGATGACTTCAATATGTTGAGGGAAAAGAGCAAGCTTAGGTGAACATATTTTTTGCAAAAGAAAAATTGCATATATATATAAATATACACACAAATACACACTCTACACTGTCTGTACGTGCATATTAAAAAGTGTGAAGGACTTCTAAACAATATGGTGCACTGAGCTAACTAAGAGCCTTTTGAACCTGTATTTTAATAGGCTGGTAGTCTGTTAGATGTCTCATCTTGTCCATAAACATATGCAATGCTTACATACTAACTGTAATGTTAAGACATAATTTTCAGTCATATTTTCCATTTTGCTATAGTGTTATTGGTGGCATTCACTGAGCTTAATTTACCCGTTGAAGCTAACTACTCTATGATATTGCATAGCTTGGATGTAGCACAATTTAATCAACCATCACCCTTTCAATGAAAACTCGTTACAGAGCAGGTCCTATGATTGGTGCAGTAGTCTGAGGGCAAAGCTTCTCTGATCTTTCACAAATCTCAAGTCTATTTTACGTTTCCAAGTAGAGGTCTCTGCATACACTGATTTTTACTGGGTACCACACTCTTAATGATTTAGGTACTATTGCTCCCATTTGAGTAAACCGAGGGTCCGAGAGTTATCAGACATGTTTCTTAAGGTCATACGACTACAAAATGACTGGGTCCAAAGCTGCCGATCTAAATCTCTACTCTGCCTTATGAACCTACATATCCCAGAATGGACAGTTCCCGGGAACACCTAGGCTCAGTCAATAACGACGGATTTAGCTTCACTCCATGGGCCATCTCCAGGGACCCCAGACTTCGCGGAGTGCTTAGCTCAGGTGTTCGAGATCGGTCCAACCCTTCCAAGCATCCTGGACAATCTAGAAAAACTTCCGCATGGGAACTTGACCCTTAAACAGACCCTTCCTTCCTGTTGAAAGGAGACACTTTTCTCTCTGAGATGAGGTGAGGCCACACGATTTGGGAGAAGCTGGATTTACAGGAGCCAGGACCCACCACGAGACCCCGAAAATGAAAGACATGGCGGGAGGACAATCAGAGTTACTGCAACACAACCTGGAAGGATCGAGACGCGACGTGACGCGACTCTCTCACAGCAGCCCCCACTCATTCGAAGTAGGGAAGGGAGGTACTTACGTGCAAACCTCCCAACTTCAGGGAACTTGAAACTCCCTAGTTTCTCTCCTTTGCTACCACGTGTCCAGCTCGCAAAATTCTCGGCCCGCACCACCGCCTCCGATGCCAGAGCCAATCAGGGAACACTGCGTCATCACGGGGCGCCAGGAAAAGGCAAAGGTAACTGCAAAGCGAACACTGGTGATTGGGAGGCGGAGGAACCGCTACCGTTGCCATGGGTAACTGAACGGGCTCGTTCCGCCTGGGCAAAGCCTCCTGGGAGTGGTGGTTCGGCTGCGCCCCACGCCTACCTCCCTTGTGAGCAGAGGAACTACAACTCCCACGGAGACTCGGAGGCAGCCTAGGCAAAGGAGTGGTTGTTTCAGCTTTGGCCTTAGTCCGTGCCTGAACCTGGAAAATGTTGCTGGCGCCCCAGGACAAGTCCTCCTCCAGGAAGAGGACGGGGCTGAATCGCTGGAAACAGTTTACAAGGAAGCCGAATCCCATCAAGGTGATCCATTCCTATCGGGAGCTCGTGGGAAGAGGCGGGGAGGCGGGGACCATCCCTGAGGACAGCTACAGCGCTGCCTGCGCTTCCTTCCTCTTCCCTCAGGGGCATCCTTATCTGGCCGGTCCTAGTTAGGACCGACCCTGTGTCTGCATTGCCCTAATGAAGGGGTCCTAGGGATTTGGGGGATTGGTTGCCTTACGGCTTTGATGGCAGCGTCGTGAAAGAACCGTTTCAATCTAACGCTTTTCTCAAAAACCGGAGAATCTTTAATAGTACCCATCCCAGTGAAGAGAATTCTAGAGGTATTCCTTCATCCCACAACGCCTGTTTTAGGGAAGTCCCCCCAAGGTTTCATTTCTTCTTCTTCTTCTTCTTTTTTTTTTTTAATGTTTTGCAAGTCATGGGAACCTGTTCTTTATTGAAGGGATAAGATTTTCACCTTAAATCCTCTATCTCATATTCCCTCTCCTAGTTTTACATAAAGTCTGTAAAATGAACTCAGGAATGCAAGTGGATGTTGAATATATCAATACTTAATTCACTTGAAAATCTTTAAACTCAAGCAGCAATAAAAAAAATAGATGTTCTTTATATTTGTCACCTTTTTTGTGCCCTAGCATCCAAAGAGATGGAAAACTGAGAACCCCACTGTAAACTTGAAACGTGTAAATGACAAGTGCAAAGTCCCAGTGACACGGTGTGTGCTTTTCACAGACTACTTTTAACGTCACAGAAATAAATGTTTTAAATAAATACCAAAGTACTCATTAAAAAAAAAAAAAGAAAGAAATGTTTTACATGTAAATAAATGGGAGTACCAAATGGAAATCTTAGCTTTCAGCACCAGAGCAGCTTCACAGCTGTTTTCACCCATAATTTACACCTCCTTAAAAACTATTGTGTAGACATGTGGCCTTTCTGAGGCCACTAGGCAATTGTGCTTGAAGGCTATTCTAAATATACCAGCTAAATAATGCACTGGACATACTCTGCTTAGTAAATATCTTGCCCCAGATGCTGGAGGGTGCAGATTGGAGCATTTGACTTGGAAACAACGCCTGCTTCTATTGTGTAGGTTCTATAATAGATTGGATCCAAAATAGGTTATGATTATAAACTTGATGATGAAAGGTAAAAACTGGGGACAATTTTGGGATCCCAAAAGGAAAAATTTTTGCTGCTGATGCTCATTGCTACTGCCTATAGGATAGAAAGGTAAAAACACAATTGAGCTGCTTGGGGCTCAATTGTGGTTGAATAGGATCAGCTGTTTCTTTGTTTCAGCTACAAAATTATTCAGCAGTACAGCTGCATTAATTAGTTATTTGTAAGGTGCTTTGAAGGGGAAGTGTTATGTAAGTGAAGATAGTTTTATACCTTTCCCTCCTCGATGTGTCAGTATGCTAGTTTAGATATCCCCTTTTTTATTTAAAAACCCACCTGAATTATTAGCAAAGCAAATACCTCTCTTTGTTAAGTGACTATTGGAGGGAATTCTGCAAACTTCTGAGAGTTACAAAAAGTGAAGAAGTTGTTCTGCAGATCTGATTTCTAATTTCAGATTAATATCTGACTGACCTGAGTAGAAATTTATGTGATTTCTGCTTCATTTTCTGCTCTGTAAAACAGTAGATGATTGGTTATCCCTTACTCCACCCCCGAGTTCTTATTGGACCAAACATTATCCCTGCTTTTGGTAAATACAGGTTATTCCTGAAAAGAGAGACCTAAGGAAAGGCACACACCTTTCTCCAAGCAGATTTACTTTCACGGCACTTGAATAATCTGACTAATCAGTACTTATTTGGGTTTTTATAAGGAATATTATATGCAATATTCCTCTATCTTGGCTCTTAACCCTTTAAAAAAGTACACGTGGGCCTTACCCCAGACCAATTAAATCAGAATCTGGAGCTGGACCTCGGTAAGAGGTGGAAACTGTCAGAAGGTGTTCCAGAAAAGGCTTCATGTTTTTTATGCTGCTGACATTCTGTGTTTTTTTGTTGCTGAACTTCCTAATGATGCTTTGGGGACAGACTAAGGAACATTTTCCCACATGCTTTAATTAGAAGGACAGATTAAAATGGCAAAATTGATAGATAAATGCACTAATATTCTGTATATATTATCTACAGCCTGTGTTTGACCCTGACAATGTGGAACACTGGATTAAGGTAAGGATATTTAATAATTAAGATAGAGAATTAAGAGTCACACATAATCATGTGGAATAGGAATACTAATAGGTCTCCATTTTGCATATATTTTGCTGTTTTCGTTCCCATGGGAGTGTGTGTGTATGTGTGTGTGTGTGTGTGTGTGTGTGTGTGTGTGTAGTCTTAGTTTTATACTCTAGTACATTTTCATGATTTTGTTGCTTCTCATAAAAGCATGAATGACAAGATAACATCCCTTTCAAATGCCACAAGGATCATATGAAGAGGATTAAAGGACAGGGGAAGAGAAGCCTTAGGAGAGGACATGGCTTAGGAGAGGACATGCCTTAGGAGAGGACATGCCTTAGGAGAGGACATTGTGGACTTCCCCAGATAATTGGAAAGAACATACTGCTGTAGCTACATTGACCTGTGAGACCAATTCAGTAGATAAAAACTGTGCATGCATCACAAGTGAGAATCTTCTAATGATGGGAGCAACCCAAAAATGGAGTGGGCACTTTTGTAAAGAGGTGAATTTTCTCTCACTGGAGGTATTCAAGTGGATTCTAAATGGTCACTCAGTGTTAGGACTGTTGAGGAATATATTTGAGCATTTAGTCAGGTGGGGGAGCTGATTGGATTGGATAACCTCTGAGGTCTCTTCTAGGCTTGAGATGTATGTTTCAGTACCAAGTACTATTTGAAAGTACTGTTATACCGCTTCAGGTGCCTCCAAGTGTCATTTTGGCAACTTGCCACACTCAACTCATTTGTGCACCACATGTTTCAAAATCATGCAGTATTTTCCTGGGAAAATATCCTTCTGCCTGTTAGTATTTTGAAGAGCTGTTACTTATCTAAATTGACAGCCATTATGAGCTCCAGGCCAGATGGGACCTAGGCCCGATTATAATCATTGTTAACCATTTTTTCATGGTTAACCATATTTATTAAGTTTCTAATAATTATAAATATTTAGCCAGTATTTATTACGTTCCTACTAAGTACTAGCCCACTGTGTTGGGCGCTGGAGGTATAACAGTGCATGGGGCAGGTACAGTTTCTGCCTTTTCAGAGTTTATAGTCTGTGCTGTGTGCATGCTCAGTCACTTCAGCCGTGTCCAGCTCTTTGCAACCCCTTGGACTGTAGCCTGCCAGGCTCCTCTTTCCATGGAATTTTCCAGGCAAGAATACTGAAGTGGCTTGCCATTTCCTACTCCAGGGGATCTTCCTGACCCAGGGATCAAACCCAAGTCTCCTGCAATGCAGGCAGATTCTTTACCACTGCACCACCTGGGAAGCCCAGTTTATAGTTCAGTGGGGGCTAAACAACTTACTTGAAATTGTTAGGAGAATTAAGGATGTGGTTGAAGTCCCTGGGGTGGAGCGCTCGTACAGATGGGGCCAGGGAAGCTTGCTGGCTCCTGCAGAAGGCCTGACTTAGGAGACAATAAGATGGGTCCACCATGGTGGAGGCTAACCTTGGGGAAGTCCACTCCCCAGACTACATCAAGCTCAGCTTGTGTGTCAGAGTTGAAAGTTGCAGTATCAAACCTTTCCTGGGCTTGATTGTGTGTTTAGTTACCATCTCCTCCAGAGGGGAAGATTTAAGTAAAATAGATAAAATTCTGCTCTGTACTGTTTTCTTCTTTCATGCAATTATCAGCTAGCTTCACTTGGTTAGATTTTTATCATTCCTCTAAAACTTCTGCAGTAGCTCTTTCTCCATTATACCCTCAAATCATCCCTGTCTTGAAAAAAATCAGTTAGTCTTCACTTCATCCCGCAGTCATTTTCTTTTCCAGTGTCTTTGGACTGGACTGGTATAGTCTAATACAGCCTAGACTCCTTGCTTTTGTGTTCTTATTGTCCTCTTGTGTCCACAATTATTTTCCTTCAGTTTCTAGTTCTTACCATTCACAGAAAGTTGTCATAAATGACTTCCTGACTAAATACAGTGGTCTCTTCCTTGTCCTTTTAGCTTTTTAAGGTTATTTGATACAGTTATCACTTCTTTATGCTAGAAATTCTCTCCTCCATTATCTTTTTGTGACACTGTTTCCTCTGGTTTCTCTTAATACCTTTCTGTTTGCTTCTCTGTCTTCTTGTCTGTTCCCTAATATTATCAAACTCTGAGTATACCTTAAACAGTTACAACTCTAGACTAAGACTTCCAAATCCACTTGAGTGGGCCACTCGTTCAAAATGGAAGAGGGGGACATATGTGGGAAGGACGTGGAACGTGCTGAAGATGGTAAAAGGACTTCCCTCAGGGCAGAAAACAAAGATCACTCAGTAGAACTGGAACTTGGCTAAAGCAGGGAACCACTATTTTTTGTGATACCAAGAACTCGTAGATCAGTTTCATTCAGGCTTGAAGGTTTTCATTGGAGAGGCAAGGAACAAAACATTTGAGGCTTATGTAAGATAGTAGGTGAATATCCACACAGAGTAGGAAAGGGAGGGGACCCTGTAAAGGATTCATAGGTTGGGAGAAGGAGGGGGTGTACGGTGACTAGGGGGCTTGGTTAGGTGCAACACCACTGTATGGATTAGGAGGAGTCAAAAAAGGAGATGAATAGGAGTGATGGGGGGAGAGGGGGTTATCAGCATTTGATTTGAACAATGGAAAATTTTGTGACATGGTTGGGGATGAGCATGTCATTGAGTTGCTAAATGCAGTTGAGGAGAAAGCTGTTGGCATACAACATATCAAGCAAACTTTGAGGCTGAAATGTTGGTAAGTCACTCTCAGGGACATTAAAGTCACTTAGAATCAGGCAGATGCTTGGTAGAAATGTATCTTGGTGCTGGTCACTCAAATGCAACGGTCCATCTCAACTTACAATTCAGCTTCATCCTGATTTGGTAGAATGACTCATCTTCTTACTCCAGTGTATTTGGCTACTTTGAGCTTTCTAAGCATTTCCACTGTGTCAGTTCTCTACTCTTGGAACCTTCGGTAGTTCTGCATGCTGTCATGTAAGTAAGCGTTAGTTGTTCAGTCGTGACTCTCTGCGACCTTACAGACTATAACCCACCAGGCTCCTCTGTCCATGGAATTTACCAGGCAAGAATACTGGAGTGGATTGCCATTTGCTTCTCCAGGAGATCTTCCCAATCCCAGGATAGAAACCAGGTCTCCTGCATTGCAGGTATATTCTTTACCACCTGAGTCACCAGGGAAGAAGCAGTAAATTCTAGGGGGGCCTCTGTCAGTCTCCCTGGAATATCAATCTCCCTGTAACAGCCCTTTTACTCTTATACTGCATGACTCCTATCAGGCCAGTCTCCTTCCCCTCTATCAGGTAAGTCTTTTGCTTTTTTTAAATGATGATCTCCAGCTCAGAATACCCTCTCTCTAGGAGGCCAGTCCACATCTTTCCCTTAAATCTCAGCTTGAGACACCTCTCTCAGTGAACAACTACCCCTCACTCCCCTTACCCTCATAATCCTATATTCTATACTCCTTTCCTTGGAGTTATGTTGGCATTCATACACACAGATACAGTGTCAAGCATTTACTTGTATGCAGAGTGATTAAGTGGACATGAGTTTGAGCAAGTTCCTGGAGATGGTGAAGGACGGGGAAGCCTGGCATGCTGTAGTCCATGGAATTGCAAAGAGTCGGACATGACTTAGCAACTGAACAACAGCAACAGTGATTAAGAAAGAATTGGTCACTTTCAAAAAATACATTACTCAGAAGACTATTATATATGGATATGCAGTTTGCACATGGGAGTTTGTCAAGAAACTTGTGTATGTACCTGCCAGCCTTGAGGAAATGAAGGAGTGCATTATAGAGCTGCCATTTCTGCATCAATGGCAACAGGCTACACAGGGTCTGTAGTGGGTAATGTAATCAGTGTGTGCCATGGGACATAAGGAGCACATGTTAAACATTTATATGATCATAGGACTCACCGAGACAGTTCCTTTACAATTTACATCCCTATAGCATAGTCAATGAGTAAGAAACTTTTGAAGATGTTCAGTTTTTTTAATCACCTTGTATTGCTTAAGACTGTTCTTAAGTTGTTTATTGCACACATGGCACATGTAACCAAAACTAAAGTGAACTCTGGTAACAGAAGCTTTTAGTTTTGTTTCCCCCTTGTTGTCCACAGTCCTGGGAACAGAGTTAGCCTTTAATCAACTTGTTTAAAAAAAAAAAAAAAAGTTGCTAAATAGACACATGAGACCTCTCCAGTCTCTTATGTATTTAAATTGAAAAAAAAAAAAAAAAATGGTAAGGATGTAATGTTTTAAAACAAGGAATTACAGAGATTATTTCTAATCCTTACTATCATCTAGCATTTTTCCCCCCAAAGCTTCATTTTAAGTGATAGCCCAAACATTTTCTTTCTTAGAGCCAAGCACACATTTCTCTTTACTCCCTGACTTGTCAGTACCAGACTCTGCCCTTCTTTAGTACCAAAATCAGTCTTCCTTCTGTATCCAATCTCTTTTTGTCCTAAGAATCTGCAGATTCCAACTCAGGTGAGATGATGTGTCATGGAAAGTTATTTCTTTCACCCACAGCCTGAAGAACTATATCTACAGCCCTGTTTTTGTTCTTTATATTTTGTTTGTGGATCTTGGTTTTAAAAAATTAGAGTTGATCTATTTACTTGTACATTATTTACAAATATGTGTCTATGTATGTATACACATGCAGACACATACAGTATATGTGAAATTTATCTCTCTGCCTTAGAATTTAAGGACCTTAAAAGGAAGGACTAGGTACCAAGCATATCATGACCCTTAAGTAAAGGATATATAACAACAGCATTGACTTGGGCATGTTGGAGGCTCTGAAAGAGAACACATCTCTCCAGAGTGACCTCATGAAGGTCAAGGATACTTTCTTGATTCTCTGCCTGGTTAGACCATTTTTATTCTGATTCATATTTTATCCCATATGTTCTGTTTTGACCTCTTTTTCAAGTTACCTTGATGTTCCAACTTTATTCCTCTGCTTCTAATTCAGACTTAGCATATGAAATCCTTAATAATTTAAAAGATCAAGCCTATGACAAGTTTTGAGCATGCAGGTAAACCAAAATGTCAAGAGTTTGCCCACCTCTGCCAACCCCTCCCCCATTTCTGTGAATTTGGCCATGTTTTTACTAGATTTTCACTGTTGAGTTAACATTCTGAATTACTACAGTTCAGTGACCCTTTATCCCAATTTTATTAGTTTGCCTGATATATATATGGGAAGTTTCTTTCAGGTGTAGGAATTTGAAGTGTAGCTACCTGCTTCTGGTTCACATTCATATGCAAGTACTAGTGGCATGGAAACTATTAATAATAAGCTATTGTATACTTTTTTAAATATCCCGGTGTCAGGATCCCATGACTAATGCTCTAAACAAAAGTCATCTAAAGCTTAAACACCCTTTTGTTCAAATATAAACTTCATAAACACCTGTTAAAACTTGGTAAAATGCTGCAATTAATTTCATGTTTAATGAGTGAAATTATTTGGGGTGGATGTTTAAACCTCAAAGTATCTTTTAGAATGGAAAAAAGAAAGTATCTTGGTAGTTGGTAGAAAATCAGAATCTTGAATAGGAGAGAAATCTTCTAACCCTGAAGAAAGTTGTCATCTTGGTGGATTTTTTTTTTTTTTCTTTTAAAGAGAGTGGAGAAAGCATCTGAATTTGCAGTTTCTCAAGTATTTTCTGCTGGAAATTCAGATTTATCCAGAAGGCTTTGGGGCCAACTTGTAGATTTGGAAACACCTGAGCAAATAGAAGATCATGAAGAAGTCTACACAGAAGGTAAGAATACATTGGGAGTACAACTTAATAAAGCATAACTCATAATGAATTTCAGAGTACAGAACGAAAGTGTTTCTTTCTCTTGTTCTTAATTTTTGTTTGCTTCTACTTTCCTAAAGCTAATTTACTCTGGAATTACTTCCAGTATTTCAAGTAAGGTTATATTTAAGGCCTGTTCTGTCTCTTGAAATAGAACCACATCCAGAGGCAGTTTTGACATAACACAGTTATCTAGTAAGTATAAGATACTGATCTTGTGGTAGCAAGGGCAGCTTGTTAACTTGATCTGGTATCATCCAGATAAATTGATCACAAGTTTATAAATCAGCTTTGTTCCTTAGGAAAGGAGAAAGTGTTTACTCCTCTGGAATCAGTATTGTAGTTACTGATGCCCTAGGGAACTCCACTGTTTGGGGATGAAGAGATCAAGAGGGACCAGCAAAGCTGACTGGAAAGGAGAGGCCCTTGAGGTAGGAGGAAAGTCAGAGTGCCATATCCTGGAAGCCAGTTTTCATTTGAATTATTTATGTCTCCAGTTTTTCAGATTATTTCTTCATTTATTCAACCTATACATTAAATTGTTACTCTGGTGAGGAACACATGGAAATCCATGGCTGATTCATGTCAATATATGGCAAAAACCACTACAATATTGTAAAGTAATTAGCCTCCAACTAATAAAAATAAATGGAAAAATAAATAAATAAAATGTTAAAATAAATAAATAAAAATAAATTGTTACTCTGTGCCAGGTACTATTTTAGGCTTTGGAAGAGCAAGTTATGAACAAAGGGTGAAGTTCTTGCTTTCATGGAGTATGCATTCTAGAATGGGAATAAAGAAAATGAAAAACAAAAAGTCAGATAGTGATAGGTCATCTGAGTTTGGACCTAAATAACAAGAAAGAGCCATGCGAGCTATGATGGCGGAAGAGCATCCCGGGCATTGGGAAAGGTCACATTAAGAGTTAAAGTACAGGTTTGGTGTGCTTGAGGGACTGAAGGAAGACCAGTGTTGCTGGAGCTTCCCAATGGAGAAAACTTGCAGAAGGGCCTTCTAGGCCTGGGAAAAGAATTTAGAGTTTATTCTGAGTATGAGCAGATATCATTGAAGAGTTTTTTTTTTATTAATTATTATTTTAACATCTTTGAAGGGCTTTAAGCAGAGGTACAGTAGGACCTTTTCTTAATATATGAAGACTGAATTACAGGGCGGGAAAAAGGAGACTAGTGAGAAACCGTTACAGTGGTCTGTGTGTGCTCTAATGGCACTTGGTCTTGGGTAGTTGGTGGTACTGGAGAAAGGAGATATATTCAGAAATGGGCAAAGCTATGTCTTACCCTATGCATTCTCCTACCTTACCAATAGAAATACACAATATACTTTAGTCACTCAAGATTTCCAAGAAGTCCTGCATTTAAAAAAAAAAAGTTTACTTACCCCATTTCCCAAGCTTTTTAGACCTGGACTTTTTTTATCTTGAAATACATGTTAATATCCTGAGAAACTTTAGAGACTATTAGTGGATGAATAAAACATGGTTTTAAAAGGTTTATATCCTTTTTTTTGCCTCTCTCATCAACCGTCTGTTAATATTCAGTAAGAACTAGTAATCTGGGGAACACACTTTGAGAAACTCTACTTTAGGGTGGGCTTCAAGCCTCTGATCCAATGTGAAGTGTTCCTACAGTTGAACCCTCCAAGAGTCTCCTTCTCTTTCATTGTCTTTTTGGAGCACTTCATTGTAAATCTCTCCTTACTAATGAATGGGATTTAGTAGATGCAAATTATTTTACACATAGATTATTGTATATATAAATGTCCTGCTCCACTTCTCTACTTTCCTCTGAAAGCCAGTAGTGTCTGTTGCTAGTATACGTTATACACTTAGTTTCTACCACTTTGATTCATTTTTTTCTACTTTACATTTCATGCCTTCCTTTCTATGTTAAATGTCTTTTAGCATCATTTAATATTTGGAAGCACTCCCTTCCCTTAAAGGTGTGCAATAATGATAATAACCATGATGAAGAATGCTAAAATGGACATTTTTCTTCTTTGAAGATCCCCTTACCCTCTCTGCAAGAGCTGTATTGTAATGATAATGAAGTTAATGCTAAATTTTCTCTCATGCCCCTACATTTAAGAAGATTTTCTGGATGTCACTAAGAAAGAAATGCAAATGGAAGTTGGCTTCCAAAATATCGCCCTCCAGTTTTTCTCCTCCCTCAATTTGGGTCTCTCGTTCCTAGTTGGCTTGCCTGGTTCTGCCTTAGCTGTTCAACCCTTAGAAGCTAGAGTTCCTCGGGGCTTAGTCCTTGCACCAGTTCCCTATCCACCTTCCTCCTTTGGCAATCTCATCCTCTTCTGTCTCTACATAGTATCTGTATGCTGACAACACCTACGTTTATTTCTTCAGCTTGGTTCTGTCCCTTGCAACCCAGATAATATAGCCAATACCTTCTTGAATCCCTATTTGAACATTTCATAAGCATCTCATACCTAACTCATCTAAAGCTGAATTCCTCATCTTCCATTCAGATCTACTGCTCCCTTTTTGTTCCCTGTCTTGGTAAATGACATCTTCATCCTGTAGTTGCTTAGGCCAAAAAATGTATAGGTTTCTTTCTCTCATATCCCAAATTCAGTCCATCAGCAAATCATGTCACCTTCACCTCAAAACATTATTTTCTAGAATCTGAGCATGTTTAATACTACCACCTCAGGTCTAGGCACCATCACCTCTCTCCTGGATATTTGTATCCCAACTGGTGTCTCCTGCTTTTGTGCTTGTCCCCCTACAGTCTGTTGTAACCTAGCAGTCAGAGTGATGCTCTTAAAATATGTTACCTCTTTGCTTAAAAACCTTCTGTGACTTCCCATTACACACAGAGTAAAAGCCCAAGTACATCAAATGATGTCAAGACATAGGAAAAAAGGGTTTTCAACCTTAGCACTGTTGATATTTTGGGCCAGGTAATTTTTGTGTTAGGGCTGTACTGTGCACTGTAGGGTGTTCATTGGCATCCCTGGCCTCCCCCAGTTGTCAGTTCAGTTCAGTCACTCAGTCATGTCTGACTCTTTGCGATCCCATGGACTGCAGCATGCCAGGCCTCCCTGTCCATCACCAACTCCCAGTGTTTACTCAGACTCATGCTCATTGAGTTGGTGATGCCATCTCACCATCTCATCCTCTGTAGTCCCCTTCTGCTCCCACCTTCAATCTTTCTCAGCATCAGAGTCTTTTCAAATAAGTCAGTTCTTCACATCAGGTGGCCAGATTATTGGAGTTTCAGCTTCTGCATCAGCCCTTCCAATGAATATTCAGGACTGATTTCCTTTAGGATGGACTGGTTGGATCTCCTTGCAATCCAAGGGACTCTCAAGAGTCTTCTCCAATACCACAGTTCAAAAAGCATCAATTCTTTGGTGCTCAGCTTTCTCTATAGTCCATCTCTCACATCCATACATGACTACTGGAAAAACCATAGCCTTGACTAGACAGACCTTTGTTGGCAAAGTAATGTCTCTGCTTTTTAATATGCTGTCTAGGTTGGTCATAACTTTTCTTCCAAGGAGCAAGCATCTTTTTATTTCATGGCTGCAATCACCATCTGCAGTGATTTTGGAGCCCAAGAAAATAAAGTCTGTCACTGTTTCCACTGTTTCCCATCTATTTGCCATGAAGTGATGGGACCAGATGCCATGGTCCTTAGTTTCCTGACTTTTGAGTTGTAAGCCAACTTTTTCACTCTCCTCTTTCACTTTCATCAAGAGGCTCTTTAGTTCTTCTTCACTTTCTGCCATAAGGGTGGTGTCATCTGCATATCTGAGGTTATTGATATTTCTCCCTGCAATCTTGAGTCTAGCTTGTGCTTCATCCAGCCCAGCATTTCTCATGATGTACTCTGCATATAACTTGTAATAAGCAAAAATGGCTCCAGTTACTGCCAGATGTTCACGGGGAGGCAAGTTCACCCTGGATCTAAAACCACTGCTCCAACCCTGATTCCTGTGATACTTCTTCCACCTCATCTCCAACAACCCTCACTTCACTCATTCCTCCAGCCATTCCACCTTCATGCTATTTCTCCAGTACCCTAAACACTCTCCAGCCTTAGGGACTTTGCACTTGTTTTTTTCTCTGCATGGAATCATGTTCCCTTACATAGCCATATGGCTCACTCCCTCACCTCCTTCCCTTCTTTGCTCAAATGTCTTCCCAGTGAGGCCTTCTTTGACCACCCAATTAATTTAAAACTATCAACACCTGCCTTCCATTTCTTGTACACCATTTCTCCTTCTCCTGCTCTGTCTTTCTGACTTACTTGTTCATTGTCTCTCTTCCCCAGTTAGAATGTAAGCTTCAAGGTGGTAGGTTTCATTTTTCCTGTTTTGTTCACTGCTATACTCCCAGTATCTAGAGCAGTACTTGACACATGATAATGCTCAAGTAACATTTATTGAATGAATGAAGATAGCAAATGAAGAAAGTCTCTGAAGTAACCGAAATATTAAAAAGATGTTTTTGTCTTATTGATAGCTCAGGAATTGGTCAGTGCCTGGTTAGACACCAAACTTAAGCAAGAACTAGCAAGTGATGGGGACAATGATGCTAAAGACACTGTGTCCAGTGTCCCTCCTGTGCCAGAAGCCAATGGACATTTGAAATATGACAGGTTTGATGGTAAGAACTTACCTGATTATTCTAAGCTTTAACATCAATGATGGTTCCAAGAAATCTTTTTAATTGTTCTGAATAATAAATAATATGTTATTTGACTTTTCTGTGTTTTGCTTAGTTTTGTAATTGGTTTTAAGTTTTCTTGATTCACTTTAAGTTACTTATCTATATGTCAGTAAATTCATGGTGATTTTTAAAAATTAAAATATTATATTATTTGTAATTCTTCTTATGCTTGGGCTTCCCTTGTAGCTCAGTTGGTAAAGAATCTGCCTGCAATGCAGGAGACCTGGGTTCAATTCCTGGGTTGGGAAGATCCCCTGGAAAGGAAATGGCAGCCCACTCCACTATTCTTGCCTGGAGAATCTCATGGACAGAGGAGTGTGGTGGGCTACAGTCTATGGCATTGCAAGAGTCAGACACGACTTAGTAACTAAACCACCATGATTATAACAGCAATTAATGCTGATTAAGAATGCCTCTTTCCATATATTATTGGATGACCATTTACTTTGATGGCTGTTTCAATGTTTTACCATATTTAAACATTGGCATACCATTTTGTATTTACAAAATGTTTCAAATCTCTTTATAAGGAAGGTTATTACTTGTATATAGAGCTAGTATCATACAAGGTAAATAGCTAACTTGTGAGGATTCCTCAGTTGTACTCCAAGAGTCTAAGATATTTTCTCTAAGCATAAGTGTAGGCATAGTGATGGTGGTGGCAGCTCCCCTTGCATGACTCAGGCACCCCTGGTGAACTCATCTTTTAGCATTTCCCTTGTTTAGGACTCTACAGTCATAAAGTCATGAGCTTTTAAAGTTAAGGGACTCCTCAGGATCACCTAGTCTGATTTATTCTCTTCACCCCCTCAGACAGAGGTTCTTCCAAAGTGTCCCTTACATGGGATAATATAATCTCTGCCTGAACACTTCCAGGATAGAGGGCCTGCACTCTGGGAAGAGCCCATTCAGCTGTTTTGAGGTTCTAATCTTCATAAATTCTCTCTTTTTTAGGAAAAATTAGGATATTATCCTCAACTTTTACCCTTTAGTGTAACAGAAAATATTGATATCATTTTCTCTCTCTCTCAAGAATAGTCTTCTCTTTTTCTGTGGGAGTTGTAATCATATCTGAACCTTCATATAGGTCAGTGTTGCTAGATTAAATAGCACCAGTACTCTCAGAAGTTCTTTATATTACATTGCTTCAGATATACTGATTGCCACTTTTATATATTTTTCTAGTTTAGTGATGTTGTTATTAGAATGAAGCATTTTAGTACATAGTATTTATTCTAAAGTGTGTCTGAAATTTAAAGAAACTGCTACTTTCTTTCATATGGTGCTAATAGATCTAGTTATATCTTTACTCAGATTTGTTATTACCTTCTAGTACTGTACCAGGCCTCACTCATCTTATGCTTGTAGTGTTACTTTTTTGGGGGATCAAAACATTGAATGAAAATATTACCTAGCCATTAAAAAAAAAAAAGTTTATCAAAATTATTAACTAACATGATTATCTCAATAGGTAAAGAAAAAATACTTGGCAAAATCAATTCCTGATTAAAACTCAGCAATATAGTAATAAAAGGTAAATTCTTCAACCTGAAAAAAGGCATTTATACACATGACACATACAGAAAACAAATACCAAAATGGCAAACATAAATCTTACTTTATCAAAAATTATATTACATGTAAATGGATTAAACATTCCAATAAAAAGATGTAGACTGACAGAATGAACTTATAATTATTACCTTACTATATGCTGTTCCAAGAGACACAGTCTAGAGTCAAAGACACAAATAGGTTGAAAGTAAAAGGATGGAAAAAGATGTACTATGCAAACAATAACCATAAAGGAGTGACAGTAGCTTACTAATCTCAGAAAAAATAAGCTCAAGATAAAAAAATTGTTACTCAAGACAAGGAAGGGCATTCTGTAGTAATAAAAGGGTCAATCCATCAAGAAAACATAACAAGGATAAACATATATATACCTAGAAATAGAGCCCCAAAGTAAGTGAAGCACAAACTGACAAAATTAAAGGGAGAAATAAATCATTCAGAAATAACACTTGGTGACTTTAGTACCCCATTTTTGATAATGCATAGAATTAAATAGAACATCAGCAATAAAAATATTCAGTATCACTAGGCATTAGGAAAAAGCAAATTAAAATTACAGTCAGTAATGACTAGGAAACTATTAAAATGGCTTAATTAAAAAGCTGATCATACCAAGTTTTGGTAGGGATGTGGAGAAACTGGAGCACTCCTACACTGCTGGTAAGAATGAGAAATTGTATAACCACTTTGGAAAATGGTTTGACAATTTCTTAAAAAGTTAAGCATGTACTTATCATATGATCCAACTATTCCATTCCTAGGCATTTTCCCAAGAGAAAAGAAAGCATATATTTGTACAAAGACTTGTACACAAATGTTCATAACAACTTAATTTTAATAGCCAAAATCTGAAAACAATCCAAATGTCTATTCCAGATGAGAAAAATGAATTGATGGTGGTATGTCCATACAGTGGAATACTACTCAGCAGTAAAAAGGGATATACTATTGATACAACAACATGAATGAACCTCAGAATAATTATACTGAGTTTAAAAAAGCATGACCAAAAAGAATACATAGTATATAATTTAATTGATAACCAAATTCTGGAAAACATAAACTAATCTTTTGGCAGAAAGTAGGGCTGGGGTTATCTTTGGGATATGGCAAAGAGCATGGGAAGAACTTAGTGGAAGAGATTGCAGATCAGCATGAGGACCCTTTTGAAGCTGACAGATAAATTCATTATTTTGATTGTAATGATGTTTACTGGTATCTATATATGTCAAAACTTACTGTAGACTTTAAATATTTACAAGTTTATTGTGCGTTATTTATACCACAGTAAAGCCTTTTTAAAAAGAGCACTGGAGTCATCAAGGATGTTTAAATCCTTGAAATACAAATGTAAAAGTAATATCTTTTAAATTTGGCAGCGAGGGAGTTGTTAGTGACTTGGGTGAAGGCAGTTCCTCATGAGCGGAGGTTTTTTCCTCTTAGATGAAGGTAGCTGCTGAGGGTTGTACTCATCCAATTGGCATTATCAGTTACTATTTATTGAACTCACAGCTTTGTATTTTTATTATACCAGGATTATTTAAATATGGAAATTATACTAAAGTTAAATTTAAAAAATTTCTTTTGATTTTCCCTTTTTTGTTGTTGTTCTGTTTCCCCCAGATTTATGTGGTTATTTGGAGGAAGAAGATGAGAGTACCACTGTTCAAAAATTCATAGACCATCTGCTCCATAAAGACGTGGTGGATTCCGGGATATTGGAAGATCTTGGAATGAATGAAAAGCAAGACAAGAAGCGGCAGAAGGATCCTCGTCTTACGATGGAGATGAGACATAAGCAGGTGGGAGGGAAAAGCAAAATTAAAATGGATAACAGGAAGCAATCTTGGTGTAACACATTTAATAAGCTTAAATAAAGACTTGGGCTTTATTGTGAAAAAGGGTGCCATCTGTGGTTTGGTTAGAAAGAATAAAAATAAAATATAAGAACTTCAGAAGAAAAATAATGCTCATAAACTGAGGATAGGAAACAATTTAAGAAAACCAAAAAGAGGAATAGTTTATTTTGACCAAGAGAGTGGTGAGCTAAGCTTTATTAGCTTGGATGTGGTACTTCGTATTATAAATATGTAGATTGGGTTTTGCTCAAATTTGGTTTTTGAATTGCAATGTGAAGATATTAATATCACAAATATTCTGGTGAATGTTATAATTCTTTTCTAGATGGTGGAAAAATTTACTCATTTTGTGATTATAATTTGGAAGGGAATTAAATCTAGTTCATCTGTTTTGAATTAGAGAGGCATATGGGAACTTTCTTTTCTCCAAAGGGAATAGTAGGTTATAGGGAAAAGATTAATCTCAACACTTTGTAGAGGAGCTTCAGGAAATCAGAATGGCCAAGTCTTTTCCACATGTCCAGAACTAAGACCAGACTAGAATTAATGTCTGTATATGTGTATGCTGTCTTTTTGTAATACTGAATTTCTGATTACTTTAAACCATAAATTATGCTGAAGCAGCACTAAGGATGTTAGAGAAACTGGGGTAGAAGTATGAGCCTGGTTTAGATTTATGATGAAAGATGGGGAAATGGCTCATTAAGAGCCATTAGCTAGAAGTCTTATCACAAATGGAGAATAAGATAAGGGTAAAGTTTAAGTGAAACAGGAAGGAAAGGACCACTCTTTAATTCATAGCTAGTTAAGCCTCTAAAGAATTAATGAATTTGAAAAAAAAAATCATTGTGCTTATTCAGAAATGTCTGTGAAGTTCATGATTTTGATTTCCAAATATGATCCAGAATCACTGATAAATTTAAATAAAGGTAGAATTGAATAAAAGGTCATGATCTTTCTGAAGTCAGTAAATCACTGTTCTAGCCTTTACAAAGTAGCCTATCAAAAATATCCTATCCTTTCTTAAATTATAATTAGCATTATAATTTAGACAGAGCCTAAATAAATAACAGTAATGTACACCTTGGAAGATCTTACCGATAGGAAATCATTACTAAACAAGAATCCAGAACTTGGCATGCAACCCATTCAATTTCAATTTTTTCATGGTGCAGATAATTCCCAAATTGTCTGGGGTCGTCTTTCCTGACTTCATTTAAAACTTTGTCTTGGCCATTACCCAGTAAACAAATGAACTTCTCCTCTTTTTCTGATAAACAGTGGGGTTCTGGGCCAGCATGTTTCAAAGTAGTTGTATTCTGAACTTCAAAATGTGTTCTTAGGTTTTGCATATCCCTTTCTACTTGAAAGGCTGCATCTCAACCTTGATGTATTCTCTTGAAGGTAAAAGAAAATCGCTTAAGACGTGAGAAAGAACTGGAGCGCCAGAGAATTGAAAAGACCCTGAAAAAATCGGCCTTCTTAGAGGCTCAGTATCTGGTGCAAGAAGAGAAGAAAACGAAGGCTCTAGAGGCCAAGAAAGAGGAGGAGGAGATTCAAAGGGAGATGGTAAAGCTGCGGAGGGAGATAATTGAGAGGCGACGCACAGTGGAAGAAGCATGGAAAATGTAAGCCAGCTGTGATAAGCAGTGTGAAGTTTTTTGTTTAAGCAGTCATTTTGGAAGTACTCTAAAGTTCTTTAAAATGTACCAACAATGCAATAACAAAACACAAAAGAGAAATCACCCACTATTCCACCATCTTAACAAGTTAGCTATTTTTATTTTTCCATGTTTCCTCCTGGTCTTGGTTCCTTTAGGTACTTAATTGCAACCATAAAATACATTTAATTTGTCGTTCTGCTTGTTGTAATTACCACATTGCCTGGAGTCCTAAGGTCTGTATTTTACTCCATTGAGTTCTATACCATAATTTATGTAATGACCTCCACTCCTCATACTGGTAAGCATTTCAGCTAATTTCAGATTTTTCACCAGTACGTAGTTCAGTGAGCATCCTTAAGTGTAGAGTGTTTTCATTCTTTTGAATTATGTTCTTAAGTGTGTAATTACTGAGTTAAATGGTGTAGACTTTTATGACTCTTGAAACATTGCCAAATTCATTTCCCAATGGGTTGTACTTATTAACATGATTGCTGGCAGTGGGTTGCACTCAGCATTGGGGGAGGTCATCACTTTTCAATATTTTTACACTTCTAATAGGTATCCTGTTGGTTAGTTTGCATCTGTTTGTGTACCTGAATGTTTTTAAGGTTGAAAATGTTTCCTTATGCACATTTACTAATTTTGCCTCATTTTATTGTGAATTGCCTCAGTGTCCCATCTTCCGATAATCATTCATAGAGTCCCCATGGCCTTACTGCCACTGATAAAGAAAAAAAATATCTGACAAAAGAGGAAAATCAAAATAGTCCTCACAGGATATAGTACTGTTGTATGTCTTCAGGCAGAGAATAGCTTCATAAATGAAATCACTAACATATTTATTCTGAGAAACAGCACTGATGCATAAACTGCAGAAGCCTAAGGACAACGTGCCCAAAGTGCTTGAATACTCAAACTGAGAGGCCGGGAATACCTATTAGATAATCCCTTCCACCCCCATCCGCCTATGCAACTTTCCCCACTGTGTTCCTGATTGCTGTCATCCCACCCAATTTAAAACAGCTCAGCACTGGGTGTGCGTTTCATTCTTTCAAGTGCCAGGCTCAGGCCTCCTCCAGATGCCGTTCCTTTTAGAAAGCAATCACCAGTGTTTTAGTGAGTTCTTGCTAAGGTCAACCTTGCTCTTCAGATTCCTTTCAAGCCCTGACAAATCTAGGCTGACCTAAAATAAATTGTGAAAACAATTTGTATTTGATGGTAGCCAGAAGTTCTGCTCACAGTGGGCACTCCACAGACGTTCACTCACCAGACATTTCTCTAAAAAGTTAGAAGCTTATCCACGGATATAGTGAGACAGGGAACATGCAGTCCTTCTAGGTGGAGAAACTGATTTAAACGTTCCAGAAAGCAATTTGGCAATAAACTATACGAGTCATGAAAAATGTTATTATCACTTGACCTGGAAATTCCAGTCCTAGGAAAACTACTCTAATAATCAGAAATCCAAATATTTATACACAAAGATAGTGAAAATAACATTATTTATAGTATTAAATATTGGAGAAATTAATAAATACTAGTTGTACAATGAAATAGCACTGACTTGTTATCAGTGTTTTTTTCTTGGTAGAAATATATAAGGCGAACGTGCTGACCATTACACTATGGAAATGTTGCCTGGGTAGAAATATGGTTGTCCTTTATACCTCTCCAATTTTTCACAGCAAGCAGATACTGCTTTCATAACAGATACATATTTTGATGTTACTTTTAAAAATTAGATCCTTGGTATTGGTATTAGAACTGTATTTCTTTTAATGCCCACTGTGATCTGCCTGTAACTATCTAATATAACACTGTTATGGCATTAGTAAGTTGGGAAAGTCAGTAAAATGTTACTGTTGGCAGGGCTTTCTAATTTATTTGTAAAGTAGCCTAAATCTGTTCTGTTGAATAGTTTCAAAAGTGTCTTCTCTAAGAGGTTTATTAATTACAAAGGGAAAAATAGCAACTTTACACTGGAAAAGCTACCTTAACCAAGTGATGGTTCGTGTCCCCAGTAATAAGATATAACTGTGTGCTCCCATAGGATATATGATAATTAATGAATAAATATCTTTAGATTATTCTGGCATCCCTCTCTCAATTTGAGTTTCCACAACTGTAAAGTGAAATTCAGAGAGACTAGGTGACTCTCCAGAGTTTTCACAGCTGGTTTGTGGCAGAGCCTATGAATCCTGTTTCCTGGCAGATGCTATCTCCACTACATCACTGATAAAATGTATACCTTATACACTTACACATATCTGTACAGTTTAATACACTCCAGTAAGAAGGCAGTGGTTAAGAGCTGGCTTGGATTGGTGAGGGTAAAGGGATTACCTGAATGAGAAAGAAAAGGTAGGTGGGTGAGCAAGAGAGAACCAGAAATTTGAGCAACAAAGTTACTAAGAGATTCTTGTTAACTTCCCTGAAGTCCTTTTCTTCTTTGTTATTATGTTCTATTTTTCCTCTTTTCAGCTATTTTTAAATTAATATAAATTCCATTCTCTCCTTATTCAGTAACACCTGATTCTTTTATTTTTCTTCCTAGAAACCTTGTAAAAGCCTTATGATAAAAATCTCACTCCTTTCTTACCTGAGGGTCCTATTTAATCTCCCCTTGTGAGAAGAGAGAGAACTCATGTCTATATCAGAGGATAGCTAATGGTTGTTATCTCTCAAATTTTGATCAAGGTATTATTCAATGTTAAACTCAATGAAAATACTTTACTAAAATATCCATAAGGTTTTCTACTTTGCAGAATACATTATAACAATGTTATTTCTTTTAACTGTATTTTATAAAAGAATAAACTAACTCAGAAAACTCACTCTGTAATTTTAGGCCCAGATCTAAAATTCCCTACCTTCTGATGGAAAATTCAGTGTTCATTCCACTGTGATAGATTCTAATTAAGTCTATTGTTCATACATGTAATTTTTAATTGTTGTTAATAGAGAGAAGAAGAAGCAAGAAAATTCTCCAAAAATTCCAGAGAAAGGCATGTTTCAAAGTGTTCCTATTCTTCTGGATGAAGAAAAAATGGCAAAAGAAAGAAAGAAGAAGCTGAAAGAGTTATTAATACAAACTTTCAAGGAAAATCACCAGGTAGGAATTGTAACATCTCTTTATTCAGCATTCAGCAGCATAAATGACAAAGGGCTCCATCAGAGATGTGACAGTGTAACTCTAAGCCCAACTGAGCCTTGTTACAAATACCAGAACTGTCTACACCATTTGCTCTGTGCTACCCAACTGACTTAGTACATAAGGGAGCATTTCGATATCTTATTCAGGGGCTATTCTTACATAATCTGTGTGATCCTGAGAAACTGGGGTATGAATTTGGGATGTCTTTCTAAATTACTCTTTTTGGAGTAGTGTGTAAGTACTAATGTAGATCTCTGGCAGTTTGCAAGCATAGCTTCCACTTTGACAGTCTTACAGACCACTATGTTCTGTTTTTATTCAGAAGAATTATTCAGAAAGTTACTTGCCTTTTGGTATCTCAGATCCTAAACAGTAATATATTGGTGCTTCTGCTTTTAATGGCATGCGTTTTATTTTGCTCTTCTATCATTTTCTTTAGTTCCACTTTTTGTAAAATTAACTGACCAATTTTTTATTGACTACTGCGCATCCTCCCCAGGCTATTTAGACAGAAATATCTTTCAGTGAAGCAGGATCAAAGGCAATATAAATTTGGGGCTTACAATGTTTCAGGTAAAAAGAATTCCTTGGAACATTTTTAAATGAGGTCTGATGAGAAAAGACAGATACCTATGTTTTATGTCTCCAACAACAGCCACCCCACGGCCTTGGGTATTGATGAAATTCAGTGAAAGTTAATGGAATGAATGTACAAATGAATGGATTTAACAAGTGAAAAGAATGTCAGGAAGAGATGCAGGCGCTTGATAAATGTTGTTTAGTCGCTAAGTCATGTCCGACCTTGGGGACTGGAGCCCGCCAGGCTCCTCTGTCCACGGAATTGCCCAGGCAAGAATACTGGATTGGGTTGCCATTTCCTTCTCCAGGGGTTATTCTCTATCCAGGGATTGAACCTGTGTCTCCTGCTTGGCAGGCAGATTCTTTACTACTGAGTCACTTGGAAGCCCTAGGATAGACTAAAAAAGCCCCAGAAATCAATAACAGGCGTTTGGATATGACATGGATAACTAAGATATGAGGGGGAAAATAGAGTAGTCAAAGCAATTCTTTAAAAAAAAATAGCTAGACATGTTTGATGGCAGAATTTTGGACTGTCAGGCAAGAAGTCATAACTATTCAAACATAGAACAACAAGAGTTTGGCCAGAGTTTTGGCTTTAGGAATAGGTAGAGAAAAGCATGGTAGGAGGGGGTATTAAGAGTTAGGATTAACATTTTGGGAAAGATTGGCAAAGACTGTTCGATGCTGTGTCCTCCATGAGACAAATGGAGTTAATATGTCCTCCTGCAGTAACAGTTCAGATTTCTGAAAGCAAATTGGAAAGTAACTAAGTGTAGAGGGGGCTATCTTGAGAGAACATAAGGGCAAAGGGCCATGCTTTGTTCCAGCCAGTGAGAGATGGATAAGATGTGTGTTTCCCATAAGATTATTTTTTAATTTTATCCAAGTCCAACTATGCAAGAAGTGATACAGTGCATCCATTGGTATTCACAGGGGGTTTGGTCCAAGACCCCAAGTATATACCAAAATCTATAGATGCTCTAATCCCTTGTACAAAATAGTGTGGTATTATCCTATAATCTTAGAGAAGGAAATGGCAACCCACTCCAGTGTTCTTGCCTGGAGAATCCCAGGGACCGGGGAGCCTGCTGGGCTGCCCTCTATGGGGTCGCACAGAGTTGGACACGACTGAAGTGACTTAGCAGCAGCAGCATATACACTATTCACATACTCCTGTGTGCTTTAAATCATCTCTGGATTACTTAGAACACCTATGTAAAAAATAAACAGAAACCTGAATTAAGTAAGGTCCAGGAGACCAGCAGGGGGAGCTTTCATGCCCTGTGACAATAGCAGAGCCCAAAGAAGATAACTATTTGCTGGCAAGAACTGAGCCAATGAAAAGCCATGAACTCTGCTTACTACTGGGGTTTGATCCCTGGGTCAGAAAGATCCCCTGGAGAAGAGAAAGGCTACTCATTCCAATATTCTTGCTTGGGAAATCCCATGAACAGAGGAGCCTGGTAGGCTACAGTTCATAGTGTCGTACAGAGTCAGACACAGCTGACTGACTAACACTTTCACTTTGACTGCTTACTACAGCCCTCCCAACATAATCTTCCCCTCTGTAAGAGTTCTTCTCCCCTTGCTATGAAACAACTTGAACATGGCTCACCATGGGTACAGATCCCGAATTTACAGTTTTCTACTGATTCCGAATAAACCCAAAGTTTGCTGGAATACTTGGCAGTCTGTTTGTTCCAGGCCAACACCTAATACAGTATAAATGCTATGTAAATAGTTGTAAATACAATGTCACTGCTATGTAAATGGTTTCCAGCATGGCAAATCAAGTTTTGCTTTTTGAAACTTTCTGGAATTTTTTTCCCCAAATATTTTCTATCCACAGTTGGTTGAATCCACAGCTGTATTGCTTGGGGATACAGAGGGCTGACTGTATATGTTTCCTAAAGAAGTGTTAGGTATGAATTCTAGATACATATAAAGAGTTTTACAAAATTAGTGGCCTACTGAAACAAATTACTCAACTTTAAAAGAGTCAGATGGTAGATTTAAAAATGAGACAATAAATTGTCTATACTTTGCCACAGACTCTGCTTGATTTGAACATATATTTTTGAGTCTTTATTTTGAAATAATTTTAGACATGCAGAAAAATTGCAAAAAATAGTACATGGACTTCCTGAATACCCTTCACCCAGCTTTCCTCAATGTTAACATCTTATGTAACCATAGTACAATTATCAAAACTAGGAAATTGACATTGGTAAAATGCCATTAAGTACAATTAGCAAGACTTATTAGAATGTCACCTATTTTCCACCAATGTCCTTTTTCTGCTTCAGGACTTCACTTGTAATTTCATGCTGCAGTTGTTTGCTGTGTCTCCTTAGTTTCCTCCTGTTTGTGGTCATTCTCCAGACTTCCCTTGTCTTTTATGACTTTGACATTTTTTAAAGTATTGGTCAGGTATTTTGTAGAACGCCTCTCAATTTGAGGTTTTCTGAAGCTCTGCTTAGATTGAGATTATGCATTATTGGTGATAACACAATAAGAAATGTTACTGGGCCGCTCTCAGTATAATATCAGTTCAGTTCAGTTCAGTCGCTCAGTCGTGTCTGACTCTTTGCGACCCCATGAACCACAGCATGCCAGGCCTCCCTGTCTGTCACCATCTCCCAGAGTTCACCCAAACTCATGTCCATTGAGTCAGTGATGCCATCCAACCATCTCATCCTCTGTTGTCCCCTTCTTCTCCTGCCCTCAATCTTTCCCAGCATCAGGGTCTTTTCAAATGACTCAGCTCTTTGCATCAGGTGGTCAAAGTACTGGAGTTTCAGCTTCAACATCAGTCCTTCCAATGAACACCCAGGACTGATCTCCTTTAGGATAGACTGGTTGGATCTCCTTGCAGTCCAAGGGACTCTCAAGAGTCTTCTCCAACACCACAGTTCAAAATCATCAATTCTTCAGAGCTCAGCTTTCTTTATAGTCCAACTCTCACATCCATACATGACTACTGGAAACACCATAGCCTTGACCAGATGGACCTCTGTTGGCAAAGTAATGTCTCTGCTTTTTAACATGCTGTCTAAGTTGGTCATAACTTTCCTTCCAAGGAGTAAGCGTCTTTTAATTTCATGGCTGCAGTCACCATCTGCAGTGATTTTGGAGCCCCAAAAGATAAGACTGTCACAGTTTCCCTATCTATTTGCTATGAAGTGATGGGGCGAGATGCCATGATCTTTGTTTTCTGAATGTTGAGCTTCAAGCCAACTTTTTCACTCTCCTCTTTCATTTTCATCAAGAGGCTCTTTAGTTCTTCTTTGCTTTCTGCCATAAGGGTGGTGTCATCTGCATATCTGAGGTTATTGATATTTCTCCCGGCAATCTTGATTCCAGCTTGTGCTTCATCCAGTCCAGCATTTCTCATGATGTAGTCTGCACATAAGTTAAATAAGCAGGGAGACAAGATACAGCCTGACATACTCCTTTCCCAATTTGGAACCAGTCTGTTGTTCCATGTCCATTTCTAACTGTTGCTTCCTGACCTGCATACAGATTTCTCAGGAGGCAGGTCAGGTGGTCGTGTATTCCCATCTCTTTAAGAATTTTCCACAGTTTGTTGTGATCCACATAGTCAAAGGCTTTGGCATAGTCAACAAAGCAGAAGTAGATGTTTTTCTGGAACTCTCTTGCTTTTTCAGTGATCCAGTGGATGTTGGCAATGTGATCTCTGGTTCCTCTGCTTTTTCTAAATCCAACTTGAACATCTGGAAGTTCACAGTTCATGTACTGTTGAAGCCTGGCTTGGAGAATTTTAGATCTGCATGGTGATACGGTGCCATTGTGCAGTTAGTTTGGATTTTTTGGCATTGACTTCTCTTTGGAGTTTCGGATGTGACCTTTTTCAGTCCCTGTGGCCCACATGCCTGAGTTTCCACCAAATTTGCATGGCAAATAATTGGAAGTGCAGCACTTTCAACAGCATCATCTTTCAGGACTTTGAAATGCTCAACTGGAATTCCATCACCTCCACTAGCTTTGTTCCTAGTGATGCTTCCTAGGGCCCACTTGACTTCGCATTCCAGGATGTCTATCTCTAGGTGGGTGATCTGGCTCTAGGTGGTGTGATAATCACGCCTTCCTGATTATCTGGGTCATGAAGATTTTTGTATAGTTCTTCTGTGTATTCTTGCCACCTCTTCTTAATATCTTCTGCTTCTGTTAGGTCCATACCATTTCTGTCCTTTATTGTGCCCCTCTTTGCATGAAATGTTCCCTTGGTATGTCTTAATTTTCTTGAAGAGATCTCTAGTCTTTCCCATTTAATGTTTTCCTCTATTTCTTTGCATTGATCACTGAGGAATGCTCTCTTATCTCTCCTTGCTATTCTTTGGAATTCTCCATTCAAATGGGCGTATCTTTCCTTTTCTCTCTTGGCTTTTGCTTCTCTTTTCACAGCTATTTGTAAGGCCTCCTCAGACAACCATTTAGCCTTTTTGCATTTCTTTTTCTTGGGGATGGTCTTGATCACTGCCTCCTGTACAGTGTAGGTAAGAACCTCATTTATACATCATGATTCCTTCCCAGAGATCTTAGTTTTGCAGGACTGCCTACATAACACTGAAACACAACCATTTCTGAGTTGAAACATAGCAATTGCTGTTCTCCTCTCGATAATGTTGTCTTATGTTTGGAGAAGGAAATGAAAGAAAAGCCTCTTTACATATAAAACTGCAATGTAAGAGAAGTGTTGGGCACACACATGAAGAATATTGGATTTCATGTAACTTTCCTCTCATTACCAAGGATAGCATGTGGTGTGCATTTTAGGACAACTTTGAAGCGTTATGTATTACTTTATATAGCCACTCAGTGGAAAATTTCTAAATAAAATTTTGTTGGTATTGGTAAAGAGGTTATGTGTTTAGTTGTTACTATACTCTTCCTGCTCTCACCTCTCACAGAAGGGACAGGGAGACAGAGCCAACTTACCAAATTTACCAATTTTGGTAAAATTTACAAATTTTACCCATTTACCAGTTTACCAAAACATTGCAATGGTGTTTCGCTTTTCAAAATGCCATTTTGATCCAAGAGGTTCCAATTCAGAAGCATGTGTGTTTTGTTTTGTTTTTTTAATCTTTTAAAAAGTGCTGATTAGATTCTGCTTTTAAAAAAGTTAAGAAAAGAGTCTTTGGCATAAATGAAGCCCATTCTCTAAATTATACAGAGTAGAATATCTTTTTCCCCTGAACACTAGACATTTCAGGAGAATATTTATAAGTATCGTAAGAGCCATATGGATGAGGACAAATGACATCACATCAGTGTCTTTCTGTCGGACAACACTAGAGGTGGACCCAGCTTTTGTCTAATATATTCTAGGTAAACTGTACTTTTGGTTATATTTGCCAGGGGTGGCGGGGTAGGGGGAGACAGTGGTGCTAGGGTGGGGAGAATGGGCAGGGAGTAGAGACTGGTAGAAGAGGGAAGAAGGTCTAGAAGGGGATGAAAGAGAAGATGATGGGGAGTAGTAGTTTGGCCTTCTCTAAAGACATGAGGTTATGAAAATTGGTCCAGACTTTGTTGGGAAAGGAACCCTATCCTAGTGAATAGTCAGGTTATGGACTATACTATGTCATTCTTTAAAGATCCCAGAGTGTTTTATTGGTTAAAAATGTAATATGATGCGACTAAGCAATTGCTTTCTGAAATTCTACTGAGTTAGATAATTGCAGCAGTATTATTGATCGAAACTTCTTAGAAGAATTAAGAAGAATTTACAAAATGTCCTTGTGTTAGTAATACATATTGATGCATTTGTGGGTGAAATGATACAATGTCTGATGTCTGGAATTTATTTTTAAATACTCCAGGAAAGAAAAGTGAGTGGAGGAGAAATGAAACAAGATTAGCATAATTTTTGAAGCTGACTGAGGAGGTTTATTCTTGTATTCTACTTTTGGATATGTTTGTCAAATTTCTGTAATAAAGTGGGTTTTTTTCTTTTTTTGAAGTTTAAAAGTGAAGGGGAAAAAAATTAAATACAGAACTAAAATGACATCACAGCTTTCAGTCCATAACAAAAGTACCTTTTGTCTGTAGCCAGTGTGAGCATTTCCCATAGCACTGGTTGTCAAAGTTTAGGCTTTTCCATGAAACCCAACAGCAAATCCAGGTCTTAGCACTGAGTGCTGAAAACTGATCTTTTCATTGTTGTATTTATGTAGTTATAGGCGTGTATGTGTTCAGGGGTTGGGGGTGGGGCACAATGATTTTCTCAAATCAGAAGTAAGATGGCATATGGGGACAGTTTTTCAGTGCTGTATCAAGATTCAACAACACATTAAAAGGATCATATACCTTTTAATGATCAAATGGGGTTTATCCCAGGGATTCAATGTTTCTTCAATATATGCAAATCAGTCAATGTGATACACCATATGAATAAATTGAAAGATCCTCCTCTCCACCTTTCAGGCACTTTTTAGTGTCTGTGGGGTCCTCTGCCTCAAGATAGTGGTCTTCCAAAAGGAAAAGAGACATGGAGGATTGCTTTCTTGTGTAGTATTAGGATGTCTATTTCTTTGGGCCTGGCAGCAGCCAGGAGTCAGCTGAGCCCTTTGTTTCTAACCTTCGGGCCTTGGCTGGTTGCCCTAGACCACTAGTTGCACCACAGTTAGTTCCATTCGGCAAAAATAAATTGTAAACGTGTTGACATTTTTGTCCTCTTTACAATTCATTGTTTATTTTTCCATGACTGAGAATTTTGATGCAATTATCACTGAGCTTTCTGACAAAAGGGAAATAGCAGAGGAATTCTGATGAGTTACCCACTTCATTAATCAGAGCAAGCATCTCTAGTGACAGGGTTAGAATTACAATGAAGATTAGATAGCAAATTGCTGTTCCACCTAACGTCAATCATTCCCAGTGACAGTAGTGTGATTACACTTCAGGGAAGAGCTTTTCTTGCCAACAAAAGGAGGGCAACTCCAGTGCAGGTAATAAATTTAGCAGAGTGAGCTGTCATTTCTTCTCTTGAGTGGAATCCTTAATGACCAAATGATACTTTGTGGAAGATTTTGAAAGAAGAAAAGCATTTCGCTTAAAAACTTCCTAAGTTTCACTTTGTAGTTGTTGTTCAGTTGCTCAGTCATGTCCACCTCTTTGCAACCCCATGGACTGCAGCATGCCAGGTTTCCCTGTCCTTCACTATCTCCCAGAGTGTGCTCAAACTCGTCCATTGAGTAAGTGATGCCATCCAACCATCTCATCCTCTATTGCCCACTTCTCTTCCTGCCCTGAGTCTTTTCCAGGATCAGGGTCTTTTCCAGTGAGTCAGCTTTTGGCATCGTATGGCCAAAGTATTGGAGCTTCTGCTTTAGCACTAGCCCTTCCAATGAATATTCAGGGTTGACCTCCTTTAGGAGTGTCTGGCTTGATTTCCTTGCTGACCACGGGACTCTCAAGAGTCTTCTCCAACACCACAGTTCAAAAGCATCAGTTCTTTGGCACTCAGCCTTCTTTATGGTCCAACTCTCACATCCATACATGACTACTGGAAAAACCATAGCTTTGACTAAACAGACCTTTGTGGCGTTATTATTTCTTTGCTTTTTAATACACTGTCTAGATTTGCTTTTCTTCCAGGGAGCAAGTATCTGTTAATTTCATGGCTTCAGTCACTGTCCACAGTGATTTTTGTGCCCAAGAAAATAAAATCTGCCATTGTTTCCACTTTTTCCCCATATATTTGCCATGAAGCAATGGGACCAGATACCATGATCTTAGTTTTTTGAATGTTGAGTTTTAAGCCAGCTTTTTCACTCTCTTTCACCCTCATCAAGAGATTCTTTAGTTCTTCTTCACTTTCTGCCACTAGAGTGGTATTACCTGCATATCTGAAGTTGTTGATATTTCTTCCAGCAATCTTGATTCCTGCTTGTGATTCATCCAGCCCGGCATTTCGCATGATGTACTCTGCATATAAGTTAAATAAGCAGGGTGACAATATACAGCCTTGATGTACTCCTTTCCCAGTTTTGAGCTCACTTTGTAGTATTTTATTTTAAACATTGGGCTTCCCTGGTAGCTCAGTCAGTAAAGAATCTGCCTGCAGTGCAGGTAGATATGTACTTAGGAGCAGTTCTTCCCACGGTGATTTTCAGCATTTTATTTACCTGTAACAAGTCTTAATTATCACCACAACTGTAAAAAAGAGATGTTAGAAGTTAGTAAAAGAGCGAATGACTTTATTTGAGAATCTATTAGAAATAAAAACATGGTGCAGAAATAAATGAGCTAGGTAAGAAACAGAGGGAGGTAAGACTAGTTGTCTGCCTTGTTCAAACATGGTTCTCATGCTTAAGCAGAATGTGTTCCTCTTCTAACTAACTTTGATTTTAAGTAATAGTTCTTGTTTCAAAGAGCAAAGGGATAGAGCCCTTCTGTAGTTCCAGAGTGGAGAACAGTAAAGGAGAAGCAGGCCTGAGCACTGTGGGGACTCTGCTTGGGGGAACATAATAGGAAGGGTAAATAGATGGTGACTGTCAGCTGTGTCACTTCTTGTCTGTTCTCAGTAAGAACAGAGTGCTAGCATCTTGTCCCAGAGCAGACAGAACCAAGAATTTTTTCCTCTCTCAAATATTTTCTTCCAAGCACATTGATGGGACTCCTGTTTGTCTAAATAATGTTAACTGTGAATCAATAATAACTAAGTGACTTTTGATTCATACTTTTTTTTTTTAATTTAAATGGGATTGCTGGATTGCTCTTTTGAGTAGGCAGGGATAAAAACCAATGGCAAGGTGATTTCAAGAAAGCAGTCACTGTATGAGTATGTCACTTTGCTACTATTAACTTCTATGTAGTGAAACTGAATTATAGACCTTCAAAACTGATCATTTTGCTCTCAAAGTCTAAACTTAAGTATTTTTAAAGAAATAATATATTGACTGTGGTGTTTACAAACTCAAATTTTCCCCCTCTTAAATTCACATGTTTCCAGCAGTGCTTTTCTGCTGAGCTAAGTGATGTATCAAATTCTTTCTCTTTCAGTATAAAAAAAGCAAATAATTTGTTCTTCCTCTTTAAGAGAATTTTTGCCTGGTATATTAGGGTCATCAGGATGCCTGAATGTTTTCATTTTAGCCTTGGGTATACCACAAACTCTTCACATTGTGAATTTAGCCATTATCCCTTTTCAATTTGAAGTTTGGCTTGGTAAGGTAAATCATAATATCTGCAGTCTATTTTGTAATGATGGTCTATGAGTTAATAAAATAGTACATGTGAAATGCTTTGAATTTTATAGAGAGAAAGAATGTGGAAATCCAAGGACATTCTTAATAGTACTATTATCATCAAGGTGGATTATGTTTGTACTATTTCATCGTTAGAAGTATTCCAGGCGTCAAAATTAGTGATAGTTACCTATATATAGAATATTTCATCAAGTCTCTTAAGAAGAATCTCTTAAATGAATCTGGCAAATAGGTATATTTTCTTTAGACTACAGTGCACAAGTTAACACTATTTTTTTCATGCTGTATTTTTTGGGATAGATAAGCAAACAATAATAAAAAAGCCATACCCCCTCAACAGGCAGCTATGCATCTTTTCCTTGTTATGACTAAAACTGTATCTTATGTTCAGAGAATTTCCCTTCATTTATTCTGTCCTTCCTCCCTTTTCTCTTTCTTTCTCCATCCTTCCCGCTTTTCTTTCCATGGGATCTGAGGTGAAAGTCTAGAAAATCTGTCCTCCTTTGACATAATGGAGAAGGAACAAGGACTTTTTAAAGACTTTCGTGGTTTCTCCTAATGGAAAATTATAAAAAAGAAGATTTTGTAGTTTGTCTAAATGAGAATGTAATTGGTTTCTTTTGTGGAAGACATTTCAGGCCAAATGAGCTATTCTAGGAATTCCAGCCTATGCTTGCCTATGTTATTGGTCGTTAAGTTATATACCCTCTCTCCTTATAACCTTACAAATGCAGAGATTTTATCTTAAAAAAACTTGTTCAGAATCCCAAAATTCAAACATGGTTGGTGCTTACTAAATGTTGAAACAGTGAAGGATAAGTATTTTTAAAGAGAAAGAGGCAATAAATGGGGCCAACCCTGGTATGGCCACCAAGTTCTCAATGCTGGTCGCTAGGCATCTCTTAGACCTCCCAGAGTCACTTTCTATGCAGTTACTTTCTTTTTATTTATTTATTTATTTATTTTTATTATTAGTTGGAGGCTAATTACTTCACAACATTTCAGTGGGTTTTGTCATACATTGACATATGCAGTTACTTTCTATGTAGTGCCCCCCACATGTGGTACGGGGGCTTCCCTGAGGGCTCAGACAGTAAAGAATTCACCTCCAATGCAGGAGACCTGGGTTTGATCCTTGAGTTGGGAAGATCCTCTGGAGAAGGGCATGGCTACCCACTCCAGTATTCTTACCTGGAGAACTCCATGAACAGAGGAGCCTGGCGGGCTACAGTCCATGGCATCACAGAGTCAGACCTGACTGAGCAACTGAGCATGCACATGTGGTGTACTCTCAGATCTGCCAGGTCCTCCTCTGGAGGCTCACAGTCTTGTGAAGACTGGTATCAGGTGACTATAATATAGTATGAGGACTGCTTTGACTGAAGAAAGCATAGGTTGCCCTGGCAACCCAGGGGACGAGTACTTACATGTGGGGAGAGTGATTGGTAATAGGAGGGCTTCCTGAGAGAGGTGACCCCTGAAGTCATCAGGCAAAGAGAGGGCATAAAAGGACAGAGAAATTAATATGACCATAAGTGGGAAAGTCCAAAAACAGTGTGGTTGGTATAAGACCAAGAACTAAAAGTAATTTGATGAAGTGGGAGCATAAAATGTGAAAACAGAAGATGTAGGTCTTAGCCTGGGACCATAAGTACTCCTCTGGGGACATCCTTAGGGTCAGTAGACCTTGTCTGATTTGTTGTCAGATACATGTAGTGGAAGATTGCAAGCAGCCCGGGTATCTAGTTTCTCTTGGAGTGCTCACCAAAACCCCGACATGGTCAGTGGTAGCTCAGCTGAAGCCATTTTTAGCTGTCTTGTTCTGAGGCACCAGAAACTGCATTCCATGCTATGGGATCTCCTGTGTTCATTTGTGTAGGACATCAGTGGTGTTCCCGGTTGGCATTTAAGCCCCAAGACAGTCTGGCACAGGAGATCTGTTGGAAGCAGACCTTTCAAGTCTCCCAAATAGGCCTCTAAACTTAGATCTTAGTTGTGACAGCTAGTCCAGCTCTACGTAGGACTGGTGCCTTACAACGAGAGTTAAATATTTTAGTAATAGCTTAAGTCATGAGGCTGATAGTGCCTTAGCTGCAAGACTTGAATGTTTCTCATCATCATTGGCATAAAGCAATTGTCTGTTCCCCTTCCATCAAGTTCCTAGATTTGTTAGAAAAAGTGTGAGGGGGAAATCTGAGGAGAGGCTTCCCATCAGTAGATATTAGAAACCCTAGCACTGATTTTCCAATGTTTCCATTGCAGTGTCAAAAACGGTATTTCTCTGCCTGGCACAAGCTGATTCTTGATCATAGGATTAAGCTGGGGAAAGCTGGGACCCTGTCCGACTGGAAGTTGCAACTGAAGGTCCTGCGGGCCTGGAGAGACTACACGAGATCTCAGAAGTTGGGGCGGGAGACTCAAGCCATAGAAAATTACCTTAGAGAAGAAAACAGGTACTATTATTTGTATTAATACCATGAATTATATGCCATGAAAATGTATATGCAGGACATATATTTATGTTTCTATGTTTATGTAAGACATCTTTTCTCCTGAAGAACCCAAAAATAAGCTCTAAAAATGCTGTTCACTATAATCATCTCATTTACATTTAAAATATATCACTGTTTTTCTCTGTTACATCCCAAACTGGGAAATTTTAACTGAACATTATAAGCAAAAAAATTTGGATTAAAATATACAAATGTACATGCTTTTCTTTTTTTAAAGGAAGCTAGTATTATGCTTTTTCCCTTGTCCTTTGACATAGTAGCATTGTACCCTGGACCATCTTACAATTTAGGAGACAGATTTTAGCTTATGTGCTAGTAATTTTCATTGATAAAAATCACTGTCCTCACATAGAATGTTAATTACGGACATAGGGAACAAATATCCACTTGGGAGGGCAAACGTGCAAGAATGATTTCTCCCACTTCCCCACACCTTATTTAGAGGTTTTTGACACCTTTATATCAGTTCCCTCTTAGACTTGTGAATGACACCGAATTTGTCCTCAAAGAAAACTTTCTTTTGCTCTATCAACTTTAAATACATTTTCTTCTTTTGATTTCCAAGCTCAACTTTGCATTCTTAAACCAAAATCATAGATGTGGAAGGAACCATTTGTTTATTGGTGAGGAAAGCTGGAGGGAGCCGTTCATGGTCTTAGGTTTAATCACTTCTCAATCAGTGATTCTGTTGTTCATTCTGGGTGGAAAATTGGATGAATGGTATGTGAAAGCATCATCATGTATTGATAGAAGGGAGTATCATTGCTGGAGTTGTGCATCCCCGTGACAGCATCAGGCCTTGGGGTGGGTACGTAGGAGCCTGACACATGACCCCTTGTCCTCTAAGAACTCAGTTTTGTGGGGAAGATGAAATCTAGAAATAATACAGGTGTGGACTAGCATTATATACTTTGTAATGTATCTCCTTTGGCTGTTGAGAACCTACTAGAGGGAAGTAATTGAAGAGGCTCCTACAGAATATCAGGAAGGGCTTTATCAAGAAAATGGGTCTTAAGTTGGATTCTGCATGCAGTTAGTGGGATGTTCCTAGGTAGAAGTAGGGAGTGAGATGATGGCATGAAATGTGGCTGGAAATCATCAAGCATGTGGTTGTCAAGTTCATCAACCTGTGAAAGGCCTTAAATGGTAAGTCAAGGAGTTTAGGCATTCTTTGGTAAATAAAGGTGAATTCCTGAAGGTTTTTAAGCAGGATGGTGACTTAGACAATTTTCCTTTCCTACAGTATGCTGAGGGAATCTCTTCAGTATGGGGGAGGAGCATTTTACAATTTACTTCTAAATTTTGAGGACCCAGTGATTGACCAAAAAATTGGGTGGATTTGTTGGATAAAAAAGGGAAGGAAATTAGAGGTGTTGCAAAGGGGAAACATCCTGAGTGAGGGCATAACAGGAGTGGAAACTAAGATGTTAAAGTTCAGAGTGGTCTATGAAATTTACATGCCAGAAGAAGAAACCTCTAGAAGACAAATCTGAAGAACTTGAGATTCCGTTCCAATTAAGCTATTTAAATATAAAAGCACTAAATGGGGATTTCATAATAGCATTATGTGCCAATTTTTTTAAAGATCTTCTTAGAACTTCTTGTCTCATATCTGTGAATTATTTTCAAGTGTGTATTTTTAAATGCTCAGAATGGATACTACATTTTTTTTAAACTGTCAGAGTTAGAAAATATTTAACTTATAATATATATTATTTTTTTACTATAAACTTTTAGAGCAAGAAACTCTTAGAGTAGGAAGATGCCTCAAGGAGTATCTGATCCAGCCCCTCATTTTACAGATTGCAAAAGTAAGGCACAGAAAGGATGAACAGCTCTGTCAAGGTCATAAAGCTTCAAGTAGCCCACCCAAGACTAGAGCCTGGTCCTTTTGATGCCGAGTCAGGTGCTTTTTCCTATACTATGCTGCTTCTACCTAAAGAAAATCTAGGTGATGGCTCCCTCAGACAGTCATGTTTTTCAGGTGTATTGCCGTTGACTCTAGATAGTTGTAGATGTGAAACAAGAGCAGTAATTAACAAATAACAAGTCAAGCTAGAAACACAGAAAAGGAGCCACACTGTCCTTCATGTTGCTTTCCTACAAATCCCTGGCTCTCTGCATGTTGTTCTTCATTCTAGAGATGGTTTCGGGAAATTTTTGGGTGATTTTGTGCAAAGAAGGTTGGGATATTAGAGGTGAAGAAAAAAGCTCAAAGGTAGCTACTACAAGCAGAAACCAAAAAGTGTCAGTGGGACTCAGGGTGTCAGGAGAGCCAGGATCCCCTTTGCCACACTCGTCAGAGCTTCTCCCAGTTTCTCTGTGAACACTAAACACATAATTGATGAATAATAGGTGAGTCAGTGGATGAATGAAGAACTTGGTTGCTTCCTCTTTTGTAATTTAACTCCATACATTTTCAAGCATTTTTTTCCTAAATAGTGAGGTCAAAGGATAGAGTGCATTTATTGTACATGGGTTACTCATTATAGAAATTAAACTGTTACCAGATTGACAGGACATCGTTGGTTCTTCAGCCCATTCACCTGGACCTGAAAATCATGTGTTGTGTCTGTTTCTCAAATGTCAACTGTGTCCTTAGGCTCCAGCTCTTGAATCCACATTTTCTTTTGCCACTTGGGCTTTCCTCTTACTGGCCTGTCCGCCTTGCGGGGCCCAGCATTTGGGGCTTCTTTCTCTGCCTTCTTTCCTTTCTGTTCTTCCCACTTTCTCTCTGGAGCAACAACAAATCCGTCTCTTCTCATTCCTGATTTAGCCACCTTCTTTTCTTACTGAGCCTGTGCTCAGAGTCTCACTCATCCATGTATTTCTCCTGAAAGATACACCTTTTTCTAAAGGTTTATTTTCTAAATTTTCTTAGAAATTCCCTAATAGGAATTTTTGTCTATCTTTTTTCTTTTAAAAGTAGTTTTGGTGTATATAGAATGTCAGTACAATATTGTAATACAGTTGGAACATTGACAGATATTCCCAAACTCTTAACTAGGGATTTAGTCACTCAGGTAATACAACGAAATGGTGGCAAACAATGCTAAGTTAGACCCTTGGCCGTGATGGTATTGGACTTAATTTCTTTAGCATATTCACTTTTGAAAGTTGGCTCCAGATCTTCCATTCCTCCTCTCCACCATATTCCTTCCGTTTACAGCTAGCCCAGACACACGGAAGAAGCAGGGCTTGTTTTCAACATCCACTCCCCACCCTTCCTGAGCCTCCTTTCCTGACTCCTCAGTTCTTTCCTGGGAAGCATCTCTGTCCTTCCCTTACTAATCTCCACAGTATCCTCAACCCTGCCTTCTCTTGAACAAGTGCTTTGGGCCTTTCCTGGACCAGGCTTTCATCTCTTCCCTGTGTCCCTCTAGCCCCTCATACTCTGTCTCTATACTCCTCAATTTGATGTTATCCCTCCTAGGAAACTTATACTTTAATAGTCAGTGTCTGGAAACAGTGCCCAAAATGATTGAGGGGTACAGTGGCAGGCCCTTTGTCATCCTTCAAACCATGACATTTATTCATTCACTCATTCATTTGTTCTGTCTGATAGCATGTATTCATTCACTTGGTCAGCTTTACTGATGCTTACTGTATACTAGACTTTTTCTTAAGTAGAGGAACTAAAAAGAGCATTGAACATTCTTGCCTTTTAGGAGTTTTCAATCTAAGTGGGGAAGTTAAAAATTTACCCAAATGCTAAAAATAATTGCAACAGAAGGCACAATAAGATGAAAAAAAACTTAGGAGGGACGTAGACTTGGCTATCATCCATTACAATCCCCCAAGCAGTTTTTTAAAAATAAGAACTCTTGGGTCCCATCTTTTGAGAGAGACAGATCATGACTAAGTAGAAGAGAGCATTTTTCAGTTTAGGGGAAAACTGGTAAGCCAGTACATGCTCAGCTTGTGTGGGAACAGGCTGGGGTGAACCCGCCAGGCTAGCTAGGGGTGGGGAGGCAGAACTGACAAGAGACTGTCAGGTACTCCCCATTTCTGACACTCCTGATTTCAGCGTGCTATAGGGCAATCTGGAGAAGGAAATGGCAACCCACTCCAGTATTCTTGCCTGGAGAATCCCAGGGATGGGGGAGCCTGGTGGACTTCCGTCTATGGGGTCGCACAGAGACACGACTGAAGCGACTTAGCAGCAGCAGCAGCAGCATAGGGCAATCATTTATGAAGCATCTCTGTTAATCATGGCCCACTGCCCTTCCCTCCATGCTCATCTCGGTATCCATTTGAGAGACTAGAAATTGTGTGGCATCCAAAGCTGGTAAAGTTCCTAGTGTGTCTGCCAGAGAGGCAGGAGGACCAGCCAGACTTGCCCTGGCTGGCTCACTTTAAATCTCTTTAAAGCAGAACTGTGTTATCTTCCATGTTTTCCCTGGAGGGGGCTACCTGATGCATTTCGGAATGCATTAGCTTATGTATTCCTGTTCCTGCTGAACCCACTCATCCCAAATGTAGCTGTTTGCATCATTGCTATTTTTGTGTTCTGCATCAGATTTCAGCACTCTTTATCAGATCACTAGCATATGGTTATTTATTTATCATCTCTTACTTCCTTTTAAAAAATTCAAGACACTCACTTTTTAGATATCTAATAGTCTTGTCCTTAGATAGTGCTATTACCTTACATATGCATTTGTTCTATATTTTCAGGTTCTTTTTAAAATTTAATTACATCTTTAAAAACAGACTCCTAAAAAAAAAAAAAGAAAAAAAACAGACTCCTATGCAATGGGCAGTATAGGGCTTGTTGTTGTTAGAGTGATATGACTTTTGAAGAGGAATCTGAGACACTTTCAGTTGCTTGCCCAGGGTCCCCTATCTAGTTAGTGTTCTTCTGACCACTGTGTTTTAGATCAACAGCTACGTAGCATTTGAGGTGTTGATTCTGAGCAGCCTGGTTCATATTTAAATTTCTATTTGGACCTATTACATTTTATATACTTAGTTCTTTAGAGACAGCCTTTCTTTGCATTTGTTATATAATTATAATGATCAATTTATATGCTCTTGTCAGAAATTCCCTGATTTCACCTTGGAAACATATTGGGACAGGATCCATAAAGGACTTCTTCATTTTATGTGTATTTGGGAACTGTGGAACCATTTCTTTGGGTTAGCATGCCCAAGTAAATCACATCTGACTGAGCTTTTAAGAAATTTAAGTGATTTTTCAGTTTCAGAAATATTTATGCCTTTAGTATCATCATTTTAAAAGTATAAAAATGGACTTGTCTGCAGAAGTGTCACTCTGCTGAAGGGAACCACAAGGGAGCAAGAGCAGAAGCAGCCTTGTCTCTGGACCCCTAGCTTCTGTGTTCCTACCATTCCTACAAAGCCAAGTACATCCTCAAATCCCTGCATTATCACTATAGGGAAAGCTCTGAACACTGTAATAAACATGGATTTTCAACCCACTTTTTTTTTTAACTCTTTAGTCTTTTGTTATATTTCCAGAAGTATTTTTCTGTTTGCCTTTTCATACTATCCAAATAACCCCTCTCCTTGACAGTCAAGAGTCCAGTGCAGCTTTGAGCTGTTTATGCTATAAAAACATGAAATTAACATATCAGGTAAACTTCACACTTCTCCTTCATGCCCAGATTGATGTAAATCAAATTTTACATTAATCATACAGAGCACATACATCTTCTAGCCTGTGGAAATTTATGATTCCCACTCACTTGAGTAAAATGCCATAGGGTGTTTTGTTTGTTTTATTATTTAGACATTGAAATTTTTTGAGCTTTGTTCTTACCTGCATTGCTACCCAATTTATTAGTCTTATTTTTTTTTTAATTTTTATTTCAAGGTCATTCAGTCTCAGAGCCTTTCTTTTTTTCTATCAAAGTAAAATGTTATATATAAATGTTTATTACCATATTGTATTTTTACTATAAAAACCATCAGTCAATCACCAAATATTTTTTTATCTATCATTGCATTAGAAAGAAACAATTATATATAATGAAATATGCTATTGGCAGAATTGCTGTTAGCATTTATACTAAATTCTATTATTTCAATCAACATTACTCTCACTAATTGGTTATTTCACCCAACTCCTCTGACATATGTTAAATTCTGTGACTCTCGAGTAGTCTTTCAAACTAAGGGTTTTAACTCATTAATGGTTCCTAAAATCCGCTTCTAGACAAGTTATGTTTTTTAAAAAATAGAATAGATTAGAAAAGAAACATTAGAGTATCTCTGGTAGTAAGGGTAAATATCCTTTGAGGAAACTCTTGTTTCAATTATATATACTTTGTTTCATACACACATAAGCTTATATTGAAGTCATGGTGTAACACATTTTTCTTAATGTAGGTGTCAATTACAGAAGGTTTAAAAGTCACTTTAAGCATTTAAGAACTGTAGAAACGTTCTTCTGATTCATTGGCTTAAAACATTAAGACTTTTTTTATATGACCCCAAAAAGTCCACGAGGAGGGTTAAGTGTTATATATGTTTAACAGAAGTGGATATGCAAATAGTGTTGTAGAGAACTTATTCAAGTCACCTTTACAAGGTTAAATTAAGTAGGTATCTAAACAATATTAGATTTTAAATCTCAAAATGGACCGTGGTTGTGACATAAGTTCCAAGCTCTATAGCTCCCTTCTTCGGAGACAATAATCATCCACTTATAGACTGATCTCAGAGACCTCTATGCTTGAATTGTCACCTGACTATCACCAAAATGTCTCCAAATTGAGAGCCCCTTTAGAGGGAAATGTAGCTGGCAGTTCCCAACTCCACTCAGTCATGTCCCCTAACATCATGAAGTTTTCAGAAATCAAAAGGAGCTAGCTCTTCCTTAGGAAGAGAGTGAACCAGACCCCTACTAGACTGTGAGTGAGCTCTGTGGGAGCAGGTGCCTCGTGTATTCCCTTCACATACTTCTAGTGTTAACAAGTGTCTGCACAAGGGGGTCCTTCATTCATGCGGTTTATGGCTTTGGTAAACAAGTCCTTCTCTTCAGAGATCCTTTCCCTGACCAAGTCCTTCCCCAAGGTCCACCCTTATAAGTTCATGTTGATTTTTATGTCTTATACTTAACTAATTATTGACAATTCACTTGTTAAGTTTCATCCCTTTCTCTTTCTCCCAAACCTGTCTTCCTTAGATTTGCAAGTATAGTTGAATATCTCCCTCATGCATTCATATTTTTTTAAAGTAGTTACCCGAATACCTATTCTTTCTGCTCCTTCCCCTCCAGAAGCTCTCAGAAACTATGTTATGGTAATAAAAAAATTTAGTAAGTCTTTGTGGTGTGACAGAATGGAACAGTCCCTCTTTCTTCTGAGGCAGTGCCTTGAGGTGCCAGTGCCTTCTTTGAGCACAACCTTTGCACTGGGGAATTTTATAAAATGACTCCTTTGAGCTTATATAAAAGAACAAACTGGAGCTATGATGTAGCATTTCTAGAACTCCTTTGGACTTGTATTTTATTTATATGATCAACTAAAAAGCAGTAAATGGCTTCTTTTTTAATGGAAGTGCTTTGTTGCTTAGAAAACAACAACTGGCTGCTGAGTATAACCGGAAACAAGTTCTCCAACGCCATTTTACAGAATGGCAGCATTGGCATCATGTAGAGATCCTAAAGAGAGAACTGGCCATAACAAAGGAGGAAACCAGGAAGAAAATGAATGAGCTGCTGGAGGCAGCATCACTAGGGAAACTCAGTGCAAACATTTCATCAAGCATCAGTCTGCTTGAGGAGGCAACAGCTATGGAGGATCCACCTAGAAATGGAGAGGTAAGATATTTTTCCTTTGCTTAGTCTTCCTGCTTATTACATACTGGGACTTAGTTTTGTCTTTGTATAGCCTGGACTATTCAGTTGGTAAGGAGTCCACCTGCATTGCAGGAGACCCTAGTTCAATTCCTAGGTTGGGAAGTTCCCCTGGAGAAGGGATAGGCTACCCACTCCAGGATTCTTGGGCTTCCCTGGTGGCTCAGTGGTAAAGACTCTGCCTGTAGTGTGGGAGACTAGGTTCAATCCCTGGGTTGGTAAGATCCCCTGGAGGAGGGCATGGCAACTCACTCCTGTATCTTTGCCTGGAGAATCCCCATGGACAGAGGAGCCTGTCGGGCTACAGTCCATGGGGTTGCAAAGAGTTGGACATGACTGAGCGGCTAAACACAGCACAGCACAGCCTGGACTATGTTTGCTGTTGTCAGATTTCCTGGCCTGGGCCATCTAAAAGATGAGAGCTGCTGCAGTGTACAAAGGTTGCCTTTCAGTCAGTGTTGACTTTCTTGAAATGAGTCTTCTTTTATAATCACGTATAAACTTTGGAATAGTTGAAATTTGGTAGAGATGTAATATAGACTGGGAATTTAAAACAACTAAGAGAAAGATTCCATCCAAGAACAGATGTATAAAGCATTGTTTAGAATTATTGAACCTCTTATTTGATTGTCAGACATTTCTTTTGTAAATGAGCTTGTGATTTATAAGAGGGGACGGTTTAATTTTCCTAATAAGAATTCATATGTATTAATTGTAGCAATTGCCAGGAGAAAACGACAAAAAGGGAAAAGAAATGAATGTATATACAAAACAGAAACGGATTCACAGAGGAAAAGTAAAAACTAGGAAAAAGAAAAAAATAGGCAATAATTCCATCATTTAGAGATAACCGCTTGCCAGGTGGCGCTAGTGGTAAAAACCTGCCTGCCATTGTGTGAGATGCAGGAGACACAGGTTTGATCCCTGGGTCAGGAAGATCCCCTGGAGGAGGAATTGGCAGCCCACTCCAATATTCTTGCCTGAAAAATTCTGTGGACAGAGGAGCCTGGCAGGCTACAGTCCATGGGGTCATAAAGAATCAGACATGACTGAGAATGCAACACACACCAATAACATGTTGAAGTATATAGCCTGGTCTTTTCTCTATTCAAGAATATGCAGATTTTCCTCTTTAATGCTATTTAGCTTTTAAATTTTCTTCAGTCAAGTCACTGAGGATATCTAATTTGCCATAGTACAGGAAAAGGAAGGCCTAGTTGATTTACAATATTTTATTAGTGTCAGGTATATAACACAAAAGTGATTCAGTTATATGTACATATTTTTCAGATTATTTTCCATTATAGGTTATTGTAAGATAATTGCATATAGTTCCTTTTGCCCTGTTGATATCTCTTTTATACATAGTAGTTTGTATCCATTAATCCCCTACTCCTAATTTATCTCTTCCCTTCCCCTTTCCTCTTTGGTAACCATAAGTTTGTTTTCTTTGTCTATGAATCTGTTTCTGTTTTGTGTATACATTCATTTATATTGTTTTTTAGACTCTATACATAAATGATATCACATAATATTTGTCTTTCTCTGTCTGACTTCAGTTAGTATGATATTATCTAGGTCCATGTTGCTGCAAATGGCAATATTTCATTCTTATTTATGGCTGAGTAATCTTCTGCTGGTCCCATCACCTCATGGGAAATAGATGGGGAGACAGTGGAAACAGTGTCAGACTTTATTTTGGGGGGCTCCAAAATCACTGCAGATGGTGACTGCAGCCATGAAATTAAAAGTCGCTTACTCCTTGGAAGGAAAGTTATGACCAACCTAGATAGCATATTAAGAAGCAGAGACATTACTTGGCCAACAAAGGTCCGTCTGGTCAAGGCTATGGTTTTTCCGGTGGTCATGTATGGATGTGACAGTTGGACTGTGAAGAAAGCTGAGCGCCGAAAAATTGATGCTTTTGAACTGTGGTGTTGGAGAAGACTCTTGAGAGTCCCTTGGACTGCAAGGAGATCCAACCAGTCTATCCTGAAGGAGATAAGTCCTGAGTGTTCATTGGAAGGAATGATGGTGAAGCTGAAACTCCAATACTTTGGCCACCTCATGCAAAGAGTTGACTCATTGGAAAAGACCCTGATGCTTGGAGGGGTTGGGGGCAGGAAGAGAAGGGGACGACAGAGGATGAGATGGCTGGATGGCATCACCGACTCGATGGGCATGAGTTTGAGTAAACTCCGGGAGTTTGTGATGGACAGGGAGGCCTGGCGAGCTTGGGGTCGCAAAGAGTCGGACATGACTGAGTGACTAAACTGAACTGAACTGAACTGAGTCTTCTGCTGTATTTATACATTACATCTTCTTAAACCAATTGTCTGTTGATGGGCACTTGAGTTGTTTCCAAGTCTTGGCGATTGTAAATAGCATTGCTGTGTTAGTTTTTTAAGGAAACTCTGTACTGTTTTCTACAGTGGATGCACCAATTTACATTCCCACCAATAGTGTATGAGGATTCCCTTTTCTTCACACCCTCTTCAGCATTTATTATCTGTGGACTTTTTGATGATGGCCATTTTGACCAGTATGAAGTGATACCTCATTGTGGCTTTGATTTGCATTTCTCTGATAATTAGTGATGTTGAGCATCTTTCATGTGCCTGTTGGTCGTCTGTATGTCGTCTTTGGAAAAATGTCTGTTTAGGTCTTTTGCCAACTTTTTATTGGGTTGTTTGCTTTTTTGATATTGAGGTGTATGCACTGTTGTATATTTTGGATATTAACCCCTTGTCAGTTGCATTGTTTGCAAATATTTTCTTCCATTTAGTAGACTGTCTTTTTGTTTTGTTGATGGTTTCTTTTGCTGTGTAAAAAGCTTTTTAGTTTGAGTAGGATCACTTTTGCTTTTATTTCTTTTGTTTTGGGAGCCCAATCTAAGATAATGCAGCTATGATTTATGTCCAATTTGCCTATGTTCTCATCTGGAGTTTTATGATGTCGTGTCTTATATTTAGGTCTTTAACCCATTTTGAGGTGGTTTTTTTTTTGAGTTTATTTTTATATGTGGTGTGAAGAAATATTCTAATTTCACTGATTTACATGAGACTGTCCAGCTTTCCCAATGCCACTTGCTGAAGAGACTTTTCTCCTTTGTATACTCTTACCTCCTTGGTTAGAGATTAATCTGCTATAGGTGTGTGAGTTTATTTCTGAGCTCTATATTCTGTTGCATTGTCCTGTATGTCTGTTTTTGTGCCGGTACCATGCTGTTTTGATTACTATAGCTTTGTAGTGTAGTCTGAGGTCTGGAAGGGCTGTGCCTTCAACTTGATCCTTTTTCCTCAAGACTGCTTTGGCAATTCTGGTTCTTTCATGATTCCATATAAATTTTAGGGTTATTTGTTATAGTTCTGTGGAAAATGTCTTGAATATTTTGATAGGGATTGCATTTAATCTGTAGATTGCTTTGGGTAGCATGGCCATTTTAATAATATTAATTCTTCCAATTCAAGAGCATGGGATATCTTCCTGTTTTTTTGAATCATCTTCAGTTTCTTTTATCAGTATTTTGTAGTTTTCAGCATATAGTTTTCAGGCCTTTCACTTCCTTGGTTAAGCTTATTTCTAGGTCTCTTTTTTATGCAGTTTTATTTATTTATTCATGTATTACTGAAGTATAATTCATTTTCAGTATTGTGCCAACGTGATGCAGTTTTAAATGGAATTTTTTTTTTTTGCTTTCTCTTTCTGATATTTCATTGTCAGTATAAAGCAATGCAGCAGATTTAAATATATTAATCTTATATCTTGCCACTTTACTGAATTCCTTGGTGGTTTTTTTTTTGGTTTGTTTTTTTTTTTTTTACTGCACTGCACAGTAGGGATGTGTGCATCCCTTGACCAAAGATGGAACCTGTGCCCTGTGTAGTGGAAGTGTGGAGTCCTAACCACTGGACCACCAGGGAAGTTACCTTACTGGATTCATTTATTAGTTCTAATAGTTTGTATACAAAGTCTTTATGGTTTTCTGAATAGAGAATCATGTCTTCTGCAAACAGTGACAGTTTTACCTCTTCTCTTACAATTTGAATACCTTTTATTTCTCTTTCTTGTTGATTGCTGTGGCTTTCCAATATTATGTTGAATAGCAATGGTGAGAGTGGACATCCTTGTCTTATTCCTGAATTTAGTGGGGAGGCTCTCAACTTTACACAATTGAGTATTATATTGGCTGTGGCTTATCATAAATGACTTTTATTATGTTGAGATATGTTCTTCTATACCCACTTTGGTGAGAATATACTTTTCTATTTATAATAATGTGATCTGTTTTTCTAAAATTATTTTCCACAATGTAATGAGAGTTTTCTGTGTCACCAAATCTACTTCTACAACAGTAGTTTCCAACTGGGAGTATAACACGGACTCAGACCTACAAAGTCAGAATTTCTGGGTGTGGGCACCATGGTTTTTTTTTTGAAGTTCCATGGGTGAACTTGATGAATAGCCCTGGTTAAGGACTGTCATTCTGTGCCATTGTGTTTAATGACTGCATGAAACTCTATCATCAACCACAGGCTAGACTCTTCTCTGTTGCTAGGCATTTGACTTGTTTCTAGTTTACCACTTTTATAAACAAAGCCTTCGTGAACAAGTAGCTAAGTCTTTGCACACATCCATAAGCCTTCACTTTGGATAAATACTTAAAAATAGAACGCACATTTTAAAGACTTTTACCAAATGGCCCTTCCAGGAAGGTTGTTTCAAAGAAGTACCTGTTTTCCTGTTTGACACCATATTTTTTATTTTTGCCAAGTTGACAGGTAAAATATTTTTCATGTTACTGTTGCTTCAACATTTACATTTTTTATTACTAGTGAGGTTAAGCATTTTTTATATTGACCATTTATATATATGTATCTGATAATGAGTATGCTGCTGCTGCTGCTGCTGCTAAGTCGCTTCAGTCGTGTCCGACTCTGTGCGACCCCATAGACGGCAGCCCACCAGGCTCCGCCCCCCCTGGGATTCTCCAGGCAAGAACACTGGAGTGGGTTGCCATTTCCTTCTCCAATGTATGAAAGTGAAAAGTGAAAGTGAAGTCGCTCAGTCATGTCCGACTGTTAGCGACCCTATGGACTGCAGCCTACCAGGCTCCTCTGTCCATGGGATTTTCCAGGCCAGAGCACTGGAGTGGGGTGCCATTGCCTTCTCCAGAAAATGAGTATAGAAAAGTTAATAGTGATTTGTCTCATCATACATTTTGTCCATTTTTGTCCTTGATTATGTATCTTTTTGTTATTTATAGGAACTCTATGTTTTTAAGACTACTGATGCTTTTATTATCATTTATTTTGCAATTTTTTTCATTTTGTTATTTGTCTTGATTTATTTGTGGAGTTTGGTACTGTATACAGTTAAATATCATTTTACTTTTTAATTAGTCTGTCATATTTGCATATTTTTTCTGGTTGTACATTTATTTTAAATTCTATGTTCTAAGTATACAATAATTAATCTGTCGGGTAAACTGTTGAACTCATTTTTTTTTAATTTTTATTTTATATTGGAGTATCATTGATTAACAATATTGTGTTATTTTCAGGTGTACAGCAAAGTGATTCAGTTAAACATATACATGTATCTATTCTTTTTTCAAATTCTTTTCCCATTAGGTTTTACAAGATATTGAGCCGAGTTCCATGTTCTATACAGTAGGTCCTTGTTGGTTATCTATTTAAATATAGCAGTGTGTATTTGTTAATCTCAAACTCTCAATATATCCCTCCCTCAACCCTTCCTCCCTGATGAACCATAAGTTCATCCTCTAAGTATAAGTTTTTATAAAGTCAATCCTCTCAGTTTTTTCTTTCTTAATTGCATTTGGATGTTTGAAAAGACTTTCGGAAAAGGACCTCTGCCCCCTCACCTCCAACCTGGCCCCTGCACCCTTCTACATAATGCTGTTGAGTACTAAAGTCAAACGTGTGAAGTTAAATTGAGCACTGCATGATCCCCAGCCTTGCTTTTTATTGTGATTACTGCCAGCAAGTAGGCGGGTTTTAACTTAAGCTTAGTCTCTCTCTGCAGAGGAGGGTCATGAGGGTGCTTTTTTGGATTTATGTAACATTTTGGTCCCTTCCCCTAGGCAGCTTAGCCTTGATGTTAGTTAGATAATCTTGTTTCCATTGAGACCCAAGAGAATCTTCTATATAAATAGCTATGTGAAGCCTTTTACATCACGAAGTTCCACTGTTATCTTCAAATGGAAGAAGTCAGCAGAAAGTCCTTTGTTACCTGCAGAAAAATTGCTACATGTGTATATAATTTAGACTCAAGAAAAAAGTCTTCAGATCTCTGAAGTCAAGATAAAAGATTTTATCAATAAAAGATGAAGTTGTAAAAAGTAGAACAAATGAAAATAAAAGGCTGTAATAGACTCTATAGATTACTAGATAAATTCTGATCTTGCCCAGAGTATACAGTGTAACATGAACAAATGAATATATAAAATCTATACTTAGATGCTCAGTAATTATACCGTCAGAGGGACATATGTACAATTGGGCTCAATTAGAGAAACAGAAAAGTCCTGTTTAATGGTACAATGGTATAATCTGTACCATTAAGATTTTCTTTCATTCTCTTATTTTCACCTTAAAAGTTACCATGATCCAAAAGAAATCTTGTTGCTGTACTCAAGGCTTTTATAGTCTTGCTGGGTTAATAATGCATCATTACCACAAAGTTTAAAAGGACCTAAAACACATACCCTGCTTGACACTAAATTGCTTAAGCAGGTGTTCTCATGAATAAAGGTCCACTGACATTTCTGAAATAGAAGGCTATTTTTTAAAGTATTTTAACATTTCAGAGTTTCCATATATTACATCTTTCGCTTTCGCTACGTCTGTGGAAAATACTTCCATCATCATGAAAATTATCTATGAGTTCCCAAGTATGGCACCCTGATGGAGCTAGAAGCTTCTATGATACAAGATAGTTTATAGTATTTTTCTCCTAACACCACTGTGGATGACAGAATCAAAAACTGATCAGACCTTAGACCATGGAATCAAACTATTCTAGAAGAAACATTTTAACTGTGACATTATTTTAACCAGCATAACTTTTTCTGATTAATGAGTTTGTTTCTTTCCCATCTGTATAGAATTTATAATTGAGTACAACACCTTAATCTGTTAAATGAGATTTATGTGATAAAGCCTTAAAAACTATTAAGCCTTATGCTAATACAAAATATTAGGTAGCATTAGTCTTATATAATGTAGGTATTTGCCCAGTGGACTTGCAAACACTTCCCCCAAATAAATTCTTTGGAATAGCTGGAGACAGTATGGTTTAATCCAGGCCTTGATCCTGAAATAGATAAATACCCTGTGATTAATTTATTAGTGGCAAGAGAGACATTGGAAGAACTGTCATTAAAGAGCTGTTATTATTAAAGAGCTGTTATTATTAAAGAGCTATTATTGACTTGTAAAGTTTTTCTTTAGTTGTCAAGCATTCTTGAGAAAGAATATGTACTTTGCCATAATATTTTCAATTTCTTGTAAAGTGAAAGTGTTGGTTGCTCAGTCGGGTCTGATTATTTGCGACTCCATGGACTGCAGCCCACCAGGCTCCTCTGTCCATGGAATTCTCCAGGCAAGAATACTGAAGTGGGTAGCTGTTCCCTTCTCCAGGGGATCTTCCCAACCCAGGAATCGAACCTGGATCTCCTGCATTGCAGGCAGATTCTTTACCATCTGAGCCACCAGGGAAGCCCATTCCCTGCAAAATTCAGGGTCAATTCATGCAGATTAAATTCCTGGGGTGTATATCTGGAGTAATCATGCCCAATTTCTAAATGAACTATCTAAATTAGATATTTCTAAGAGCATATTTTTCTGATCACAAATATCCTGGCCATGGCAATAGTTTCTGTGATTGTACCCACTGTCCCACCAGGTTCTGTGGTGAGCAGCAGTGCACATTCTAAGAGTGACTCACAAGGCTAAGACTGAGATAGCCGGGCAGAAGCCCATAGCAGCCGCGACTGGGGTCAGGGCAGTTGTGCCATTGAACAGAGCGGCGCTGACTGGGGGGAGATAGAGCTCATCAGCACAGTCCTTTAAATGGATGAGATACAACATATTCCTTATCTCTCAGGTGGCTGCTGTCCCTGCTTTGTGGGAAAAGCCTCCCTCGGGGAGTAGTGGTTGTCTGCCCAGCTACTACCTAGGAAGACCAACAAAGAGCATCTTGCAGGTTCCCCTCCAAAAGGCCCCTCCAGATACGTCTGACAGTAAGCCACACAAGGGCCCAGGTGATGAGCCCTCCCAACAGCCTGGTAACAAAAAGAAGTTCAGAACCAGCAGCCGGAAAGCAGAACCTGTTTGCATGAGTCATTTCTGCAACCGCCATATCTTCCAGCAGCAGCTGATTGAAAAGCAGAAGAAGAAACTTCAGAAACAGCAGAAAACAATTCTGGAGCTGAAGGAAAACCAGCGGCTGGCAGAGGCTCAGCGGGCAGCAGGGCTTCCACACCCACAGAGCTGCCAGCTGTCAAACCCGGGAGAAGATGAATGGGAAGGAGTCTGTCAGGTGCTTCCAAAGTATGTTCATTGTGTTGGAACACTCTCTGGAGTCTTTGTTTTTTGTTTTTTTTTTTTACTTTGTAGTCAGAAGGCTCCTGAATTTTACCCAGCATCCAGACTCCATAATTGCTTATTGTGCATGTGCAAAGCAGAGAGGCCCCATACGTTGTGATTGGTATGTGAGAGGTACCAAAAGGTATTTAAGGCAAATGGCTGCCTTTAAGGATCCAGTTGTATACAGTTAGCAACTGTATTGTAGCTGCCTTTGTCTGAGGAGCTCTGTCACTCTACCAGTAAAAGAGGAAAATGCTTACTTGCTCTAACTCGATTTCTGGATTCCTGATTATGTTTAGGGCTGAGAAGCCAGGTCAGACAATATCAGGTCTAAATGGAGCAGCCCTAAGGGATGGCTATTTACCTAGCTTAAGTCTGTAGTTGTTAGAGATAAACATCTTTGAACCTAGAATAATAGTCCAAATTTCTCAAAAGCTCTTTAAAATGGTTTTAGACATGCTTGTGACATACTCAGTATATGTGATAAATGGTAGGGTAAGAAGTGGGCAGTATGTATTGATCTGAAGCACTGGGTTGGGAGTCAGAGCACCTGACTCACATCATAGACTCAGGCCAATCACTCAACCTTTCCATGCCTCATTATGCCAATTTATTGAATGGGTATAATAATACATAGTTATTTCAGAGAGTAAGGATTAATTAAAGTTTGTAAAAGACTTTGAGTTCTGAAATTAGTGATTGGTCTGAATTCTTTTCCCTTTTTTTTCCCCCCAGTTCACCTGTTGCTTCCCTTGGGACTGAAGGTAGTGACTCCCGAAATTCTCTTTCTGGACCCAGAAGGAATCCAAGGCAGTTGATGGCGCCCCATCCCATACTGAAAGGCAGGGCTATCTCGGTGGGACCTGGGTTATGGTTATCTTTCCTCCTGGAGTAGGATATGTTGGGACTGAATCCTGGCAACTGTTGGGTTTTGAGACTTAGCAGAACCTGGTCAAAGTCTAAGATGGGTAGATACGTGACAAGTAGATACACCAGAGAAGACCATGACTTTTTCCCTACCCGTCCTGCCAAACTTTCTGGTCCTCCTGGCCAGTACAAAAACAAAACATTGCTGAAAGGTTTAATCATTTTTTTTGTAATTTGAGATTTGGATTGTGTGTTTAAAATGGGACAGTTCACAAAGAAATTCTGAGTAGCTTCTAAGAATAAACACTCAAGGTCACCTGTCATTGTACTTTTTAACATTAAAATACAGATCAGTTTATAGTAATCTACATCAAGTTATTACATCATTTTATAATGAACTGTGCCTTGATGACAGGCTTCTAGAATGAAATCTATAAACCAGACATTTTAATAGCATTTTTGATGTGCATAGGAATCATTATTTAAACCAAACCATACTATGAAAAGAGAAGCATTCCTTAGAACTCACCTAGTGAAACTGCTAGTTGTTTTTACTCTGTCCTTAGTCATGCACTGAACATATGTTTGTGTGAAGTGGTAGGCACTTTGACAATTTTATTGTGGCTTGTAAATCTGACTTTTTACCTGTGGTAGGATTGCTGCCCTGACAGGAAGTGATGTCACCAGAAGTACACTGTACCTGCAGTCCCTTCCTGTTAATGAAAAAAATCAGCCATCTGTGCATTGACTCTCTGCCAAGTTAGCAGTTTATGATCTCTTTGTCCATCATTAAGGATGATCAGGAAGTGCCCAGTTTGGTTTGATTATTTTTAAGAAATTATTATTTGATCAAAGAGTTAGCATGTTTTGGAACACCTGGCTATTTTCAGGTAATCTTTAATGACTAGCTCTAGAAAAGATGAAAAAAGGGCATATTACCACAGGCTCTGCCTCTTGGGGCTCTCACTTTAATCCTCTAATCTTATTTCTGCCTCCTTAAAGACAGTCTCATTCCTGCCATCTGTGTGCCACACTATTCTTTTTCCAGCAAAGCCAACACTTTATAAGAAATAGCCTGCTGGGTTTTTTTTTTAATTCTTGAAACTTGGACTTCAATTTTCTTCTCTGTAACACAGCACAAGGAACCTAAAGTAACCATTGGCTGAGTTAGGTGAGCAGAACTTGATACTCCTCCCACCCACGCCCCTCTGCATGAAACCTCAGCTGGTGACAGAGTCACATTATCAGGCCATCTTGCACATTTGCTTCTTTTGGATCGATATTTAATAAACTGTCAAGAACAGGAGTCTGACACTTAAATTCGTTCAGATGCCAGTTCTTCAGATGCCTAGTACAATTCCATTTCCTGCCCATCTGGATATCCCGGCCCTAAAACTAGTTTAAAATGTGGTCATCATGACCCCAAACCTCAGTTTGTTTGTTGTTGTTGTCACATATACAGACATACATAGTAACCTAGGAGAAAGTAGCAAATTCAATGGTATTTGAGGAGTGATTCTGTTCTCAAAATATTTGTTAGATGTAATTAAAGTTTTTGACATTCATTAAAGGAATTGCCAAATTGTTTCTGGATTTCACGTACTAAAAGTTTCTTCAAGACACATTATCTTATTTCAACCAGTGAACAATTCTAATAGAAATGTGAACAAAAACATAATCTGAAAATTGTTCATCATGGCCAAGGATGGGATTGTCAGTCCTTAACCTGTAGGATGTGTGTGTGTGTGTGTATATACCTATACATGCTGTATAATTACAATTTCTGTAATTGTATTTTTATATAAATTTTATGCACATATATATACACATATATGTGTGTGTGTGTGTGTGTATATATATATATATTTGGCATTGTGAAACATAGAAAAGAAAACTTTAACACTAAATTTTACCATAAAATGGAGACATTTCTTTTCCAGTGTTCCTTATATTTTTTGGAACTCTTACTGTTTTCTAGCCATGGAAGAGAGAGCAGTTCAGCGAGCTGAACGTAGGCGGATCTTGGCAGAGAAGAAGAAAAAACAAGAAGAGGAGAAATTGGTAATAAATCAAGAATGCAAACTGAGGCAAGAAAAAGGATCTGTATAGGCCTTCATTAAAAACTGAAACCTAGGTTGTTTAAGGCCACTAAGACAGTAGCATAACACCAACTTTGGATATGGCTTTTTGCCTCCTGGCCTGAACTCTGTAATAGTTTCAGGAAAATGAAGAGAAGGAGCATCAGCATCATTAGTATAGCAACAATGAAATGTTTTGAAAGTTGATAGAGCTAGCAAATTAGGAGATTTACACATAACCAAGACTGATGTGTAACGGGTGAATGTTCAACCTGATAAGTTTACAAAGGTGGGTAATTTTTTTTTTTAATTGGAGGCTAATTACTTTACAGTATTATAGTGGTTTTTGCCATACATCAACATGAATCAGCCATGGGCACACGTGTGTTCCCCATCCAGAACACCCCTCCCACCTCCCTCCCCATCCCATCCCCCAGGGTCATCCCAGTGCACCAGCCCTGAGCACTCTGTCTCATGCATTGATCCTGGACCGGCGATTCACTTCACATATGATAATAACATGTTTCAACGCTACCCTCTCAAATCATCCCACAGAGTCAAAAAGACTTTTCTTTACATCTGTGTCTCTTTTGCTGTCTCGGATATAGGGTCATCGTTAGCATCTTTCTAAATTCCATATATATGTGTTAGTATACTGTATTGGTGTTTTTCTTTCTGACTTACTTCACTCTGTATAATATACTGCAGTTTCATCCATCTCATTAGAACGGATTCAAATGCATTCTTTTTAATAGCTGAGTAATATTCCATTGTGTATATGTACCACAGCTTTCTTATCCATTCGTCTGCCAGTGGACATCTAGGTTGCTTCCATGCCCTGGCTATTGTACACAGTGCTGTGATGAACATTGGGGTACACGTGTCTCTCAATTCTGGTTTCCTCAATGTGTATGCCCAGCAGTGGGATTGCTAGGTTGTATGGAGGTTCTATTTCCAGTTTTTTAAGGAATCTCCACATTGTTCTCCATAGTGACTGTACTAGTTTGCATTCCCACCAACAGTGTAAGAGGGTTCCTTTTTCTCCACCCCCTCTCCAGCATTTATTGTTTATAGACTTTTTGATAGCAGCCATTCTGACTGGCCTGAGATGGTACCTCATTGTGGTTTTGATTTGCATTTCTCTGATAATGAGTGATGTTGAGCATCTTTTCATGTGTTTGTTAGCCATCTGTATGTCTTCTTTGGAGAAATGTTTGTTTAGTTCTTTGGCCCATTTTTTGATTGGGTTGTTTATTTTTCTGGAATTGAGCTGCAGGAGCTGCTTGTATATTTTTAGATTAATTCTTTGTCAGTTGCTTTGTTTGCTATTATTTTCTCCCATTCTGAAGGCTGTCTTTTCACCTTGCTTATAGTTTAAAGGTGGGAAATTCTTAACCTTCCAAAGTCTTGATCTGGACTGCCAAAAGGAAATTTTGTAGGGGCTTCCCTGGTGGCTCAGCAGTAAAGAATCCGCCTGCGATGCAGGCAACCCAGGTTGAATCCCTGGGTCGGGAAGATTCCCTGGAGAAGGGAATGGCAATCCACTCCAGTATTATTGCCTGGAGAATTCCATGGACAGAGGAGCCTGGCAGGCTACAGTCCATAGGGTCACAAAGGTTCGGACACAACTAAAGCGACTGAGCATGCAAGAAAAAATAAATAGTTCTAACAGTTTTGTTTGTTTTGGTGAAATGGAAGAAAATTTTTTCTTATACTGTGTATAGTTTGGACTTAGTATTTCATAAATGAAATAAGAACTAAAGAGTAATCATTTTATGATGAAAAGTTAATGGTCTCATTCATGTTCAGCCTCATCTTCCCAAGTAGAAGAGAATCCCTTTGGAGAAACAGTTAAGTTATACAACTGACCACCTGTTACTTGGGTTTTCTACTTTTAATACATAGTGCAGGCTTCTTCCAGAGACTGGGTGAGCACTTTGGTAGATAGTGACTTTCCTCAACATAAACAATCTTATTTCTGTGCAAATTGAGGGTCTGATTTTTACAAATTCTAATCTTGATCAGGCCCAGTTAAAGGCCCAAGAGGAGGAGCGTCAGAAGAGGGAGGCAGAAGAAAAGGAGGCTCAGCTTGAGAAAAAAAGAGAAGAGAAGAGACTGAAGAAAATGGTTAGTAGTTTCTGTTTGGTCAGCCACCTATCCCATGAAGCCTGCTGTGTGTGATCCTATAGTCCTATGCACCTTCCCTCCCCAGAATTTCTGTCTAGAACACTCTTCTCTCACCTCCACCCTCTTTTCTACCTTACTTAATAACAACCTGCTCACTCCTCAGATCTTAACTCAACCCAGTTAGCCTTTCCTGCCTTGCCCCACCCTCCTTTCTAACCAGGGTTAGGTGAGATCCCCTTTATGGATTCTGAGTATATTTCCTTCAAAGTATTGGGTTGGCCAGAAAGTTCTATCCTGCATGCAACTGAAAATGAATTAACCCCTTTCCCAGAAGAGGAAGTAAAGTCCTTGAATGATGTTTATCCTTCTCCTTTCTATCCCCTAACTTAAATGCTATAATATAAAATTAACAGTACTGAAATACCATGACACAAAGTCAGTACATCTTTTGTTACATGATTAGAGAATAAGAGTGGAAATAGAACAAGATACATATACGCACAAACATACTCACAGCAAAATAAGAAGGGAATACTTATGACAATTCCAATCTTCATTTCTGTAACCAGTCAAGTGGATGTAGTTGGTATTTATAGTTACCTTCTTCCACTAGCCACTACCCCTTTGTCTTCAGTGAGCATCTCTGCTAGTTATGGGGTGACCTGAACCTTCATTCTGGAAGGGTTTGGCCTGTTAGTAGTCCGGCATGGATTGGGTTGTAGTTTTCCTTTCACTTTATCACAGGGCATGATAATACTAAAAGATACCCTAAGGGTTCTCCTGTATTCCAGTCATATTCTTCTTCACCTCCATTGAGGAGTAGTACCAATTCCCCCTTAGTGACCAGGGTCAGTCACCCCAGCCAGCACTTCCTTATTTACCTTTTGATTCAGAGGCTTGAGGAACCCACAAGGCCTAGGTGGCATTGTTTTCAGTTCAGTGGAATCATTGTGTATCTCCTTATGGAAGCATTCCCCCATTTGGAACCAAGATCTCTAGGCCAACAGAACATTTATTTGTAAGAAAAGGAAGCCAGAAATTTTCCTAGTGAATGGTGCCACTCCCACTTCTACCCCTAGCTTCCTGGAGAAACAGTACCATATATTGGATGCTGATTCAGAGTATAGACAGCCTTCTGGAGATCCTTACCCTAGGCCTGCAAGGTACTGCCACCTAACTGGTGTTGCAACTTGGTCTTCCAAAAGTCATAACACCATTCTGGCGAGCAAGCTGCTTCAGGGTGGTGGTAAGACCAGTAAATTCCATGTGTATGGGTCCATTGCTCCACTTCTTTTGCTGTCAAGTGAGTTCCGTGATCAGAAGCAATGCTGTGTGGAAATCACGATAGTGAAGAAGGCATTCAGTAAACCTAAGGATGGTCGGACTGCCATGACAAAACACCACAGAGCAGGTGGCTTACATGAGAAAACTTAATTTTCTCACAGTCTAGGAGGCTGGATGTTGAAGATCAGGGTGCTAGCATGGTTGGTTTCTGATGAGAGCTCTCTTCCTGGCAGCAGAAGACCACCTTCTCAGTGTATCGTCCCATGTCCTTTCCTTGGCGCATGTACACAGAAGGGGAGAGTGACAGTATGTAAGTTCTCTGGTGTCTCTTCTTATAAGTATACTAGTCCTAGCCTTAGAGCTTATAATAAGTTATTTAAAATTCCCTCTCTGATAGTTCCAACATCTTTGTGATATGTGGGTTTTGTTCTGATGATGGCTTTATCTTTTCAGACTGTGTTAATTTCTTATTTTTTAATGTCTTTATTTTTTGTTGTTGTTGAAAGCCAGACATGTACAGGGCAATGGAAACTGAGGTAAATGGGCCTTTAGTGTGGAGATTTGTGTTAATCTAGCCAGGAGTCAGTCTACGTTTGAAGTTTGTTGTTGCTATGAGCACCATAGACTTCAGTTTTTTCTAGTGACTATTTTTTTGTCCCCTCTTTTGGCTCTAGGTCTTCCCTTTGTGTGGTTCCCTGAGGAAACCTGTCTCTTGGCAGTCCTCCAGTTGTACTCCACTGTCATTATGAGGTTTGCTAGCACAGTGGTGTGCTGAGGATGAGTGGAGCATTCTCTAATGTTGTGATGAATCTCACTCTTTGGAGTGCACAGTATTGGCCATTCAGAAGAATTTTGGCTCTTACTCTAGGGTCAGAGATTTTCCTTGCCCCTGTGCTCCCTTCTTTCAGTCTGCACTGTCTCTGTCTGTGATCTTATAGCACTTCGCTTTGTGAGGTTCCTTCTACACTTAAATGAGATAAGGAGGTTATTCTGGTCAGAGTTCCCCTCCCCCAGTGGCAGCAGCCTCAGCCTAATGCCTTCAGGTGGTGCTGCTTGCAGATGAAGGCCAGAAGAAGAGTCTGGGCAGATTTTCCAGAAGTTGCTGTTCCTCTGCCCCAGCTAGACCCATGATGGGGACTTTATCTGAACTCTCCCTTGATCTTCCCTGTGAAAGTCTGGTGGAGTTCCTTGCTGTCCAAGGGACTCTCAAGAGTCTTCTCCAAGACCACAGTTCAAAAGCATCAATTCCTCGGCACTCAGCTTTTTTTATAGTCCAACTCTCATATCCATACATGACCACTGGAAAAACCAGAGCTTTGACTATATGGACCTTTGTTGGCAAAGCAATGTCTCTGCTTTTTAATATGCCGTCTAGGGTGGTCATAACTTTTCTTCCAAGGAGCAAGTGTCTTTTCATGGCTGCAGTCACCATCTGCAGTGATTTTGGAGCCCAAAAAAATAAAGTCAGCCACTGTTCCCATTGTTTCCCCATCTATTTGCCATGAAGTGAGTGGGACCAGATGCCAGGATCTTAGTTTTCTGAATGTTGAGTTTTAAGCCAACTTTTTCACTCTCCTCTTTCACTTTGATCAAGAGGGTCTTTAGTTCTTCTTCACTTTCTGCCATAAGTGTGGTGTTATCTGCATATCTGAGGTCATTGATATTTCTTGTGCTTCCAGCAGTTTGTGCTTCATCCAGCCCATCGTTTCTCATGATGTGTTCTTCATATCAGTTAACAAAGCAGGATGACAATATACAGCCTTGATGAACTCGTTTCCCAATTTGGAACCAGTCTGTTGTTCCATATCCAGTTCTGTTGCTTTTTGACCTGCATACAGATTTCTCAGGAGGCAGGTCAGGTGGTCTGGTATTCCCATCTCTTTCAGAATTTTCCACAGTTTGTTGTGATCCACATAGTCAAAGGCTTTGGCATAGTCAATAAAGTAGAAGTAGATGTTTTTCTGGAACTCTCTTGCTTTTTCTATGATCCAGTGGATGTTGGCAATTTGATCTCTGGTTCCTCTCCTTTTCTAAATCCAGCTAAACATCTGGAAGTTCATGGTTCATGTACTGCTGAAACCTGGCTTGGAGAATTTTGAGCATTACGTTACTAGCGTGTGAGATGAGTACAGTTGTGCGGTAGTTTGAGCATTCTTTGGCATTGCCTTTCTTTGGGATTGGAATGAAAACTGAACTTTTCCAGTCCTGTGGCCACTCCTGAGTTTTCCAGCATTCCAGGATATCTGGCTCTAGGTGAGTGATCACACCATTGTGATTATCTGTGTTGTGAAGATCTTTTTTGTATAGTTCTTCTGTGTATTCCTGCCACCTCTTCTTAATATCTTCTGCTTCTGTTAGGTTCATACCATTTCTGTCCTTTATTGTACCCATCTTTGCATGAAATGTTCCCTTTGTGTTTCTAATTTTCTTGAAGAGATCTCTAGTCTTTCCCATCCTATTGTTTTCCTCTATTTCTTTGCATTGATCACTGAGGGAGGCTTTTTTATCTCTCCTTGCTATTCTCTGGAACTCTGCATTCAAATGGCATATCTTTCCTTTTATCCTTTGCCTTTCACTTCTCTTCTTTTCACAGCTATTTGTAAGGCCTCCTCAGACAACCATTTTGCCTTTTTGCATTTCTTTTCCATGGGGATGGTCTTGATCCCTGTCTCTTGTACAATGTCACGAACCTCCATCCATAGTTCTTCAGGCACTCTGTCTAACAGATCTAATCCCTCTCTAATCCCTTGAATCTGTCTGTCACTTCCACTGTATAATCATAAGGGATTTGATTTAGGTCATACCTGAATGGTCTAGTGGTTTTCCCTGCTTTCTTCAATTTAAATCTGAATTTGGCAATAAGGAGTTCATGATCTGAGCCACAGTCAGCTCCCAGTCTTGTTTTTTCTGACTGTGTAGAGCTTCTTCATCTTTGGCTGCAAAGAATATAATCTGTCTGATTTCAGTATTGATCATCTGGTGATGTCCATTTGTAGAGTCTCCTCTTGTGTTGTTGGAAGAGGGTGTTTGCTATGACAGTGCGTTCTCTTGGCAAAACTCTGTTAGCCTTTGCCCTGCTTCATTCTGTACTCCAAGGCCAAATTTGCCCATTACTCCAGTTATTTCTTGACTTCCTATTTTTGCATTCTAGTCCTCTAAGATGAAAAGGACATGTGTTTTGGGTGTTAGTTCTAGAAGGTCTTGTAGGTCTTCACAGAACTGTTCAGCTTCTTCAGCATTACTGGTTGGGGCATAGACTTGGATTACTGTGATGGGTAGGGTTTGCCTTAGAAACGAACAGAGATCATTTTGTCGTTTTTGAGATTGCATCCAAGTACTGCTTTTGAGACTCTTTTGTTGACTATGATGGCTACTCCATTTCTTCTAAGGGATTCTTTCCCACAGTAGTAGATATAGTGGCCATATGAGTTAAATTCACCCATTCCAGTCCATTTTTGTTTGCAGATTCCTAAAATGTCTATGTTCACTCTTGCCATCTCCCGTATGACCACTTCCACTTTGCCTTGATTCATGGACCTAACATTTCAGGTTCCTTTGCAGTATTGCTCTTTAGAGCATCAGACTTTACTTCCATCATCAGTCACATCCACAACTGGGTGTTGTTTTTACTTTGGCTCTGTCCCTTCATTCTTTCTGAAGTTATTTCTCCACTGATCTCCAGTAGCATATTGGGCACCTACCAACCTGGGGAGTTCATCTTTCAGTGTCCTATCTTTTGGCCTTTTCATACTGTTCATAGGGTTCTCATGTTGTAGCCACACATTCTGGGAAACAAACTCACTCAGAAGGACAATGCAGATAGTGGAGTGCAGTTTATTACACCGGCGAGCCCAAGGCAAAGTCTCCTCTTAGCCAAGGACCCCAACCAGCATTTGTGAAAATCTTTTATACCCCGTGTGTACATGTCCAAACCCACCACCCTAAATTCCTTGAGACTTACATAAACTAAGGAAGGGTAAATACAATCCCAATAACCCCATCACTCATGTGCTGTGTGCTCAGACAGTTGAACAATTAGCCAATAATCAATAAGCACAAGGTTACACTCCGACAGGTACAGAGAAATTTATGGCCTGTCTGGAGGAAGGGATGATTAGTGTATATGTTCTCTTAGGCGATGAGTAACCTGGATACGATCTTCAAGATTCCCCAGTCCGGAGGGGGTCTTATCCTTCTGTTGTCGTTTCCATAGACACTAAACACAGAGTTCAGAGTCCATTGGAGAGATGACCGAGCATGATCAGCATGAACAGGCCTAAGATGGAGTCCAGGCCCTATGAACTCCTTCTTCACTCACGGCAAGAATACTGAAGTGGTTTGCCATTCCCTTCTCCAGTGGACCACGTTTTGTCAGAACTCTCCACCATGATCTGTCCATATCGGGTGGCCCTACATGGCATGGCTGATAGTTTCATTGAGTTAGACCAGGCTGTGGTCCATGTGATCAGATAATTAGTTTACTGTGATTGTGGTTTTCAGTCTGTCTGCTCTCTGATGGAGAAGGATAGGAGGCTTATGGAAGCTTCCTAGTGGGAGAGACTGTCTGAGGGGGAAACTGGGTCTTGTTCTAAGGTGGCCTCTGGGAGGTCCAAAGTGTTAGTCGCTCAGTCATGTCCGACTTTTTGTGACCCCATGGACTGTAGCCTGCCAGGCTCCTCTGTCCTTGGAATTCTCCAGGAAGGAATACCGGAGTGGGTTGCCATTCCCTTCCCCAGGGATATTCCCAACCCAGGGATCAAACCCAGGTCTTCTGCATTGCAGGCAGATTCTTTACCATCTGAGCCACCGGGAAGCCCCAAGGTCCACAAGGGGCAGGTTAAATATGAGACACCTACTAGACATCGAAATGAAAACATTATATAGGCACTTGAATATGTAAGCTTGGATATCAAGATTACAGTAAGGAATCTGGCCATCAAAAACATGTCAGTGTTTTAATGCTCTAGACATGAATGAAATCAACTTGGGATATTATGTGGAGAGAGAAGAAATGCAAAAATCCAGGATCATGTCTGAGAGTATATGAATAACTACTCAAGAGGCTGAGCTAGTGAGGTAGAAAGAGTAGCAAGAGAATTGTTATTGAAAAGCTGAGAGAAAAAAAGTATTTCTAGAAGGAAGTGATGGTAGTTAACTGGGCTAAATGCTGCTGGGTACAGTTAAAAAGAGGACAGACAAACTTTTATTTGGCAACATGGAGATTGCTCATGACATAGACAAGAGTGCTTTTAGTGGACTGCTGGGAAGGGAGCCCCATTTCAGGAAGTTGATGAAAGAATAGGTGGTGAGGCAATAGAGACCATGCATGTGGTAGAGGTCACATGGGGTCAAAGAAGAACTTTTGTTCTTTTTTGTGTTATTTTGTTAAAAGATGGGCAGTACCAGTACATATTTGCATATTTATGGGAATGGTCTAGTAGTGAGAGAAAAAATCATGATACAGTAGAGCAAAGACCATAAATTACAGGAGTGCCTAAGTGGGAATACGTCCCAGAGCACAATGAAAGGGTGACTTATAAAGGATCGAAGGCAAGGTGTGAGAATGGTGTCAAAAGTTCATCAGGCACTCTGTTATTCTTCTTAACCTTGCTGTAATTCCTTGTCTTTCTTTCAAAGCAGTAGTGATGGAAATATATATATATGTATATATACATACATACATATATGTGCTTCCTTGGTGGTTCAGACAGTAATGAATCTGCTTGCTTATGTGGGAAATCCAAGTTTGATCCCTGGGTCAGGAAGATCCCCTGGAGAAGGGAATGGCAACCTACTCCAGTATTCATGCCTGGAGAATTCCATGGATAGAGGACCCTGGCGGGGTACAGTCCATGGCGTCACAAAGAGTTGGAAATGACTCAGTAACTAACACTCAGTTTTCATTTGTATGTGTGTGTATGCAAGCATGCTTACAATTGTGCCTGACTCTTTGCAATCCTGTGCAAAGAGGATACCCAACAAACAACATGAAACAAATGACTCATTTGTTTCATGTTGTTTGTTGAGTAATTTAAATCAGAAAGATACCCTGATTTTGTGTTCCTTTTTAGCCTGAGTGAAGTATGCTCTGTAAAACCTTAGGTGCATAGATCACCCTCCACCCCCACCCCCGCCCCCCACCCCAGTATAAGCGTCATCTCAAGGCAGACACTTTCGTTTCATGTTATCCTCCCAGTAAATCTTAGATGCAGGCATTATGGACATTTTATATACAAGTAAGTGGAAAATATAGTAATAATAGTAAAACACAATCAACTATATTGAGGAATCCTTAATCAAGGCAGGAAATACACATCTAAATTGCTATATATGAAAACAGAATTTTGGCTCAAGAAGATCTCTGGTTTATTCAATGTTTTTCTACTTTTCCATGGAAAAGTGGAATTTTTTTTTAATCTACAAACAAATAAATGCTGGAGACAGTGTGGAGAAAAGGGAACCTTCCTACAATGTTGGTGGGAATGTAAATTGGTGCAGTCACTATGGAGAACAGTGTGGAAGTTCCTTAAAACTAAAAATAGAGCTACTGTATGATCCAGCAATCCCACTCCTGGGTATTTATCCAAAAAAGTCGAAAACCCTAGTTGGAAAAGATACATACAGCCAGTGTTCATTGTAGCACTATTTACAATAATCAGCACTATTTACAATAAATTTACAATAATTTACAATAATGGAAGCAACCGAAATGTCCATCAACAGAGAACTAGATAAACAAGATGTGGTACATATACCGTGTGGAATATAACTCAGTCATAAAATAAAAGATCAAAATAATGCCATTTATAGCAACATAGGTGGACCTAGAGTTTGTCATATTGAGTAAAGTAAGTTAGACACAGAAAGATAAATATCATATGATATCGCTTATATGTGGAATCTAAGAAAAGGGTACAAATGAACTTATCTACAAAATAGAAATAGAGTTTCAGAAATAGAAAACAAACTTACGGTTACCAAAGAGGAAAGGTGAGTGGGATAAATAAATTAGGAATTTGGGGAAAGGGATAAGTTAGGAGATTGGGACTGACATATACACACTACTATAATGTAAAATAGATAACTAATAAGGACCTGCTGTGTAGCACAGAGAACTTTACTTGATACTCTGTAATGGCCAGTATGGGAAGAGAATCTTAAAAAGCATGAATGTATGTATATGTATAACTGACTCACTTTGCTGTACACCTGAAACTAACACAACATTGTAAATCAACAATACTCCAATAAAAATTAGTTAATTAGTTAAATAGGCCATTTCCCCCCACAAACCATCTGAAAATGGCTTTGCTTAAGATCCTACAACACCAGCCATAGAGTTGTATTATAACTGAAGATAACTGGTGTGCATATGCATAGGATTAGCCAAGGCCAAGGGCTTCTCCAGAGACTGACTGTGTTAGATACCTGTCTGCAATTTGCAACTGCTGCCTTGATGCTAGAGGGACATTTCAGTGGATGTGAAAATGGCCACCTTTTGTTTTCCTCCCCGCTTAACTCTTGGCTGTCTCTTGTTGGTCTTGGTGGTGCTTTAGTCACTAAGTCATGTTTGATTCTTGTGGCCCCATGGAGTGTAGCCCACCAGGCTCCTTTGTCCATGGGATTCTCCAGGCAGCAATACTGGAGTGGGTTGCCATTTCCCTCTCCAGGGGATCTTCCCAACCCAGGAATCAAACCCGAGTCTCCTGCATTGCAGGCAGATTCTTTACCAATTGAGCTATCAGGGAAGCCCTTGTTGGTCATAAGAAGATTCTTATAAATAATTTTTGTTTCTGTCCACTCAATTCAATATATAAAGTGTCTGTAATAAAGATTATGAGGGTAATTTTGGTTTAATTCTTTGGAGAATATGGACATTTCCTTTTCAGTGAGAAATGTGTACAGATACAAGTAGTTTGGCTTGGAAGATCAGAGCAAATATCCCTCCCATATTAGAAATGTTCCAGTGCCTTCTCTCTTTTTTTCCCCCCTCAGAGGAGACTCAAGACTATTAAGTAGTTTGTCAGAATCAGCCAATTCACTACAACCATTTTCTTCAAGTGAAATTGTAGGAAATGAAGACAAAGAAGCTTAAATTAAGAGTTTTTTTAGTTTTTACTGCTGAAACTGACTACTGTGAAGAAAGTGTGAAGTCTTTGCTTTTACTCCTGTGACTTTCATAACAGCCACCACTGTACTTTTAATGGAGTATCTTTGAATTTGAAGTTATTCATATATAAATTTCTACCCCATGATCTAAATGAAGGGGCTATATTTCTGTTTTCCATAATAATAAGGAGGAAATAGTGATTTCTCTCTTAACTGAATGTTTTACTTTCTAGTAACTTCGTGAGATGTAAATCATTTCTGTGAACAATCCTGAATAATTATTCAAAGGATATGCATAGCTCTGATTCCTGTAGGACTCATGAGGAACTTTTTCTCCCCTTCTTGGCAGAGTTGCTTCCTTTTTTTTTTAATGCTCCAGAGTTCTGTTACCATGATTAACATGCTATTTGGTGGTTACATATTCAAATTAAAGTAATTAGTGATTTGTTGAAATGAAATTCATGAGTTTTCAGGTCATTGCATCTTTACTTTTTGTTCAGTTTTATTGAGGTGTAATTGACAAAACTGTAAGTTACTAAAATGTACATACAATATGGGATTCCCACTGGGTTAATTAATATGTCCATCACCTTACATATTTATTGTGCATGTGTGTAAGAACACTTACATTCTTCTCACTTAGTAAATTTCAAAATTGTGAGAATATTATCAACTATAGTTACCTTGTTACACGTTAGGTTCTCAGACCTTATTCATCTTGTAACTGAAAATTTGTACCCTTTTTCTGGGCCTTGCCTATTTCTCCTACCTCAAAAGGCACTGGCATTTCTCTCTCTGTTTCTGTAAGTTCAACTTTTTTTTTTTTAAGATCCGCATATAAGTGATACCACTCAGTGTTTGTCTCAGTCTTGCTTATTTTACTGAGCATAATGCCCTCAGAATTTATCAATATTGTCAGTAATGATAGTATTTCCTTCTTTTTTAAGGCTGAGTAATATTCCATTGTGAGTATCAATAGTAAATTTTTTTATCATGTGTCACTGGATACCTACTTTGTTTCCATTCCTTGGCTATTGTGAATAATGCTTCAATAAATACAGGACTACACATATATCTTTGAGATCGTGATTTTGTTTCCTATTGGATATATACTCAGAAGTAGGATTGCTGGGTAATATGGTAGTTCATTTGTAATTTATTGAGGAACCTCCATACTGTTTTCCTTAGTGGCTGTACTAGTTTACATTCCTCCACAGTGTACAAGGGTTCCCTTTTTTCCACATCCTCATTAGCATTTGTTTTCCCTTGTCTTTTTGTTAATTGCCATCCTAACAGGTGTGAGGTGATAGCTTATTGTGGTTTTGATTTGTATACCCCTGATGATTAGTGATATTGAGCACTTTTACACATACCTGTTGGCCACTTGTGTGTGTCTTCTTTGGAAAATAGTCTGTTCAGATCCTTTACCCATTTTTTCAAATGAGTTTTTTGTTGTGTTTTTTTTCTTTTTTGCTTTTGAGTTATGGGAGTTCCTTATATATTTTGGATATTAACCCTTTACTGGATATGTGGTTGCAAATATTTTCTCCCATTCCATAGGTTGTGTTTTCATTTTGTTGTTGGTTTCCCTTCCTGTACAGAAGCTTTTTAGTTTGATGTAGTCCTGCTTATTTATTTTGGCTTTTGTTGCCTTTGCTTTTGGTGTCAAATCCAAGATTTTTGATTACTGATTCAGTCTCTTTACCAGTAATTAGTCTGTTCAGTTTTCTAATTCTTCATGATTCAGTCATAGTAGGTTGCATGTTTCTAGGAATCTATCCATTTCTTCTTATGTTATCTAACTTTTTGGCATTTAATTGTTTATAGTAGCTTTTTATGATTCTTAGTATTTCTCAGTTTTCTGTAGTAATGTCTTTCATTTCTGACTTTGTCTTTTTTTCCCTTAGGCTAGCTAATGGTTTGTCTGGGGGGGTTTGTTTGTTTTTTTTAACAGTTCTTAGCTTCTGTGATCTTTTAAATCATCTTTCTAGTCTCTATTTCATTTATTTCTGTTTTAATCTTTATTTTCTTCCTACTACTAACTTTGGGCTTAGTTTGTTCTTCTAGTTCCTTGAGGTGTATAGTCAGGTTGTTTATTTGAGATCTTTTTTCTTAATGTAAGACTAAACTTACCTAGTAGAACTGCTTTTGCTGCATCCCGTAAGTTCAGGTATGTTGTGTTTCCATTTTCATTTTATCAGATTCTTTATTTAATTTTCCTTTTGATTTCTTTTATGACCCTTGGTTGTTCAGAATCATGTTGTTTAATCTCCACATATTTGTGAATTTTCCAGTTTTCCTCTTATATTAATTTCTAATTTTATAACATTGAAGTTGGAAAATATGCTTGATATGATTTCAGTCTTTTTAAATTTATTAAGACTTGTTTTATGGCCTGACATATGATCTATCCTGAAGAATGTTCCATGTACACTTGAGAAAAATATGTATTCTGCTGCCAGTGGATAAAATGTTCTGTGTATGTCTATAATAGATGTAACTTGTTGTTTAAGTCCAGTGTGTCCTTGTTGATTTTCTGTGTGGATGATCTGTCCATTATTGGAAGTGGCTTATCAAAATCCACTACTATTATTGTATTTCTGCCTATTTCTCACTTCAAAATGTTAATATTTGCTTTATATATATTTAGGTGCTCCAGTGTTGAGTGCATAAATCATTTAAATTGTTACGTCCTCTTGATTGACTTCTTTATCATGATATAATGTCTCTTGTCATAGTTTTATATAGGCTTAATGTCTATATTGTCTGATATAAATATAGCTACCCCTGCTCTCCTTACAATCCAAACTACCTGTTTGCATAGAGTATCTTCTCCATCCCATCACTTTCAGTCTGTGTGTGTCCTTAAAACTGGAGTGAGCCTCTCATTGAAAGCATATAGTCAGGTCTTGTCCATTCAGCTACTCTGTGTTTTTTGAATGAAGGATTTAATCTATGTACATTTAAAGTAATTATTAATAGGTGTTGGCTTGCTATTTTGCCATTTTGTTAATTATTTTCTAGCTCTTTTGTACTTTCTTTTTTTTCCCTTTCTTCCTCTCTTGAATTCTTTTGATTATATGTATTGTGCTGTGATTTATATTTTGTATATTTACTGTAAGTTTATTGTTTGTGGTTACCATAAGGCTTATATAAAACATTTTGTAGTCATAACAGTCTATTTTAAGCTGATAACTTTGAATGCATAGAAAAACTCTACATTTTTACACTTCTGCCACCATATTTGTGTTACTGTCACACTTTACATCTTTTTATATTGTGTATCAAATTATTTAGTTGTTTTTAATTATTTTATCTTGTACCAGAGTTTTAAGTGAATCACCATTACAATACTGAGTATTCTGAATTTAACAATATATTTACCTTTATTAGTAGGTTTATACTTTAATGTATTTTCATATTACTGATTAGAGAACACTGTTCCTGGGTAGAATATTCTTAATTGGCAATTTTTTCTTTCATCACTTGAATATAACATCCCACTTCTCTGGCCTGCAAGGTTTCTGCTGAAAAATCCACTGGTGGTTTTGTACTATATATAAGTTACTTTTCTCTAGTGTTTTTAACATTCTTTGTCTTTAATTTTGGACAATTTAAAGTGTCTTTGTGTGTGTCTCTTTAGATTCATCTGATTTGATACTTTTTGGGCTTCCTGAACCTGTATATCTGTTTCATCAAGGTTAGGGAAGTTTTCAGCCAGTACTTCTCCAAATAAGCTTTGTGCCCTTTTCTCTTTCTGGGACTCCTATAATATATATATTCTCCCTTTGATGATAGCCCATTAGTCCCTTAAGCTATTTTCACTTTTTCTCATTATTTTTTCTTTTTGTTTCTCTGATTGGATGAATTCCACTGTTCTGTCTGTAAGCTGGCTGAATCTTTTTTCCTTCAGTTTTCTAGTCTAGTTGAACTCCTTTGTTGAATTTTTTAGTTTAATTATTGTATTCTTCAGCTGTGTGATGTTTGGTACTTTTAAATATTTTCTATCTCTGTTGAAATTCTCACTTTGTGCATTGCTCTCCTGACATCAGTTAGCATCCTTATCACCATTATTTTGAAAACACTATTGGGTAAATTGGACTTCCATAATTGTTCAGATGGTAAAGCGTCTGCCTACAGTGCGGGAGACCTGGGTTCAATCCCTGGGTCGGGAAGATCTCTTAGAGAAGGATATGGCAACCCACTCTAGTATTCTTGCCTGGAAAATCCAGTGGATGGAGGAGCCTGGTAGGTAACAGTCCATGGGGTCGCAAAGAGTCGGACACGACTGAGTGACTTCACTATTGGGTAAATCACTTACCTCCATTTCATTAAGATTGGTTTCTGGAAGTTTATCTTGCTCTTTTGTTTGGAACATAGTTCTCTGTTTCTTTATTTTTCTTGACTCTCTGTGTTGGTTTCTGTGCATTAAACAGTCATCTCTCCTAGTCTTGACAGAGTGGTCCCAAGAAGATGAACTCATCAGTCAGCCTGGCCCAGATTCCTGGTTGTCTCTCAAACCTTTGTGATTGTCAAAGCCACTGTCTTTGTCTTCAGTAGCTCTGCCTGTTTGAGCATGTGTCAAGACCTATCAGTGTCCCCAAAGAAAGGATTTCAGTCAGTAACTTGATGCACACAGATTAAAAGCTGTACCCTCAAGCAGCACCTGTGCTGAGTGTATATATATATATAGTTAAGTATATATATATAGTATAAGTTAAGTATAGTATAGTTAAGTATATATATAGTTAAGCCCGTTCCAGGGAGAAACTAGGAGATGTGTGTTTTTCCTGCACCCTTTCACTGAGCCCAGGTATATAGCCCTGGGGCTGGGTGGCCAAGGCAATGGGGCTGGAGTTCTTTTGTGCCTATTTAAAACCTGCTTGTTTGCCATAGTCCTGTGGGACTTGTGATTCTAAGTTCCATTGGCTATCAAAGCCCAGGGGCCCATCCTTCTCAGGTGACAATAACTGAAGTTAGTGTGTAAAACATGTGTATAAGCCAACATGTATATAAGCTCCCTTCAGAGAGATGCTAGCAATCTGGTTTTACCTTTGGAATGAGCCAGAGGGAGAAAGCAGAGGAAGTACCTAAAGGCTCTCTCAGCCTTTAGGAAGGATTTCAGCCAGCTCCTAGATGCAAGCTAAATTAGAATCTGAACCCTCAAGCAGCAGCTTGTAAAATATGCAGTCACATTGCTTTCAGGGAAAGACTGGGTGATAGGCTTTTTTTGCCTGATTTCTCAGAACTGATCGTAGGAGCATAGCCACAGTGAGTACCTCATATCCATTAAGACCTGTTTCTTTGTTTGTATAGTCTTGTGTGTCTCATGGACACTAGCCTTATTGGCTTTCAGAGCTAGGTGTTTTGGAGGCCCATCCCTTTCTTGAATGGTTATCTTTAAAATCAGGATGCTAGATGTGCAGTCCAGACCCTTCATTCTTCATGGAGACGCTGAGGAATCCCTGTGGATCCTGATTATATGGCACTGAGCCAGGGATGGAGTTTATGGTGAGACTGTGTCTCAGTCTTTCCTGTCAGTATTGTTGATGTGTCAGTGTGGGTATTTTCTCATTTGCTTGATGTGGAAAAGTCACACAGCTAGTTTCTGGATTTCTTTCAGAGGGAACTGCTCCATGTGTAGCTATACATTCAATGCATCCAAGGGAGGAAGGAAGTTTAGTAGCCTCCTATCTCACCATTTTGGTTCCTCCTTGGCATTTTTACTTTTTTTCTTTTTTTTTTTTCCCAGAAAGAACTAGAGAAGCAGAAGAGAATTAAGAGGAACCAGCAGCTGGAAGCAATAGCCAAAGAACACTATGAAAGGGTATTGCTAAGAAAGAAAGGTCTGGAGCCTTGGAAGAGGCTAAGAATGCAGAGCGTGCAAAACCTCAAGGTATAGTGTCACACTCTTACCCACCTCCCGCCCAAAACCAACAGGTGCACTTTCAAATAAACACCCAATTAGGCCTTGGAGGTTGTTTGGAGATTTAAAAGTCAGAAAGATAAATGAATTGAGTGTGGATATTTGTTTGTTTCAGGTAACAGTTTGAATTTGGTCTTCCAAGGTAGGTAAAGACTTCTGTAACTGAATACGTTAGAAAGAACTAGAGTTCATTTTTTATTAGAGACCTCCAAGGCAGGATGAATAGAGGCTTCTCTCAATTTTAGCAGTGTGTAGCTAAAACAGCAGTGTATAGTTAGCTATGTAATAAAGGAAAAATCATTACCATAAGGTATACCAATCAGACTTCTGCTGCAATAAAGCTGCCTAACAAATGGCCCTAAAATGCTGTGGCTTACAATCCAAGTATTTATTTCCCACTAAAGTTTAGGTTGAGTTCAGGTCTCTCCACAGCCTCTCTTACTGGCTCCAGCGGTTTTTCAGGGGAAGCTTTCACCTGGCAAATGTCAAGTACAAAAGCCAAACCCAATTATGTAAACGCTTATGAAACCTGGGCTTGTATCATGTCCACTAACATTCCATTGGCCACGGAAAGTCATAGGGCCAAACTCAGGGTCACTGAGGGGAGAAAGGGTCTCTATCTACTCCATTGGGAGACAGGATGAAATCACAAGCAAGCTATGGGTGTCTAATCCTGTTATCAGGAACAGTAGTCCATTCTACCATACAGAGATAAATGAAATCAAATACCACTGAAATTCAAATTTATCCAGTGCACAGAACAGAGCATTTAACTAAATAATCAAAAGCTCAAAATAGATAAAATGTTATCTGTAGAATTCTATTTCATAATAAGGTCAGTAATGCATACTAGTTATGACCACTCTTGTTTATACATTTGGCCAAGTGAATACTGAAAAGTAAGGCTAATAGTTTTGGTTTTGAAAACTAGGATTAAAGATGAACAATAATGTCCTACATCATAAGAAACCTTGCAAGTTATACCTTTGTGAATGTGACTCAGGTTACTCTTTTCCCTCCCCTAGCCAATCTGTTCACCCTTCATCTCTTTGTTCTCTTCTATTTTCACTTTCTTTTCCTTTTTATCTTTTGTAAATGCCCTCCATACTGTTTTTCTATGTCCCCGATTTTTTGTCCTCTGCCTCTTAATGCCTCTTAGTGTTCTGGAACTACTGAGTATCCCAAACCAGCTAATGAGGACAATTTATGGTGGTCAGGCCTGAGGGCATGAGGAGCTCTCCGATTGGAGGCTTTGCCCCATCTGTGCCCCAAAGTGAAAAGTCGCTCAGTCATGTCCGACTCTTTGCAACCCCATGGACTGTGCAGTCCATGGAATTCTCTAGGCCAGAATACTGGAGTGGGTAGCCTTTGCCTTCTCCAGGGGATCTTCCCAACCCAGGGATCGAACCCAGGTCTCCCACATTGCAGGCAGATTCTTTACATTATTTTCCTGATAATGATATGGGAGGGCTAAGCCTTAATCTACTGAGTAAACGAATGTGGAAATGAAATTTGAATGGAAGTTTGCTTCTTGTAATATACTACCACAAAGATTAGTCATATCAAATAGTTTGCTATCCATTTGCATGCTCCTAGTTTTATTTTATCTGGCTTTTGTCTATTTTTTTGTTTTTAATTATTAATACACAAAAAGCAGACAGGGAGTATAGTAACTCACTCTTATATTCTTATCAGCTCTTCTTTTTTGGGCCATGTTTTTGATTGAAAAAAATCAAAGGTATAAAATTTACGAAGAAAATATGGGTGAATTTTATCTTGGGTGAATGACCCAAGATAAAATGGGTGAATAATCCATTATTATGGGTGAATAACCAAATTTTTTTTAATATCTATTTGGCTGCAGCAGGTTGTAGTTGCATTACTGCAAGGGATCTTTGCTACCACATGCAGGGTGTTTGTTGTGGCATGCAGGATCTTTAGTTGAGGCATGCTGAATCTAGTTCCCTGACCAGGAATGGAACCCTGCACTGGGAGTTTGAAGTCAGCCACTGGACCACCAAGAAAGTCCCCCAAATTAAGTTTTTAAAAATTTATTTATAAGAATGTAAAAAGAAACCAGAGTTTGAATTCAAAATGACAGCATAGGCTTTAAATATAGAAAAACCTAATTAAAATAAAACCAGGGAAACACAGATATGAATCCAGCATTTCCAAACTTTCCTATTCATAAAACCATCTGGAAAGCTTGTAAAAATGCATGTTCCTGTTCCCACCCACAGGTGTTCTCAGTAGCTCTGCATTGTTGGCTGGGGTGGTGGGGGTGGTGTGTCAGGGAATCTGCATTTTTAAAAAGTAGTCCAGGGCCTTCCCTGGTGACCCAGTGGTTAAGACTCCACCTTCCAGCGCAAGGGACATGGGTTCAATCCCTGGTCAAGGAACTATGATCCCATGTGCCATGGCCAAAAAAAATTTTTTAAAGAAAAAAAAAAGTAGCCCGGGAGATTCTGATCCAAGTAGTCTGAGCACCACATTTTGCGAACCACCTCTCTAGACTGTATTGAACAAGTGTGTTAGTTTCCTATACTGTTGTAACAAATTACCACAAACAGTGTCTTAAAACACAAATTTTGTTATCTTAAATTTCTGTTTAAGTCAGAAGTCCAAAATCAGACTTCCTGGGCTGAAGTCAAAGTGTCAGTAGGACAGGTTCCTCCTGGAGGTTCCGGGAGAGACTCTTGTCTTCTGGCTTTTTTCAGCTTCCACTGGGCTGCTTGCATTTCATTGTCCATAGCCCCTTCCTCAATTCTCTCTTGATCCCTTACTTTGATGTCACATCTCATATTGATGCTGTTCCTCCTGCCTCCCTCTTACAAGAACTCTTGTGATTACGTTTAGAGCTCTGCCATATAATCCAGGACCATCTCCCCATCTTAAGATCCTTCACTTAATCACATTTACAAAATCCCTTTTACCTTGTAAGGTAACATATCTGCAGGTTCCAGGGATTAGCCTATGGCCATCCTGAGAGCCACTGTTCAGCCTACCACACAGGATAATAGAATGTTAGAATACTAGTAATCCTCTCCCATCTCTTTCAATTTGTAAAGAAACTGAGCCTTAGAAAGGAAAACTCACTTGCTTAAGGTCACACAGCACATTGGTCACAAAGCTAGGAGGGAACTCAGCAACCCCTTCCTCCAAAACCCCTGCCCAGTTCCGGCATGTCTTCTGTGCTGTGTAGGAATCAGAGAGATATGTAGATACCAACCACCAGCTGAAAGTTTAAAAAGAAAGAAAAATGCAAATCAAAACCACAATGAGGTGCCATTACACACCAGTCAGGATGGCTGCTATCCAAAAGTCTACAAGCAATAAATGCTGGAGAGGGTGTGGAGAAAAGGGAACCCTCTTACACTGTTGGTGGGAATGCAAACTAGTACAGCCACTATGGAAAACAGTGTGGAGATTCCTTAAAAAACTGGAAATAGAACTGCCATATGACCCAGCAATCCCACTTCTGGGCATACACACTGAGGAAACCAGATCTGAAAGAGACACGTGCACCCCAATGTTCATCGCAGCACTGTTTATAATAGCCAGGACATGGAAGCAACCTAGATGCCCATCAGCAGATGAATGGATAAGGAAGCTGTGGTACATATACACCATGGAATATTACTCAGCCATTAAAAAGAACTCATTAGAATCAGTTCTAATGAGATGGATGAAACTGGAGCCCATTATACAGAGTGAAGTAAGACAGAAAGATAAAGAACATTACAGCATACTAACACATATATATGGAATTTAGAAAGATAGTAATGATAACCCTATATGCAAAACAGAAAAAGAGACACAGATGTACAGAACAGACTTTTGAACTCTGTGGGAGAAGGCGAGGGTGGGATGTTTCGAAAGAACAGCATGTATGTTATCTATGGTGAAACAGATCACCAGCCCAGGTGGGATGCATGAGACAAGTGCTCGGGCCTGGTGCACTGGGAAGACCCAGAGGAATCGGGTGGAGAGGGAGGTGGGAGGGGGGATCGGGATGGGGAATACGTGTAACTCTATGGCTGATTCATATCAATGTATGACAAAACCCACTGAAATGTTGTGAAGTAATTAGCCTCCAACTAATTTAAAAAAAAAGGAAAAAATAAAATAAAATGTATATTATGGAAAAAAAAATAAAGAAAAAGAAGTAACAGTGCTGGAGAATAGTAAGAGGAAGCAGTAGCTTCTTTATCCATCAGAGCTGACTTCCAGGAAAGGATAGAAAAAATTAAGAATGAAAGAGGATCCAGTTAAACAGTTACTGGCTTCTTTATACTGCATTTTTGTGTTGTTTTCAGAAGAGTTATTTAGCATTTTCCCTACAACTCACATGTACTGTATTCCATTAGGCATCTTCTGACTATCTTTTTCTCCTTGGTTCTCTTGTGTTTTCCTCTAAGGGCGGGTAGGAGACAGTGTGTTTCTGGCTCCTCTTGCCTTTTGGCTCCCAGGTGCCACAGAGACCTCCTGTGATGGTCATTTTGGCCAGTATATGTGACTGCCAAGGGACTCATTCAGGTCAGTCACATTCAAATTGCTCAGTGATGAGATGAGGCTTAGAAAAAATGCCCAGCTTTCTGGGGAGGACTAAGAGAGAAGGGCTTTTTCCTCTGACCTCTTGAAACAATGGAACAGTTACTTTTTAAAATCTATAAAGTCAGAGTTGTATGTTTATTTTGATAGAATGATACTCTGAGTAAGTTGGTAAGACATTAAATTATTCATCATGTTATTTTTCTATTAAATGATTCTGTGGTTTACTGATAAATTTCAATGTCTAAAGTTCAATGCTAGTGACAGCTCACTCTATAAAACAAATTCAAAGTATTGGCACTTCTTCAATTAGACAGTGGTTAAGTACATAATAAAGAGAGGTTTGCTATGCAGTTGCTGCCCAAGCTCCTAGAGATCAAAACAGACTGTTGCCAGCCACCCACTTCAAAACTCAATGCAAGTGACCTAATGGTCTTGGAGGTTGTTTATTCCATTTCCTTAATAACCAGACAGTCATTGTGGTCTTCAGGGAGTCAGCATTGAAAGGCTATGCATTCTGTGAATCTAAAATCCCCACATAATACAGTCAAAGTTTTTAGGACATAAATGAATGTCCTTAAGAGAGCAACTGCCTATGTGGGGTTAACAGCATCACTTGCCAAGGTGATGTGTATTTCCTTAAATGATTTAAGATATAAGAGATAATTTTCTTTTCTCATTTAAAACATTGTCCAGGTGGCCAAAGAGCATCACTCTTTGACCCTACAGAGGAAATGCCTGCTGACCTGGTTCCAGTGGAGTCAGGAAAGCCTGGCTAAGAAGATGGCCCAGGCTGATCAATTTTATTCACAAATATTGCTTAGGAGAGTCATCCGGAGCTGGCTACAGGTAAGGCCACAAGGAAGAGAGTTTTAAATACATGTCTCTGCCCAACCCTATGCAAGAAAAGTAGGTGTACTCCAGATGTCAACAGTCATTATGTTTTTTTCAAGAATAATATAGAAGAGGCAGTTCAGTCCGTTGCTTTGAAATGAATTTGAAAATGTCAAGTCAGTTTTTTGTTAGTATAAAACCTTAAGCACATTTCTTTTCACACAGAGAGATGCCTTTAAACTGTAATGTGTCACTACATCAGCTTTTATTTTTATACTAATCTGTTTCTTGTCCCATTATTGCTCAAGTGATTTTACTAGCAACCTGCCCCCTCAGTCTTAGAAGGGTCTCTCCCGCTCTGATTCCATTGCTATCTTTTTAACCCCTGACAGGATGTGGCCTTGGCTGCCACACCCTCCTTGTGCCTCCAGTGTCCTTTGTTTGTTTGGATTCTTTCTCTTTTGTACTATTTGCTCAAAATTTTTTGTCTATGATATTATATGCCTCACTTTTCCCCCTGTCTTCATCCCCAGCACCTGATTGATCTAGATGAAGAAGTAAGAAAACTGTGCGTACATTTTCTTCAGAAGAAGATTTTCAGGGCCTGGAGGGACATGGTCAGGGAAGCCAGGGTCGATTCTAAGAACAAGCACAAGATTGCAGTGGAGCACAGTGACAGGTGAGGTTTTCATCTCTGAAAATTCATTCACAATTTCACAATTGCCTGGGGCAGAGGCTAGAAGAGCTGACCACTTAGAGATACCCAGCAGGGTTGGCAGCCCCAGCTCGCCCCCTGACTTTATGGGTGAAGACGAGAGTAACCGCCTGGAACTCCAGGGTCCCCCTCTCTAAAATGAAGAGGAGGGGGAAAAGGATGCCTGCCTCCCTTTCTCACAGGATGGGTCAGAAAATAATGTGAAATACATGAAAAGGCACATAAGCAGAGGTCCTGTATTCTTTGTCATATAGTTTTATTTTCCTTTTTTCAAATATTCTTTATTGTGAAATACAATGCAAATATAGAAAGGTGCTAAATCATACCAGTGCAGCTTCATGAGCACTAGAAAGTGGATGACACTATCACCACTGTTACCACCCCTGAGGTTGAGAAGTAGGACACTGTTGACCCCACAAGTCCCCACGGGCTCCTCCCTAGTAACAAGTCCCATTGTCTCCTCACAGAGGTAAACTACTCTCCGGACCTTTATGATAAACACTTACTTGCACTTCTTTTATTTTTACCTCCTAAGTGTGAAGTCTTCAAGACTTGGAGCTTTATATTAGTAGAATCATACTATATGTCATGTTAATATTTATAATACAGTGATGACTTATTTAATTCAGTGTCTTTGGGAAATAAACTATTCCATATAAGTACACTAGGACTTCCCTGTAACTGAGATGGTAAAGAATCTGCCTGCAATGAAGGAGACCTGGGTTTGATCCCTGGGTCGGGAGGATCCTCTGGAGAAGGAAACGGCTACCCACACCAGTATTCTTGCCTGGAGAATCCCATGGACAGAGGAGCCTGGTGGGTTACAGTCCATGGGGCCGCACGACTAAGCGACTAACACTACTACTAAGTACATTATTTGTTTTCTGTCTTAAGCATTTTGGATAAAAATATTCTAAACTTCATTAGGTACTTCCTTGGAAAGTAAGCCAATGATTTGTCCTTTATTGGTGATTTAATGTCATTTCTTACAGTTAATGTCGAGTTTCACCTTCAGGTTCTGAAGTGTGAAGACTGTTGTGAAGGTGTTTGTCCCTTTTCCCACTGTATCGATTCATTTTTGGTTGCTTTGTTTTCATTTGTGTGTATGAGGTGTGTGTGTGTATCTTTTTTTTTTCTCTCTTTTAATGTGTTTCTATTGTGTCGCCAGTGGGGTGCCCACCTCCAGCAAAACCGTGTTTAATTTACAAGTACTAAAATCTGTGGGCTGGGAAAACATAAGCAAGTTGATTCTAATTTTGTCTAAAATAATAGGCAATGAATGAGGGTATTCAGAGGGCCTGCCTCTGAATAAACGCCCGCATCTGAACCTCCCTGTAAACCTCCACTCCACCTCCCTATAGCCTCTTTTATAAAATGAGGATAACTGCAGACCATCTTATGGGGTTGCTGTGAGGACTAAACAAGGTAACAAAGGACTTCAGTTAATGCAGTTAATGCACTGCTGACCCAAAATAATAGCCGTCTTTCTTGTTTTTGTTAATACATTATTATTAAATACCCTTTTTGTCCAAATCTTTGTTTTCTGTTTCTCAGCTGCCAAAAACAGACTGAGAGATTCACTGAGGCAGCTGCCTGATGCAACATGGGGGCAGTGAGAGGGCTTTCACACACGCCGTTTCACCTGATGAGTGGAGGGGGGTGGTGGTATGTCGGGATTTGCATTTTCAGGTAAAGAAACTGAAGTTGCACTCGGTCGATGAATTGCCCAAATAACAGATGGTGGAGCCTGGACTCCAAATCAGGTTTGAGGTTTTCTGACTGTAAATCATTCTCTTCTTGCTAAGTCAGTCTTCTTCCCTGCTTTTCTAATTCAATCTCATTTGTAAACTAAAATACGATAGTAAGATAGTGATCCTATTCAGAGTGTAAAGTAACAACATCAGTGCGTGAATCCACACAGTCAACAAGAATCTCAGCCAGCATCCACTTGGTGTAAAAGTACTGCAGTGACTTCATCTCTTCCTGCTCTGCACCTTGTTCACACAGTCCAGCCCCACTAGTCTCCCTCAGCGTTCCTTGGACAAACACTCACACCTGCTTCACAGCTCTCGCATGACCCAGAACTCCTCACCAGTCGGGTTTCCTCTCAAATGCACGCCAACTGCCTGCATTCGTTTCTCTCCAGTAACCTGCCTTATTTTCTTCACAGCACTGAAGACCCTGAAATTGTCATTTACTGTTTACGTGTTTATCATCTTTCAGTCCCCATCACATCTTGCTTGCAACTGTATCCTCAGCATGACAAAGCCTAGTACATGGTTGCATGATAGATTTTTGGTACATGAATGGATGTTTTATTGCCAGAGTAACACTAATATTTAGTCACAGATCTTTTAAAAGGAACTTTTAACACTTCAAAATTGATACTGAGTTCTTAATTCAACTTTATTTGAATGAAAGAATATTGTACAGAAAAGCTGTGGATGAAAAATCTCAGTACTACTGAGAAAGATGATTCCTAATAAGACCATGAGGTTTAATTCTGCATATCTGTATCACTTCTAGGTATATATAATTTGTAATTGGGTAGATTTATAATGTTAACAAATCTGATATTTTATACATGGCAGGACTAAGAGATGTCTCCAGACATGAGTCTCTCATTATCAGTAGCTTTTGTGTAGATCTGCATTTAGAGCTTAGCTATGCACTTGGCCAGTTCTTCTCAACTGAACCAGTACTTCTTATTTTTCTGGTATTGCCTTGATACTGTAGTTCTTAACCACTTTGGAATCAAAGGCCCCTGTGAGGCAGTAATGAAAGTCACAGACCTGCTCTCTAAAAAATGCACATATGCACATTACATACAACTTCACACAAATTGTCAAGGAGTTTATGAATGTTTGTCAAGGAACTCAGGTGAATGGATGTAGGAAGGTAGATAGAGGTAGACAGATATAGATGGGTAGGCAGGTAAGACTATAAATAAGCACAAAACAAGTGAATGTGACCATGTGCTTTAGGAGTTCAGAGGAAGGAAGATAAATGTAGGCAGAAAATTCCCCCAAGGGGCAGAGTTGTTAGGATAGAACAGTAGTAGCTAAAATGCAGAAGTCAGAAAATGGGAGTGTTGCCAGAAAAAAGGTGTGAAAAGCAGGTGAGAGTGGGAGATAGGGTCAGTGGAGCCAAGTACAGAAAGCTATCAATGGTCAAAATGGATGCTAGATGGATGAAAGAAGAAATAAAATGAAGCAGCTGCACTCCTTGAAGCCTTTTTTAACTGAACAGCAATACCTCCACCAAACAAACAAAAATCAACATTATCAGAAATATCAACTATCAGCCATGAAATTAATGGGAGCTGAAATGCATTCTAGGGGGGGTCTTCATTAGAAGGTCAAGAAGCCAGAATAAGCCCCATTTATGCCACTACTCAAAATTCTCCAAGCCAGGCTTCAGCAATATGTGAACCAAGAACTTCCAGATGTTCAAGCTGGTTTTAGAAAAGGCAGAGGAACCAGATATCAAATTGCCAATATCCGCTGGATCATCGAAAAAGCAAGAGAGTTCCAGAAAAACATCTATTTCTGCTTGATTGACTATGCCAAAGCCTTCAACTGTGTGGATCACAATAAACTGTGGAAAATTCTTCAAGAGATGGGAATACCAGACCACCTGACCTGCCTCTTGAGAAACCTGTATGCAGGTCAGGAAGCAACAGTTAGAACCGGACATGGAACAACAGACTGGTTCCAAATAGAAAAAGGAGTACTTCAAGGCTGTATATTGTTACCTTGCTTATTTAACTTCTATGCAGAGTACTTCATGAGAAACTCTGGGCTGGAAGAAGCACAAGCTGGAATCAAGATTGCCGGGAGAAATATCAATAACCTCAGATATGCAGATGACACCACCCTTATGGCAGAAAGTGAAGAGGAACTAAAGAGCCTTTTGATGAAAGTGAAAGAGGAGAGGTGAAAAAGTTGGCTTAAATCTCAACATTCAAACTAAGATCATGGCATCTGGTCCCATCACTTCATGGAAATAGATGGGGAAACAGTGGAAACAGTGTCAGACTTTATTTTTTGGGCTCCAAAATCACTGCAGATGGTACTGCAGCCATGAAATTAAAAGATGGCTTACTCCTTGGAAGGAAAGTTTTGACCAACCTAGATAGCATGTTTAAAAAGCAGAGACATTACTTTGCCAACAAAGGTCCGTCTGTCAAGGCTATAGGTTTTTCCAGTGGTCATGTATGGATGTGAGAGATGGACTGTCAAGAAAGCTGAGCACAGAAGAATTGATGCTTTTGAACTGTGGTGTTGGAGAAGACTCTTGAGAGTCCCTTGGACTGCAAGGAGATCCAACCAGTCCATCCTAAAGGAGATCAGTCCTGGGTGTTCATTGGAAGGACTGATGTTGAAGCTGAAACTCCAATACTTAGGCCACCTCATGCGATGAGCTGACTCGTTGGAAAAGACCCTGATGCTAGGAGGGATTGGGGGCAGGAGGAGAAGGGGACGACAGAGGATGAGATAGCTGGATGGCATCACCGACTCGATTGGCATGAGTTTGAGTAAACTCCAGGAGTTGGTGATGGACAGGGAGGCCTGGCGTGCTGCGATTCATGGGGTCGCAAAGAGTCGGACACGACTGAGCAACTGAACTGAACTGATGCCCCTACTTTGGAGAAGGCAGTAGCAATTCACTCCAGTACTCTTACCTGGCAAATCCCATGGATGGAGGAGCCTTGTAGGCTGCAGTCCATGGGGTCACCAAGACTTGGACACAACTGAGCGACTTCACTTTCACTTTTCACTTTCATGCTTTGGAGAAGGAAATGACAACCCACTCCAGTGTTCTTGCCTGGAGAATCCCAGGGACGGGGGAGCCTGGTGGGCTGCTGTCTATGGGGTCATACAGAGTCGGACGCGACTGAAGTGACTTAGCAGTAGCAGCAGCAACATGCCACTATTTTTGAAAATATAAACTTAGCTATTCTTGCCTCTGCCTTTACTCAAGACATGCCCTCTTCTAGGAAGGCCTTTTCTTTGCCTGATACAAATTCAGTTCAGGATGGATCAAGATGGCAGAGTAGGAGGATATAGAGCTCACTTCTCCCCATAAGCACATCAAAAATATGTCTACACGTGGAATAGTTCTCACAGAAAACTAACAGAAACCATCAGAAGAACTCTGTACAACCAAAGTTGCAAGAAAGATCTTCACTTAACAGGGTAGTACAGGAAAAAGGCACTGGGTCAGGACCTGGGCCCCTGGAGGCAGATCTAAAAGGAAGAGAAGGTTCATTTGGGCAGACCCTTGCCCTGGGGAGTGAGTAGACTGAGCTGCGGTTTGGGCATGCCAGTCCTGGGCTTCTGTGCGGGGGAGACAAGCCCCTTTGGCTGCTGAATCACTGGAACAAATAGAAGGGCTGGAGAACCCTAACTCTACTCACAAGGAGTGCACATAAGTTGGCTTGCCAACAACCAGGGCAGAGAAAGCCTTGCATTGGCAGCTGCTGCCTTGCCAGACTCACTAATCCAAATGGGGTGAACACCCCTGCATTGCATGGGAGTCAACCAGGCCCAGGGAGGAGGCTCCTCTAGGGACAGCCCAGAGGGATGTGATCCAAGTGGGGTGGTGGTGACCACTGTCAGAGCTCACTCCAGTGATGCCACAGGAGCACCCCAACTCCCACCCACTCCACACCACAGGTTAGCACTGGGTCTGGGGCAGACAGGTCCTGGGAGAAGGCTGTCACAGAAGCAGCCCAGATACCTCAATTCCTGCAACCACAATGCCCTGAACCTCAGCTCCAGCCTAGCAAATGCACCAGCCCCACCCACTCCACACTACAGCTTGCACCAGATCTGGGACAAAGACAGTGGGGAAGGAGACCTTGGCCTGCATCTGAGTGAGGCCCAGGTCACCTACTTAGGTGGTGCATTAGTAACTGCATGAGCCCTGTAAGTGCATGAGCCCCACTTACTCCAGCACTCCCCTCCTCTGGGGCAGGGCATGCACTCAAGGGGAATGGAACCTGATCCTCAGGGCTTCTATTCCAGCAACTGGTAGCCTGACAGGGTAGTGACTGCCACCAAGCAGAAAGTAAGTCCTGCCCTTGCACCAGATTTAGATCAAAACCACACCTCCATCAAGGTGACAATGGCTGGCACACCCTGAGGACAGATGTGGCTGGCTTTCATATCAAAACCAGCTCTCTCACCAAAAACACTGGACACACACAGTCTACACAGGGATCTCTCACATAGAAATACTCCTTCAACACCACAATGGATAACTAAATACATGGAGACAGAAAATGTAACTGAAAAGGAAGAGGAACTACTCCCAATTAAAAGAGCAAGAGAAGTCTCCTAAAAGAACAAATAATAAAACAGAGCTCACCACTCTACCAGATCCTCTGCCCAGCAAGATTAACATTTAGAACAGAATAAGAGATAAGAATTTCTCAGACAGGCAAACAGTAAAAGAATTCAGCAATACCAAATCTAACCTAAAAGAAATGTTGAAAGGTCTTCTCTAAATGGAAAGAATTCACAGAAAAGGGAAATTCCCAATAGGAAGAGCAAATATATAGTTAAGGATTGAAGATCACTTAAATAAGCCAGTACATAGATTAAAAAACAATGAAAAAATTTTAAAGAGATTATAACTACAATAAACAGTAAAAGGATAAACATGAAGACGTAAGACATAAAAATCACAAAACGTGGGTGAGGAGAGTATAAAAATATAGATCTTTTAGAATGTGTTTGAATTTAAATGACTATTAGTTTAAAACAGGTAGATATATTTCTCGGCCAACATAATTGACCTCCATGATAACCACAAACAAAAAACACAATAGAGTCACAAAAACAAAAAAGAAAGGAATCAAGCATATTATAAAAGAAAATCATTAAACCACAAAAAAGAAAAACAAGAACTAAAAAAACAACTGGAGAACAAGGATTAAAAATGGCAATAAGTATACACCAATCAATAATTACTTTAAATGTTGATGGACAAAATGCTCCAATCAAAAAACATAGAGTGCAGGCTGGATTTAAAAAACAAAAACCTGCAATATGCTGCCTAAAAAGAGACTCACTTTAGGGCAAAAGACACATACAGACTGAAAATAAGGGGATCAAATAGAAACAACAAAGTGGGATAGCAATACTCATATCAGACAAATTTACAAGTTGGATTCATTCCAGGATCACAAGACTGGTTTAGCAATATACAAATCAGTGTGATACACCACATTAACAAAAGGAAAGACAAAAACCATGTGATCATCTCAATAGATGCAGAAAAAGCATTTGACAAAATTCAACATCCGTTCATGATAAAACTGTCACCAAAGTGGGTACAGAGGGAACATATCACAACATAATAAAGGTCATTTACAACAAATCCACAGCCAACACAATACTCGGTGCTGAAAAAATGAAAACCTTCCCAGTAAGTTCAGGAACAAGACAAGGATGCTCACTCTCACCACTTTTCAATATCAAATTTGAAGTCCTAGGCACAGCAATCAGACAAAAAAAATAAAAGTATCCAGATTTGAAGGGGAGAGGTAAAATTGTCACTGCAGAGAACCCAAAGTCTCTAAACAAAAACTATTAGAATAAATAAATTCAGCAAGGTAATAGGATAAAAAAATGATACAACAGAAGTCTTGCATTTCTTTACACTAATAGTGAAATACCAGAAAGTTTAAAAACTATCCTGTTTAAAATCTCATCTAAAAAATAATATACCTAGGACCAAACATACAAGGAGGTGAAAGACCTGTATGCAGAAATGTATAAAACATTGACAAAGGAAATTCAAGATGACTCAGGAAATGGAAAGATATCCTGTGCTCTTGGATTGGAAGAATATTGTTAAAATGGCCATACTACCCAAAGAAATCTACAGATTTAATGTGTTCCCTATCAAAATATTCATGATACTTTTCACAGAAGTAGCATAATCCTAAAATTGATATGGAACAACAAAACACCCAGAATTGCTAAAGCAGTTCTGAGAAAAAAGAACAAAGTTGGAGATGCAACCCCTTCCAGACTTCAGACAATACTACAAAGCTACAGTAATCAAAACAAACAAAACAGATTTACAAATCAATGGAACAAAATAGACCAGAAATAAACCCATGCACCTGTGGTCAATTAATCTGTGATAAAAGAGGCAAGAATATACAATGGAGGGAAAAAAAAGTCTCTTCAACAAGTGGTGTTGGGAAAGCTAGACAGCTACATGTAAATCAATGAAATTAGAACATTCCCCCACACCATATACATAAATAAAATGGTTTAAAGACTTTAAGACAAGTGAACATAGTAAAAACATTCTTTGACATAAATCATAGCAATGTTTCCCAAGGCCAAAGAAATAAAAGCAAAATTTAATCAATCGGAACTAATCAAACTTAAAAGCTTTTGCAAAAGCAAAGAAAACTGTCAACAAAACAAAAAGAACCTACAAAATGGGAGAAAATGTTTGAAATGATTTGACCAACTAGGGGTTAACATCCAATATAAACAGCTCGTACAACTCAATATAGAAAAACAAACAACCCAATCAAAAAGTGGGCAGAAGACTTAAAGAGACACTTTTCCAAAGAAGACATACAGATGGCCAACAGGCACAAAGATACTCATTTATTACAGTAATGCAAATCAAAGCTACAGGGTTATCACCTCACACTAGTCAGAATGACTATCATCAAAAAGTCTATGAATAATACATGCTGGAGAGGCTGTGGAGGAAACCTTGTACAGTGTTGATGGGGCTTGTAAATTGGTGCATCCACTACGGAAGGATGGAGGTTCCTTGTGAAACTGGAAGGCTGCACTGTGAGCCATGAGCTACAGGGGGATTCATGACCTCTGGAGGAGAGGCTTGGTCACTCGAAGGTTTTGTGTAATAAAGTTTTATTAAAGTATAAAGGAATAGAGGAAGCTTCTGACACAGACTTCAGAAGGGGACAGAAAGAGTGCCCCCTTGTTAGTTTTTAGCAAGGAGTTATATATCTGTTGGCAAGTTGCTGACCAGATAAAGAATCACCTCAAAACTGAGAGAGTTGCATCAGGGCCCTTTCCCACAACATGCATTTTGAGATAGCATTGGCACAAGGTGAGTCATCCCCCGCCTTAAAACAATTGACATGAATCTTAACGAAAGGCAGGTTTCCAAGCAAATATATAGTTTCATTAACATAGCTTAAGAGAACATTTCCATGAGTAAGACATTCTGGTTTGTTGAGCCATTACAGGTTCAAGGTTTGAGTCTTTAGGCCTAACCCACTTGAAGAAAGGCAGATTCCAAGGCAAATACATAACTCATTAACATAGCTTAAGAAAAATATTTCCATAAGAAAAATGTATTGATTAACTCAAGGTTTGAGAAAAGGCAGAACCAGGTGTTGCCATGACAACACAGAATTGAAAAGAAACCTTTTAATTTTGCATAAAGAAAGAAAAAAAAAAAAGTCTGCCACTTGCAGTTTATTTCCTCTACTTGAGGACCCCTAGCCTTCCTACCTGTTACCCTCTCAAAACTAAAGCTACCATATGATCCTGCAATCCCACACCTGGGTATATATCCAGAAAAAATGAAAATTTTAATTCAAAAAGATGCATGCACTCCAAAGTTCACAGTAGCAATTTACAATAGCCAAGACATAGAAGCAAACCAAGTGCCCATCAACAGATAACTGGCTTAAGAAGATGGCTGAATAATATTTCATTCACACAATGCAATATTAACTAGCCATTGAAAAAGAGTGAAATATTGACACTTGCAGCAACATGGATGAACCTAGAGAGTATCATACTAAGTGAATTAAATCAGAGAAAAACAAATACTATATGATATCACTTTTATGTGGCATCTAAAATAATACAAATGAAAGTATGCACAAAACAGAAACAGACTTACAGACACAGAAAACAAACTTATGGTTACCAAAGTAGAAAAAGAAGGGAGAAGGGGCAAATTAGGAGTATGAGATTAACAGACACAAACTACTGTACATAAAATAGAAAGGCAACAAGTATTTACTGTACAGCACAGGAATCACACCCAGTATCTTGTAGGAATCTATTAATATAAAGAAAAATAACATGAAAAAAAGTTCTGGAGATTATGAACAATTAGCATTCAGTTAACAAATACCACTTTATATTCAGAATGTAATATTACAATGTAAATAAAAGCAGTTACTACTTAAATTGTCACTTTACCTCAACTGCCATAAAAATACAAACAAAACAGTCATATATCAAATTTTAAAAAGTTCAGACATCATCTCTTTCAAAACCTTCTGATGCTCCTCACCACCAGACCAGGCAGTAAGTACCCTGCAGGATCTCCACCACCGTAGCTCCCTGCAGCACTGAGGTGATCTGTTCGCCAGGTTAAACCCTATTGGGGCAGAGACTGGGCTACCTTTCTATCCCTGGGGCAAAGCTGGAGTGGGCACTAAGGAATCCCGTAGTCATGCTATCCTAACAGGCCATCGCCTGCCTCCCTATGACAACAGACACCCCCGCTTCAACATGTGAGTCTCTGGACCATGTTTTCAGATCCTGACCCAAGGGTGTTTTTATCCTCAACTAAAATTCAAGACCGTCGTTGGAGGTGAGGTTTTTTAAATCTCAGTGGGCTTTTTAAACCATATGTCCAAGCACCAGGACCTCGATGCTTGTAACTGGCGTGTGCTGCACAGGCCGCACGCAGTTTCCCAGCATCTCCACCACAAGCGCCTTGGCTGCTCAAGCCCTCGCTCCTCTAGTCCCAGCTCAGCCATAAGGTGCAGGCTGGGGTCAGACACCCTGAGGAGTGTGTCCCCTGGCCTGTGCACTCAAGAGGCCACCGGGTGCTCGGCTCAGATGTCATCTTCTCACAGAGGGTTCCCCTGACCACCTGACAGAAAAGAAGAATAACCTGTCAGTTACTTCCACCCTCTTCTGTTGCTTCATTTTCTTCACCGAATTCATACTGTCTGAATCCCAATTGTGACTTCCATACCTTCCCTATAACATTGTATTCACAATAAAGGTGATTTTTTAAAATTTTTCAGCACAGTTTGATGGAAAGTTAACTTTTCCTCAGTATATCACTTTTTCTCTTTTTATTCTTAAAGAAGGATTCTCTGGATCATGTTTCAGACATGGAAGAAGTTTGCAAAATTTACAAAAGAGGAAAGAGAAAAAGAAGAAAGGCGAGAGCAGCTCCGTAGGAAGGTCGCTGAAATTCTTCCAGACTTCCAGATGTTCACACTGCTGTGACTCGGCTGTACAGCGATCAGATGCTCAGCCCTTGGGTAAAGAGTCTGTGGTGGACAGGGGGCCACAGCCCACACGGGCGCAGTGCAGTGCCTACAATGGGAGTCTCATCAGTCCGTGTGTGGGTTCCCTCCACCCACCCACATATACGTGCAAATATCTGGCTTATATTCTGTCACATGCTTTTTGGATCAAAGAAATTATTTTGTGAATGTATACTTCCTTCTTTGATTTCTCTTGGATTGCTAATCAGTCCAGTAAAGCATTTATCACAGCAGAACCATCCAAAGGAACAGTCTTGGGCTCTGCTGTTCAGATGTACCCTATATATTTTTAGTATCATAAACTTTAAAAAGAACAGTGTTTGTTTGCCTAAGACTGTGCAGGAAAATGTGTCCTTATAGCTTAATGTGAATTGTTGACAAATGTAACTTTAACTGAATAGAAATTAAAAGTAGTGAGTACTTAGAAAAGGAGGGCGTCATCTAGTCCCTTAGCGTCAGCAACAGGCATTCTGCCAGACCCGGTCAATTTTGCCCACCTGATGGAAAACTGTGAATCAAAAGGCACTCTGGGAAGCCGCTGCAAAGGGTAGCAGTGTGTCCTGATTTCAGAGAAACCGGGGCACCAAAGATACTTCTCCTCAGTGCACTTTTATAATGTGAAGAGAAGTCCAAAAGCAAAGACTATCAAAGGCCGTCCAGCAATCTGTTAAAATGTCAGCTCACGCTTCCAACTTGAAATAATACGTTCGATCTGTCTTCTAATCCTCAGCTCAGCTTGATCTGTGTATCAAGGTTGTTGTTCAGTTGCTGAGTAGTGTCCAACTCTTTGCGACCCCATGGACTGCAGCACCCCAGGCTTCCCAGCCATCTCCCAGAGTTTGCCCAAGTTCATGTCCATTGAATCAGTGATGCCATCCAACCATCTCATCCTCTGTCGCCCTCTTCTTCTTCTGTCTTCAGTCTTTCCCAGCATCAGGGTACTTATCTTGAATTCAAAGAATGTTTTAATCTTTAAGGTGCTAAAGAATGTAAAGACTGACCCAACACTCCTGTGAATCGTCTGAAAGAGTCACCAGCTAGAAAAAAAAGTTTTCATTACAAAGTACATGCTTATAACAACAAATTCAGGCAGTAAATGCACACAGTAAAATGAGACAGTCTCTTGCAGCCCTGAGGTAACTACAACTATTTGGTAAGCTTAAAATTTGAGTTGACAATGAAAATTCTGTGTGTTGTTCAATAAATCCTGTTATTGTCTCTTACTTCCTAGAAAGGATATCTAGCTACACCACCTACAAAGTGACATATCCTTCTTCTATGGAAGATGTGTTATGATTTACTCAGATACAAAAATAAAAAACACTATATTGAGCTTTATTTCTTCCAGTGTCCCTATTCTCACTTATTTTTTCCTTTAATATGATTGCTATTAAAGGCTACTAAAATGGCTGCTAAAGAAATGGGACTAAAAGCAACTCATAGTTAACCTCTTCCTGTCTAAATCACAATCTGTTTCCACTTATCTTTAGCACATTGGCTGGTATTAGCAGTCAGATAAAATACCAATTTTGTTTTAATGCCAAGCCAGTAGATAAGGAAGAGTGGATCCCTCAAATAAACCTGCCAGGGGTCTAAATAAATTGCAGAAAGCTTAAGTTTTCTCTCTTAAGCTTTATTTTACTTTTATTTCACCTCAAGCATCAGTAGAACTTGAGTCTTCAGTAGCCCACATTCTGATTGTTTCAGCAAGGACGTTTTACCTACCTATAGAACCTTCTGAAGAGACACAGGAAAATAACTTAGAAAATGACCTACTTAGCAAGAAACTTAGTAAATGACCTAACAATTTTCTTGCTGCTGTATCGTAAAGATAAAATTTAAATGCTGGAGAGGGTGCGGAGAAAAGGGAACTCTCTTACACTGTTGGTGGGAATGCAAACCAGTACAGCCACTATGGAGAAAAGTGTGAAGATTCCTTAAAAAACTGGAAATAGAACTGCCATATGACCCAGCAATCCCACTGCTGGGCATATACACTGAGGAAACCAGAATTGAAAGAGACACGTGTAGCCCAGTGTCCATCGCAGCACTGTGTTACAATAGGCAGGACATGGAAGCAATCTAGATGTCCATCGGCAGACAAATGGATAAGAAAGCTGTGGTACATATACACAATGGAGTGTTACTCAGCTATTAAAAAGAATGCATTTGAATCAGTTCTAATAGGGTGGATGAAACTGAAGCCTATCATACAGAGTGAAGTAATTCAGAAAGAAAAACACCAATACAGTATATTAATGCATATATATGGAATTTAGAAAGATGGTAACGATGACCCTAGATGCAAGACAGCAAAAGAGACACAAATATAAAGGACAGACTTTTGGACTCTGTGGGAGAAGGTGAGGGTGGGATGGTTTGAGAGAATAGCATTGAAATATGTATATTACCATATGTGAAACAGATCGCCAGTCCATGTTCAATGCATGAGACAAGGCACTCAGGGCCGATGCACTGGGATGACCCTGAGGGATGGGATGGGCAGGGAGGTGGGGGTGGATTTAGGATGGTGGACACATGTACACCCATGGCTGATTCATGTCAATGTATGGCAAAAACCACTACAAAATTGTAATTAGCCTCCAATTAAAAAAAAAAAGATAATTTAAAATGTTATTGCTGGACCTCCTTGGCAGTCCAGTGGTTAAGACTCCAAGCTCCAGTGGAGGGGGATGGGGAGGCAGGTTTGATCCCTTGGGGACTAAATTTGCACATGCTGCCCAGTCAAAACCAAAATGAAACATTGTTGCTAGTAAAATGCCCAAATAAGCAGTATCCCCAGCCTACACAAGGGGAAAAGTAACCACAAGGAAAAGAACAATTGAGGGCTGGGGGCAGTTTCCCTCCACAGCATGCAGAGAACCAGGTAGCCAGAGAGGCAGCCCAGCTCTAGTGCAGGCTTTTCTTAAAGCTCAAGAGTTCAGGAGACAAACCAAGAAGCATCAACTATTTTCCTTAAAGAAAGCACTTTATTTTCCCTTTAAACAACTTGGTCACAGTACATTATTTTACATGAATGGCAGTCATTTTTTAAACCTCCACTTAAAAGGCCTTGTGTCTGAGTCTGAGGTGGTAAGAGGATATGAATACAAGTATAAAAACAGTGCAAAACGTTTAGCCCACAGCCTCCAGAGTTGGCTTCAGAAATCCCCTCTAACGTTGCTGAGTTATTACATTAAATATTAAATTTAATATTAAATAAATTTTCCTGGGCTTCCTCTAGTCTAACATCAGACCCAGAAATGTAATCATATGAAAAGTCTCAGAAGCCCTCACAACTCAAACCGTCAAAATCATGCAGACCATAGTATCACAACAGGATGAGTTTGTGAGTTCTGTAACACAGCATCTTGTTAGTGGCACCATCTGAAGAAACAGCGGATTTTAGTTGCATCCATAACTAGAATAGACTAGCTGTGGTTTTAAAGCTTTGCTCTTAAAAGTATGATTTTTCTATGAGTAAAAGATGCCATCAGGAAGGTTAGAGTAGTGACAAGTCACAGGCCCGACAGGAATAGTCACAACCCCTAAAGGTCTCTGTTCAACCAGTTTTTGACCTGCTGCTGATACTACAGTGAAAAGCTTTGTGCCAACTGAAGTGGGAATAACTATCCATTAGAAACAGGATTAAATGTAGCTGATTTTGCAAAAAGTTTGTATTAGTCACAACAAACATCCAGAAGAACATACTGAATTTTCTTCAGCATTAAGTGAAGCTTAGTTCTCACTCACAGCCTGCATCACCTTTGTAATGTTTAATACAAAATGGCATACTTTTCAAGCTTCTGATGAGAAAACCATTTTCCAAACAGGTGCCTCAGGCAAAAGTCTCCATTATCCATTTCTTATTTGAGGAAATGCTTTTTAAAATACAGGATACCAATATATGGCTAAAATGAAGTTGTCATATAAACCTACTTACCTAATTTAAAGAGACCTTAAACCTCACAAAACAATTTTTAAACATCCTTGTTAAAACTGTGCTTCAAGATGTCATATTTTTGCTTATATAAGTTGAATTTTATAATTAAAAAAGCTAACATCCTACCCAAAGGAAATAGTCTATTAAGCAGATGGTCACTCTTACAGAGAAACTTAACAGCGTTGTGTCTTCTGGCAGTGGAAGATTCTTGTATAGAAAATTTTTCCTTGCTAAAAATTTTACAAGTACCAAGGACTACTGCATAAGAAAAAGTCTGTAGCAGTCTTTCTGCTAGGCAGATGGTACAGTGGAAGACAAGTACTTCATTCACCAAAGGAAACCACCACTACTTGGAAAGCAAAGATTTATAGGATCCTAAACACACACACACGGGTGGCTGACATGAGAAGAGCAACCCAGCGTCCCCAAAACACACTTAAGGCTTGACTTCAGCAGCATCAGAGAAACCTACCAAAAAGGCATTGTCAACAGATGGTCAGCTTGCTTCAGGTGTGACCAGCAATAACCACAAAGTATTCTTTGGGTACCATAAGAAACGTTAAGTATTGAAGGATTTTCTCCCTTTATGCAGTCCTGATCCTTAATGGTTTCTCCCTCTGATCTTCCAAGTGGACCCCTTTCTCTTCCCCAGGAAGAGGACACAGTGGCATGACCATAATGTAAGTGGTCGGATCACAGTAGATCATTTAGTAAACTCCACATCCAGTATGTTTAACAGAGGCTGAGGACATGGGGTGAAAGGGGGAGACCCACTTGTCTGCACTATATTGGGGCAAGCCTGCTCCTACGGCCAAGAAACTGTGGGCTTCAGGTTTGCTGGGCAATTCCCCACAGTCACCACCACCTTTCTCTGGGGCTCATTCATTCACAGAGGCCTTGTCCTTTAAAAGAACAAAATCCCTCATATGGTTCCAGATGGTAAAAAGGCTTGAAAGTCCAGGAGTACAGCTAAAGGACGTCCCAGAGTCTACAGAAACTGCTCACAGATAGTCCCTTGGCTGTTGCTCTTTTTGGTGCAAATACTTCAATAGGCTTTTACCTCCACAAAACCACTGAGCTTTGCAAAGGTTTGTGCTTTCTTCTGTAAACTGCCAATCATGAAGTTCTCAACTTCAAACAAGCACCTTAATTCCAATCGGCCAAAATAATATGCAAAAAAAGTCCTTATCTGAGTGAGGGGAAACAGTGAATTGCCCATCCAGGTAACCCTATTGGGGGTGTGTTATAAAGATGGTGATCATTCTTCATTCTCCCAAATGAGTTTGGTCTTTTGAGTAAAGACCATCTTCATCTTTATCTTCAGCTGGGGGCTTCCCAGGTGGCACCAGTGGTAAAAAATCTGCTTGCCAGTGCAGGAGATGTAAGAGACACAGGTGTGAGCCTTGGGTCGGGGATATCCCCTGGTGGAAGAAATGGCATCCCACTCCAGTATTCTTGCCAGGAGGATCCCATGGACAGAGGAGCCTGGGGGGCTACAGTCATGGGGTCACAAAAGGGACACAACTGAGCCTCTGAGCACAGGCACATCTTCAGCACAATGTATTTTCGTTGCTGCTAAAGATTTGGCCAGAGGCCAAGATTACGGACTATCCTAACATTTCTGTGAATTTTATTATTATCAATTGCTAAGCAATCCGAGTTGGCTATGAATCTGGCATTCAAGAGACTACAATCAGAGATTTCTGGCCACGTGTGCTGTCCTTGACATTATTACTCTCTCTTATCTCCAACCCATACACAAAGGAATTAGTTATATCAAATCCAATGAATTCCAAATGAATGCCTGATTCTGGGCCAGGGATAGGGCATTACTGTACAAACCACAGACTGCTAACATCCCCAGACTTGCTCTTTGGCTCATCATCAATGTAATATGGAGTCCATCGTTCATTAAACAGTCCATCTCTGGGGAAAGCAACGACAAGCTTGTATAAAAATGTGGCGTGTGTCTTGAGGAGAGCCTTGATTAAAGGCAGGGCTAGGGGCGGTGCCAGCTGCAGAGGGCAGAGTTGTAGAAGTAGCAACATTTCCTCTCGACCTTTATAAACCTCTTGCTACAGCAGCACACACAGAAAGACTGAAAAAGCTGGCAATATTTTTCCTATGTTAAGCTATAAGCCAAGGCAAATTTAAGGACTCATGAATTCTTTGGGGTTCTACAAAGAAGTACAGGTACAAAACCAAGTATTTCAAGAGTTGTATTTTCCCCACGTGAAATCAATTGCCTCATCTTAATTCTATGGCAGAATGGGCCCATGCCAAATAGTTAATCCTTTATACATTTTCCATTTTGAAATATGATTAAAGAAACAATTTAGGAAGAACTAGGGAAGAACAGTAATCTATTAATTAGTGGAAACCACATATACCCTGTTTCTTCTCTCCCAGTGAGACACTTTTAGCTTGGGAAAGGTGAATGAGAAGAAGGTGCAAGTTAAGTGGGAAGACATCAATCAGTCACTCAAAAAGAGCTCATGCCAGAACAATGTGAATGCCAAAAGACTGGTTTTTGCAACTCAGTGCTGTTACTGACAGTATCTGTATTACTTACGTGAACAAAAACGTCAAGCCCTTGGTATAACCAGCCACCCTACCCAGGAAGAGAGTGAACTGTTTCCCATAGGAGTGTCTGTTCTTGTCCAGTCATTGTCACAAGTGTGCAAGCACCTGATCAGGCAAAACATGGGAAGAAAAAAACATGGATGCCTACTGGAGTTACCTGGAGTAAATCCAAACAGAATAAATACATAAGAAGTAAGATAAATATAAGAATGCATCACCTAAACTCATGACCACTGTACATTATACTAGTAATAATTATGCTTAAAATCATCAACTGTCCTTTCAATATCAGATGATAGCATAAATCCATCTGGTCATCTGTGAGTAGTTAACATCTAATACTTCAGAAAGAGAAATTCCCCTAACTGTCCAACATGGTATTTGAGGATCTGTTTTTCACTCTGAAATGCTGAAAACGGATTACTCTAATAATGCTAGCTTCAATATTCCAACCTACAAATATTTTTTTCCAGTCTTAGGATTCTCCTAATAATACTTCATACCTCTCTGGTGCTTTAGTTGTTTTTCCATGTTTTCTACATACCTCATCCCTCACGGGACCCCCGCACCCCAACAACCGCTCTGTGAGGTAGCCAGGGCAGGCAACAGTACCGACTTGACAGATGAACCTGAGACTCGGCGAAGGGACTTGACTGAGGGTCGCATGGCTATTCAGAATTGAAATAGGGACTAGAAACTCTCCTAATCCAAGGCTCTTTCCCCCATAGTAATGGGTGGAACTGCTTCTATCCATTTGTGCATTAGCAATCCACAACTTATGGTGACTTAGTTCGTTAGTAAGGTGACTGGAAAGGAATGGCTCTACTTTTACCTCTTTGATATAAAAATCTCTTTTAAGTTATGAAGTCAGAGAAATTCATTTCTTCCCAGTCCAGCGCCTAAACCTGAGCATGGCCCTATAATGCCTGTAGGAATCAAGGGATAAACACGAGCATCCTGTGTGTACCAAAGTGTCCGACGCAAGGAAGCAGAGGGAGGAGCCACCCCCTCACCCCTGGAGCCATACAGAAGGCACTTCAGACAATGTCCTCGGCAGGGTGGTGGGAGGGGCGCACGCCCAAGGTGGAGAACTGGTGCCAGTTCCGCAGGAAGCCCCGGTTGTACCGGCCCGTGTCCACAATGAGCCCGCAGAGCAGCCGGCGCCCCGTCCTCTGTCGCAGGGCCTGCTGCACCTCCCTCTCGGTCACGTTGTAGCTGATGTTTATCAGCTGGATCAGGAAGATGTAGGCCATGCTCCCCGTGATGATCACAGAGTACCACACGCAAGTGAAGCACAGAGCCGAGCTGGGAACGGGAAAAGGCAGGTCAGGGCGGCCGACGCTTCACATTGAGGAAGCCGTCCCCATGGTAACATTTTACACACACAGTACTTACTCTTAAGGACTCTGGCACCTTCCCTGATTACCCCATCTTTCCCATCCTTGGAATGCCAATAACCTGCTTCATTTATGACTAGTAAGATGTCCTATTTTATCATTACTGCTGCCCCCTTTCCTAGGGTGTGAAACAGGAACAGCAAGGACCGTTTTGTGTGTTTTGCAGCCCCCATACAACCAACACAATACCTGACACAACACCATTCAAAATCTGTTTGCTGAATGAGTAATTCCTAAATTGTTCTTAATGCAGAAGAAAATAAAGGCGCCGTGAGACTGCTGAAAACGTCCCTCAAGGAACTGTGGGTGGGAACCCAGGAGCAATGGTAAGGTTACTCATCTCTGTTCTCCTAGGTTGCTGAGCACAAGTCAGGACAGCTCCCCGCACAGGCAGCCCTTTCCCTGTCAGCTCTGCAGGAGCATCAGGAGCACAGCCACATTGCAAATCCCACTGCCTCGAACCAAACAAAACCCCACAGGGCAAGAGAGCCACTTCCAGCTCATCTGCTGTCTGCCAACTGGTTATTTTCGGTCAACATTTGCAAATGAGTTAGCTGGAAACTGGTTCAGAATCTTCACTGTTAAGCTGAAAGAGACCTCAGGGATGATTAAAGCACTACAAAGATGAGGAAAACTAAGACCCAGGGAGGAGACATGAATCGTTGGTCCACAGCACTGAGAATATAGTAGCTGGACTATGTTCATTTCATTTATGAGGCCCACAGAAGCTCTAGAAAACTCACACTTACTAGCATACAAGGACCCTGAAGGTCCTTTGCTTTCTTCTCACTCTTTGTTTTCAAGACACTCTCTGCTTTGTCCGTCCAGGCGCTTGTCTGTGCTAGTCCATGGACAGCTCTGCTCCTTGCTATTATAGACCCAGACATTCATGGGTATTAAAATAGATGAGTCCTCCTCGGGTTAAGACTGTCCTTTCTTCTTTATGTTGAGAATCTTCATAGGTTGTGAAATTCTTCGGTAACTACTATTCTTAGTGGCTTCTGTGATAAACGTCCTAAAGCAGAGTTTTGGGTGAGGGGGGTGGGGGGGCTAGGCCAAAGCTAAAAAAATTCCAGCTTCTGTTAAAACATGGCAATCCTCACACTACAAATGAGCCCCAACCTAAAAACACTGGAGAAAATTTTGACCTAGATACTACAATAATCCTCGAGTGGTGATTTAAAAAAAAAAAAGAACAGGAAAAAAAAATCAATGGAGGTTAAAGAGAAAAGAAAGGTTACAGAGATTGTAGGCATTTCAGAAAAGGGTCAGAAGCAATAAATTAAGTCTGGGCTACAGAGCACCAGAAAGCAGCAATGAAGTGAAACGTCCCCTGATCCTCACTTTTTAAGGTCGGCGCTCCTTCTGACATCACCCGAGAAAAATGAACACATCGGCTGCACAGTTGTGTACTAGCAATTTTAGGGCTACCCAGCATCTCTAGAACCTGTCCCATGTTTTGGGTGAGAACTTCTCACCCAGCCGCAGATCACAGCCCCTTACGCTGACTGCAAATCCACTCCCTCTTCCGGGGGGCCCCTGTATGGAGATCTCACCTGTAATCTGCATATACTCCAGGGCAATAGAAGAGAGCTGTGAAGACACTTCTGTCTGTACAGATGGTGTCCAAGGTCAGCGTTATCCCATACACCGAGGTGAGCAGGAAGACCAAAAGGGCAAGTATAAATGCTTGATGGTTTGATTCTCCGACACAGCTATTTATCCTCAAAACAGCACAAGGGGGAAGAAAGCAAACATGTCTTTAAAAGTTCTCTATGTAACTCAATAAACAAGAAGGCATTTAATACAGGGATAGTATGCATTTCAGTTATTAAAAAAAATATATGTTGTCTTGTTTTCACTTTTAGGGAATTAAAAATTTGTCTGCTGAGAGATGTACTCTTACATTCTCTAATCTCTGCAAAGTGAAATCATCTCATTCGTTTAAGGACAAGAGTACGTGAAAAGTAAAACATGGCTAACAAATCTTTCTAGATATTAGTAAGTGAGGTCTGTTACCCAGTGTTAACACTGTCATCACTGCCATAAGGATAAGATGGTATCAGAGTTATAATAACTTAAAAATGCTAAATCAGAAGCATTACACAGTGTGGGAAAAAAATCCCTATTAAATACACATATTAATAAAAGATCCCAGGAGGTTAGAAACGCAGTGTGGGGTTGGAGAACAGCTCAATAGTATGCAGACCACTTGTCACGTACAGAGTTCCATGTCATGGCCGTTTGCAGGGCATGTTGATGGGCACATCAGGATAATCCAGTGGGCAGAGATCTCATAAGCGAGGCTATCAGGCCCTCTGCAAACCAGCGCTTGCAAATGGACCACCACCACCCTGCACGCACACACGCAGGCATGCATGAGAATAAATGATGAAGACAGAGAAGAGGAAAACCTAAAAATGAAAATACCTGTTTACTCCTAAAGCCCAAAGCCCCAGAAAAACAGCTGTCCCTGTTCACAAGCCCTGAACTTAAGGTCTGCTTCTGTGCCATCCAGGCAGTCAGCACCCTCACCCTTCTCCACACCCCCTTCTAAGGGGGAGAATGGAACATGACCAGAATCCTTGGCATAAAAAGAGTAATTCACTGACTGCGACTGCCTCAAGAGCGAGAAAGTTGCAAACGAGCTACTTAGAACATTCACACCCGAATGAATCACACCCCTTTTAAGATTTAGTCAGTAAAGCTGCAACATTTTCTTTAAAAGTCACACTTCACATCTTACGGGCCTCAGGTGTCCTCATTTGTCACTGGGCAGCAGAGAAGTGCCCCCCAAAAGCCCACTTCTGCACAAATAACCAAATAGGGAATTATCTGTCAGGGCCTTAAGTCAAGAATGTAGACTAGAAATCACTGGCACATCTAAATGATGGAAAAATACACTGAGGATAAGAGTCACCTAGAGGTACAGGAACATGTTCTGAGCTCTGTGAGGGAGATGCACCTATACTACTTCTAATACATTCTTTTTTTAAATGTCATTCAACTGTAGATACCTGTCTCTTAGAAAGGAGAAAATGAGGGACAGCTAAGAAGAGAAAGCCCCCCCCCCCAAAAAAAAAAACCTTCAGGAAATGACTGAAAAGAACTAAATTTGTGAAGCTCGAAAAACTGATGACTAAGTGGCAACATCATATAGAGTCCACAAATATCTACAAGGTGTAAAGCTGGGAAGGCGAGAAATGAGGATGGCACAAAGGAAAAGCACACTCAGCAAGAGTCTCACGTGAACTTATGTAGACTCCGCAAGCCTCCAGATCTTTCCAACATACCAGACACAGTGATGATCCATCCTCCTCACACAGATGCCGCAGATCCGGCAGTGCCACGCCCGGGCTGGCCGCACCAACTGGCACTTGGCGCACCAGTCCTCCTTCCCTTTGGCCGGGCTTCCGGCCGATGTCCTCGGGGAGTCCTTAGTCTCATCCTTGGGTGCGCGGTTGTTGAGACTGCCCGACAGATCTGCGCTGGGGAGCCCCTTGGTCTTCTCAGGCCCTTTTCTGTTCAGGCATTCAACCTGGCTGCCACTTAGAGCCCTGTCGTCGTGTGCTGGGTTTCTGAGGTAGCCTGGATTCTTCTTGGCTCTGTACAAGGCAAAGAGGATGAGCAATAACCCGCAGGTAAGAAGAGCCAGCCGAGTGGGCCCCACACGCCCCTTGGGGACCACTTCCTGCAGGAACACGTAGTACATGTAGCCCAGGGAGAACAGTCCGAGGCTCAGGAAAAACAGAGTCTGTTCTTTCCTTCTGTGAGTGAGGTAGTAGTACCACAGAGCCAGCATGGGGAGGGAGGTCAAAACCACCACGCCCAGCAGGAAATGCCAGGAAGCCACACGGAGGAAGACAGGCAGCAGGAACAGTGGGGGAAGGATGCTAATGTTAACTTTCTTGGCTCCCCTAAGCCAAGGAATCCGGAGGCGGTCTGAGATTGTGTCCATGATCTTTTCACAGGTCTCAGGCTGCATGGACTTACACGTGATCCATCTATTCAGAAAGAGCACAGAGAAGGCACATGGTACATGTTTGTTGAATTAAAAACCACCCCACACTGCAGGCCAGACAGCAAGGTAAATGATAAAAGATGCCAAAGGCCAAGGATTTAACTTCTTTACTATTAAACAAGAGCCTTACAGATTCATGTATAATTTTTTAATTCAAATGAGAAAATGTTTAAATATTTAACAGAACTATTTCTACATGGGACAAATACACGGGAATAAACATATTCCACCTAAGTACTGTTCAGACTTGGGTAGCTGTCAAGACATAAAAATCTCAAAAAAACCATTCACAATCTAGTTGTGAAGACAACATGGGAATTCAAGAAATATTATTAGATAAGTGACAAAATACAGGGCTTCCCTGGTGGCTCAGAGGTTAAAGCGTTTGCCTGCAATGCGGGAGACCTGGATTCAATCCCTGGGTCAGGAAAATCCCATGGAGAAAGAAATGGCAACCCACTCCAGTATTCTTGCCTGGAGAATCCCATGGACAGAGGAGCCTGGTGGGCTATAGTCCACGGGGTCGCAAAGAGACACGACTGAGTGACTTCACTTTCACTTTCAAGTGACAAAATAATAAAATCGCCCAATGAACTATACATGCCAAACACTGTAAGGAACGCTCAGAAGAGAGGACACATTTCTGGGTGGAATCATCACAGGGGTCTTTGTGGGAAAAAGGAATCTGTGCTGGAACTTGATGCTGGCTAGTATTCATCTGGGTGGGGAGGAAGGCAAGGAGGCGTTCCGTGGAGAGACTTGAGCACAGCACAAAACCCATCCTGGGCCTGGGGAGTAAACCAGTTCAGAAGGGCAGGGGATGGCATCAGGAAGAGTAGAGATCACACTCAGTTCAGTTCAGTTCAGTCCCTCAGTCATGTCCGACTCGGTGACCCCATGGACTGCAGTACACCAGGCTTCCCTATCCATCACCAACTCCCGGAGCTTGCTCAAACTCATGTCTGTCGAGTCGGTGATTGCCATCCAACCTTCTCATGCACCATCATCCCCTTCTCCTCGTGCCTTCAATCTTTCCCAGCATCAGGGTCTCTTCCAGTTCTTCGCATCAGGTAGCCAAAGTATTGAACTTTCAGCTTCAGCATCAGTCCTTCCAATGAATATTCAGGACTGATTTCCTTTAGGATAGACTGGTTTGATCTCCTTGCAGTCCAAGGGACTCTCAAGAGTCTTCTCCAACACCACAGTTCAAAAGCATCAATTGTTTGGCACTCAGCTTTCTTTACAGTCCAACTCTCACATCCGTACATGACCACTGGAGAAAAAAAGCTTTGACTAGATGGACCTTTGTTGGCAAAGTAATGTCTCTGCTTTTTAACATGCTGTCTAGGTTGGTCATAGGTTTTCTTCCTAGGAGCAAGCATCTTTTAATTTCATGGCTGCAGTCACCATCTGCAGTGATTTTGGAGCCCAAGAAAATAAAGTCTCTCACTGCTTCCCTTGTTTCTCCATCTATATGCCATGAAGTGATTAGGACTGGATGTCATGATCTTAGTTTTCTGAATGTTGAGCTTTAAGCCAACTTTTTCACTCTCCTCTTTCACTTTCATCAAGAGGTTCTTTAGTTCTTCGCTTTCTGCCATAAGTGTGGTGTCATCTGCATATCTAAGGTTATTGATATTTCTCCCAGCAATCTTGATTCCAGCTTGTGCTTCATCCAGGCCAGCATTTCGCAGGATGTACTCTGCATATAAATTAAATAAGCACGGTGACAATATACAGGCTTGATGTACGTACTCCTTTCCCAATTTGGAACCAGTCTGTTGTTCCATGTCCAGTTCTAACTGTTGCTTCTTGACCTGCATACAGATTTCTCAGGAGGCAGGTCAGGTGGTCTGATATTCCCATCTCTTTAAGAATTTGCCACAGTCTGTAGTGATCCACACAGTCAAAGGCATAGTCAATACAGCAGAAGTAGATGTTTTTCTGGAACTCTCTTGCTTTTTCTATGATCCAGTGGATGTTGGCAATTTGATCTCTGGTTCCTCTGCCTTTTCTAAAACCAGCTTGAACATTTGGAAGTTCATGGTTCATGTACTGTTGAAACGTGGCTTGAAAAATTTTGAGCATTACTTGCTAGCATGTGAAATGAGTGCAATTGTGCAGTAGTTTGAGCATTCTTTGGGATTGCCTTTTTTCAGGATTGGAATGAAAACTGACCTTTTCCAGTCCTGTGGCCCCTGCTGAGTTTTCCAAATTTGCTGGCATATTGAGTGCAGCACTTTTACAGCATCATCTTTTAGGATTTGAAATAGCTCAACTGGAATTCTATCACCTCCACTAGCTTTGTTCCTAGTGATGCTTCCTAAGGCCCACTTGGGTTCACATTCCAGGATGTCTGGCTCTAGGTGAGTGATTATACCATCGTGGTTATCTGGGTCATGAAGACCTTTTTTATATAGTTCTTCTGTGTATTCTTGCCACCTCTTCTTAATATCTTCTGCTTCTGTCAGGTCCATACCATTTCTGTCCTTTATTGTGCCTATCTTTGCATGAAATGTTCCCTTGGTATCTCTAACTTTCTTGAAGAGATCTCCTTCTGCAAAATTCAGACTTAAACTGAAGAAAGTAGGGAAAGGCACTAGACCATCCAGGTATGACCTAAATCAAATCCCTTATGTAATTTGATTATGAAATCAAATTCCACTATTTGTGGAAGTGACAAATAGATTCAAGAGATTAGATCTGATAGACAGAGTACCTGAAGAACTATGGATGGAGGTTCGTTGACACTGTACAGGAGGCAGTGATCAAGAAAAAGGCAAAATGGTTGTCTTACAAATAGCTGAGAAAAGAGATCACACTAGTATGACTCAAATGATGGAGCCTGGTGGACAGGTGGTATTGTTGACTTTTTTGCATACTTAGGCTATTATGGAAAGGAACAGTTGAAGGAAGGATAACATCAATTTTAGAAATTTAGAATTTTAAAGAATAGGGCTAGACCTGGAAATGAATGGGAACTAATTATACGGAGGCATACAGAGCAGCAGGTTTATGGAAATGCTGGGAGCTCATCTCCAGAGAAGGGTATGGAGAGAAGAGAACTCAGGGACAGCTCAGGTCTTACGGGTTGGGAGGGAGGAAGAGTTAGAAGGCTAATGGAAAAGCAGTGGTTTTGAGTGATGCAGGTTACGGAAAAGGCATCATTTCCCCATTCATTAGTCCAAAGTGCTCCATTTTCTCAGGATGGATTTTACCTAAGTCTAAAGAACCTATACTTAAAGGCACCTGTAAGAGATTATATAGGGCCTTACAGGTGGCTCAGTGGTAAAGAATCCACCTGCAATGCAGGTGACGTGGGATTGACCCCAAGATCAGAAAGATCCCCTCGAGAAGGAAATAACAACCCATTCCAGTATTCTTGCCTAGGAAATCCCATAGACACAGGAGTCTGGGGGACTACAGTCCATGGGGTTGCAAAAGAGCTGGACACAACTTAGCACTAAACAACAACAATAAGACATTATACACACTGTCAAAGAAGAATTATAAAGGGGTTATGGAATACTAGACTATAGTAGTCCCCAGGAATGCCTCTTGTGGCAAGATTAACGCACCAAGATGTAAGTCAGCAATTTGCCATTTCAATGACTTTTTTTTTTAACCAGAAGTAATTGCCAATGGGAAAAGCAAGTCTCCACCATCCTTATCCTCCCCACACTATGCTTTCCATGTGATAACAGTTTTTAAATATATAATGGATATAATATAAATATAAAATGGATAAAAACCAGATTATTACTATTTAGTACAAAATTTTTTCAGTGATGTTAGAAATTGGCTCTTTGGATAGTTAATTTTCATCACTTGGGATAATGGTGAAAATAAAAGCCAAATGTAAAACAGCATCAATCAGGACAGTGCTGCAGCTCATGCTGAAAACAACCCATCCAGGGTAGGATCATGCCTCTGGCTGGATCGCCTCCCCAGAAAAGAAGGGTGAGACCGATTTTTCAACCCTCAAGGCCCTTTGTGGCCAAGGGCAAGCCAGTCCCAAGGTGTCAGTCTCTGAATGCTGAGACCACTGAGAATGTAGGAACTTCCTGGTACTAATGTGTTCATTTTAAACTTACAGATTGTACTGGCCTGCATTTTATTTTTTTATACAATTTAACTTGTCTACTATTCCTTTATCTGCCTGTTCTCTCCACCATCTTCTCCCTTTAAGTCAGAAATAATAATTCCTAATAAACTAGGCTGAACAGACAGTTGTGCACTACTGAGTAATAAGTCATCTTTACCAAGCCCTCACGCTTGACACAGAAGACAACTTTCAACTGGAGATAAGTAGAAACAGAATGAAGAGCAAATTCTAGCGTTCCGGATGGCTAAGCTGCAAGTATACATGGTAGTTCTCAAAAGGGCCGGTGGGGTCAGTATCAAGAAACACACAGTGCTTACCTATCACACCCTTCGTCCAGATCTTGGCAATCACACAAGCAAGCAGCCACGTGGTTCTTTTCCCCATTTCGATCTATGTACTCGCAGCAGCACAGGGGCTCCAATTCAGGTTCTTCCGCTTTGGTTTTCTTCACTGGCTTCACACTGCCCTTCATTTCCACCTGTCACTACGAGGCACACGAAGCCCTCAGAAAGAAAAGTGGAACGAATACAACTCACATCTCGTAAACACATCCACGTCTATCTCTGATTAACCACCAACGCCTGAGAATTAAAAAAATGAGAAAGAGGGGGAGGTCGTTCCCTTTTCATCAGGATTTTCTGGCTGTCTTTGGCAAGACGCAGAGCTCTAGGGCTCTAGCCGCTTCCGAGCTGCCTTCAACTCCAGGTACCCCATGCAGGACCGGCGCCGTCTGGGCACCAGCGGTTCCCATGACGACAGCCGACTACGCGGCCCGGGACAGCCTGGGCGCGGGTGGCTGCGCTCACCTGCGGGTGCGGGCTGGGGAGAGCCGAGCTGTCCCCGCCCGAAGCCTGGGTGCGGGTGGAAACACCCTCGGGGCTGCGGGCGGAAACAAAGCGTCTAGCCGCTGGGGCCGACGACCCGGCTCGGGAGAGGAGCCCGGGCAACGCTCGGGGTCGCCGTCCAGCACCGCTTCTCCTCAGCTGGGCGCGCCTCTGCCGCCCGTCAATCGCTAGAACGTGGGCGGACCGAGAACGCCACGCCGCCCAGCCCGAAGAATGACCTTGGGAGGGAAGTTACCTGTGCTCCGGAGCCGAGGTGCGGCTACAGCCAAAGAGGCCGAGGCGGAGAGGAGCAGGGTCGGCTTCTCCCGAGGCGCGGACGTGGCTCCGGGATCTCTGCTCCGCGGGGCTCCGGGCGCGATGACTGGAGTCTCGGGGACCTCGGCTTCGCTCTCCGCTGCCGCCCACCTGTGAGCACAGCCGGCCTCCGCCCGGGCTGTGCTTCCGCCGCCCCCGGGCCGGCGGGGTTCAGCGCCGCAGGTCCGCGAGCTTCCGGGTGCCCCGCCCCCGGCGCCGGGGATCCCCGCCCGCCCGCACGTGTGGAGGCTCCCCCTGCCCTAGCGAGGCCCCTCCCCGGCCCGCGGCCCGGGCGCCCGTGGGAGCGCAGGAGCCGAGCTCGGGCTCCCGGAGCCGGTTCAGGCGGTCGGGCCCCGGGCTGGCCCCGCACCTCCGCCCCGCCCCAGAGGCGGCCGCCCAGACCCCGCCCGGCCCCGCGGGTGCCTCGTGTCGCGGAAGGCGCGGAGGCGGAAATACGGGAAACCCCAGAGCCCGGAGGGTTCCCGAAGTACAGGAGAGCCGTGGTTCGGCCAGTCTCACTGAGACTACAGCAACAGGCGTTGGTGGAGCTCTCCACCGCGAATTGTAACCGACGTACCGCCCCCAAATTCGCTAACCTCTTAAAGGCCCATCCCTGTCCTTGATCTGTTAATTATCCAACTTGTTCGTTTTCATGACTTCCGGCAAGCAGTCTGCATTAGACCAGCAGGTTGCATATTAGAAATAAAATCTGCCCTAAGATGAGAGTCCTCTTTGGGTTTTAATTTTGCACAAATTTTTTTTAAGCGTGCCGGCCCATGTATATGTTTTCACTGAAACGGTTTCTAGTTTGGGGAGAGTTTGACAGAAAAAGAAGAAAAACGACTTAGACATTTTGGATTTTATTGATACTCAATTTACATAGGCTCGAATACAGTTAATTGAATTCTGCACATATTTAGTCATAATTTATAAAGCAACTTTGGTAACTTTCTTTTGAGGTATTTTATGAAGTACAAGTTTTGAGGATACATCACAAATACATTCAGCTTCTCATTGACCATTTTTGTGAACTTAACAGAGAACAGGTTTTAGAATGACAATCCAGTCATTCTTGCTCACAGTCAAACACCTCATAGATCCTCATCATAAAACCTCCAGGTAGATACACTGGTAGGTAGGTTAGTTGGGATTCACCCAGAGAAACCTGGTTCTCCTCTAATCCAGTCAATACTTTTCTTTCTCTGTAAGCATCACAAAAATGACTTTAGCAATCCCATGTGGCTTGAATGACTCTGGGCAAAAAAAAAAACCATTTAAAGGCAATTGTTATTCAAACAGTAAGAATATATACAAATTATTCTGCAATGTCCCTCTCTTGTTCCAGAGACATAACTTCTATTAAGACACATATCCCTAACAACTTTGAAAGAGCCAAAGCTCATGTCTGATTTACAACTTGTCAGTGCACTTGTATTGGGAGATAATGCCCCCCAAAGTCTTCATTAAAGAGTTAAAGTTTTGTGTCTGGCTTACAACTAACTGACTATAGCCACACACACATGAATGAGTAAATAAAGCCATACGTGGCTACTGAAAAGTAATCCACAAATTATTTTCAACTAGATGGCTCATTTCCATCATAAAAGTTTGCTAAGCTGAAGCCAAGCTTAGTTCAAGTATGTATTTGCTCTGACACTAAAACGCCCAGGTTTTAACATAATCTTTTTAAAACTCAGAGCACAGTTCTTCATTTTGAGGGTTGGTATCCTATATGCTTCCTTTTCTGAAGTGGACTCTCCTGCCATTTGATGTATGAAGAGGCAAGATAACTGCACCTCTGACAGCCCCTTGAAGAAACACTTATTTCCTTCATATACAACATGGCTGAAGAATCTTTCAGATAATCATCAACATGCAGATTCAAAGGTTCAACTATTGAATTTACTTGCTAAACAAATGAAGACACTGTAATATTTACAGTACACAAAGCTATGTTATAATATATGCCTGAAAACTGATAATAATAAGTTTTAAAAGATAAAAGATAATAATGATTTAGAGGTTTCTTCTGTTGTCTTCTTTATCCTCTTTAATGTTTACCTGTGAAAACAGTCTAATGGATACATACTAATTCTGTGCTAACAGATAAACTTAAAGCATCAAACTTCAAACCTCACTGTGAAAATGAGGCCATACCACTCAGTTCTTTTTGTGTCACAAAACTTCAAATCCACAAAATATTTCACGCTTCATTGGAGAAATTCACAGCTTAGAATTATGTATAAGAACTGAAAGGATGGATTCTTAAGGCCATCGGAGGCTAATTCTCCAATAAGTGTTATTAGAAAGAATGTTCATATTAGATGTATGAATAATGAAAAATATTGAAATGTTCCTGTGACCATTCAGATCTTTCATCTTCTGGTTTTCTTCAAGATGTTGTCTTTTGGTTCCACGTATCTCTACATTTTGGTCCTTAAGATCACTAGCTTTGGATAGTCTTGTTCTTACTTAGTAGATCAAAGGTTCTCTGAAGCATAATAAGTGAGCTCTTCAACTGCAGAGAAAAATTTTCAAAATCACATTGTTTATATTTTTCTGATTATTTGTATGCCAGAAGTTTGCATTTAATAAAATTGTCTATACGGATCCCCAAATAAAAGACTGATTATAAAATGCCTTATTCCTTAGGTTATCTGTCAGTGTGAAAGGGCTCTTCCAGTTTGCTGCAGTACTGCACTTCTTCCTATGACACACTGCTTTGTGCTCTACCTATCAATAAGTCCATTCATCAGAAGATCCAAAGTGAACAGCTTGTTTCCTGAAACGGTTTCTGAAGCTGCAGTGGTCTCCCCACCACCCCCTAAACAACTCAAGTTCCACTCCAGGCCTTTGTTTGCTACTCTGCTCATGTTCATCTTCACCTATCTAAAACTGAGCCATTCCCACTGTTTCCCCTAATCATCCTGCCTCTAAACTCCTAAATTATTACTACTTACTTTGATGCTTAATTTTGTACTTTTTAAAGTAGTCTTTATCATACACATGGACATCTGATATCTCTAATAAAATTCTAGACAACTTGAGAGCAATAATTATGTCTTATTCTTTTTTGTAGTCATTTTTTAATTCATTCTTTCAACAAATATTTTTTGTTCACCTGTTACATGCTGGGCACTGTGCTAAGTCCTGGGTATATAATGGTGAACCAAATAGGCACTGTTCCTGCCTTCATGGAACTCACAGACTAGTGAGAGACTCAGAACCAAAACAAATAATCTCATCCATAAATATACACTTACACACTATATGATACAAAGTTTTTCACTGGAACAACTGGAAGATGATAGTATCATTTTTTGAAATTATGTCAACTAGCAGAGAATTGAGTTTGGCTAAGGATGAAAATTGGATTCTGTTTTAGACACGATCAGTTTGGGGCACCTGTTAGCATCTAGGTAAAGACACCAAGTCAGCAAGTGGCTGTATGAGTCTGGACTTGGAGAAGAGGTCAAGGTGAGATAGATGCTTTGGGAGCCATTGGTGTGTGTGGTATTCTAAGTTAGGGAAGCAGCTGAGATAACCTAAAGGGCAGTACAGGAGAAGGGAAGGGACTCTAATGTAAAGCCTGCAGTACTGGGCCAGGATGAGGTCAGGTAGAGAAGATGGTTTTAACCAGCAAACAGCAGTTTTACACTATGCTAAGTGAAAGAAGCCAGGCATGAAAGACCATATATTATACGATTCCATTTATATGAAATGTCCAGAATAGGCAAATCCATAAAAACAGAAAGTAGATTAGTGATTACCAGGAGCTGAGAGAGTGAGGGATGGGAGTGACTGCTCATGACTATAGGGCTTCTTTGGGAGATGATAAAAATGCTCTGGAATTAGATAGTAGTCCCTTTTCATTAGTATAATTATTGATATAATTGTGTTTAAGTCTGTTATTACTGATGTTCTTTAGTCACTAAGTCATGTTCAACTCTTTTGCGACCCCATGGACTATAGCCCTCCTCCCATCTCCCCTAAAACTCCTCTGTCCATGGGATTCCCCAGGCAAGAATACTGGAATGGGTTGCCATTTCCTTCTTCAGGAGATCTTCCCAACCCAGGGATCGAACCTGTGTCTCCTGCATTGGCAGGCAGGTTCTTTACCACTGAGCCACAGGGAAGCCTGTGAGATGGTTAGATGGCATTACCAACTCAGTGCACATGAATCTGGGCAAACTCTGGTAGACAGTGGAAGACAGAGGATCCTGGTGTGCTACAGTCCATGGGGTTGCAAAGAGTCAGACATGACTTAGCAACTTAACAATTAGATAGAGGTGATGGTTGCACTACCTTGTGATTATACTAAAAATTCTTTAAAAGGTGAATGTTATGGTATGTAAGCTATTTCATAATAAAGCTAGGTTTTTTCATGGTTCTAAAGAAGGGAAGATTAGATATATTTCAAGAAAGGAATGGTCAGCTCTGTCAAATGCAGGCACTGTAAGATGAAAACTCAGAAAAAAGGTACATTAACTTTAAAAGTCAGAGGCTACTGGGAGCTTAGCTTGGGCAGTGTCAGTGGAAGAAATCAAGGCAGTGTGCACTGAAGAGGGAATAAGTAGATTAAATACATGCGTCCAATTTTGCTCCCTCCTGCAACCCCACCAAAAGCACAGTAAAGGCATTTTTTTTTTAAGGCATAAATCCACGAGGTTGGGGGGAGGGGGGAACAGAAAGGCAACAAGAGCAACATGACTTTGGAGACTGGAAGGAAGAAGGATGACTTGGCAGCCCTGAAAACGCTGAATCCCAAGCCAACAGTAAAGAAAGTTGAGAACCAAACGAATCTACCCTGAAGAATCCTCAAAAGCCTCAGGAATTGACAGGCACCTTTGGAAGTAGGAATAAAGAGGAACTGAAATAAGAATGACTGGATGAACTTTTGGACATGTGGCCTCTTCTACTACCTGGGCGGAAGTCTGAAGTCCTATTTTCTGGAGAGGATAAACAGATGATCTCTGGCAGTCTGGCCAGGAGGATGCCAAAACATCAGTAAAGACAGCAGTACTGACCAAGAATAGGGACTACACAGTAACATGTACACTGTGCTCTGGGATTGTCCCATCGCCCTGCCCCCTCTCTATCCCTCTGCTCTCAGTCAGCTCCTAAAATGCGGGCAGCCAGCCCTTAATCCTTCAGGGAGGAGACTGAAAGAGTCCTCTGTGGAAACTGACCAGTCCAAGAGTAAAGACCTAAAGATGCTGACATGAGGATTTCTTAACCAACAGGCCAGCCAGATCTACTGAGAAGTTAAGGGTAGACCAGCCCAGCTCACCCATTAAGAACTTTGGATCCACACAGGCAGACAGCAAAAGACTACAGACATCTAAAGAAATCCCCTACCCTAAGGACAGAAATCAAAAGAGGGGGAAAGGATCTTGCTGGAAAGCGGGTATGAAAGAAGAAGAAAAATATATTTTTTTAATTATCAGTAACATGATCAGAGAGAAAGATACTATAGCCACTTAAAAAGTTCACAATTTCATTTTTTAAAAAAAGAAAATTCAGAGAAATTTGAAATTAAAAATTGGTAAAAACTGAAAAACTCAGTAGAAGAATTTGAAGATTAAAAGAGGAAATTTCTGGGAAGTAGAATAAAAAGGCAAAAAGATGGAAAGCTGGAAAGAAAAGCTAAGGTTAGACAACCTATCCAACAGAAGGCCAATGCCTGATTACAGGCACTATAGAAATCTCTACTTTTCAATTCTGAAAAGTTGTTGTTTGCTTATTATCTAAAATATATTTATTTCAGTCCTTGTTGTTGTTCAGTCATTAAGTCATATCCGACTGCTTTCGACCCCATGAACTGTGGCACACCAGGCTTCCCTGTCCTTTACTATCTCCCTGAGTTTGCTCAAACTCATGTCCAAAGAGTCAGTGAGACTTGAAAAGTACACAAATCTTATATTATAATGGGAGTATTAGTCTTTATTTTTCAAAGGTAATCCTAAATTTTGATTCATAGAACCAAGCAGCACATATTGATGACAAGAGAGAACGCTTATAGGAAACACCAAAATAACTTATGTATTTATTCTTCAATGGGGAACTGGTAAAATAATTATGCCACACATGTACAGTTGAATTCTATATGCTAGTAAAAGAAGAAGTGCTTTATATGCTGATATAGAAGTATCTCCATGATACATGGTTAATAGATAAAAACAAAATAATGGACAGTGTATATAATATCTACCATTTCTATAAAAAGAGCTAATTTTTTTTTTAAAGAGCTAATGTTAAGCATGAAATCTTATATAGAAGGATCAATAAAAAGAATGAGGTAGATGTGTACATACTGATATGGAGACACCTTCAAATATATTACTAATTGAAAAAAGGAGGGTATGCAATGGTAAGTATAGTATATCTCCATTTTTTAAAAGAAGTATTGATAAAAGTAACTATATACACAAAATGCATAATCCAGAAATTGGCAAGGTTAGATGCCTCTAGAAGAGGGATTTATTCAAATAACGGTATAGTGAATATTCTCTCACAGCCAGAGAAGCAGCTGAATCACTGGGATGAGTACCAAGTACCATGGCACACAGAGGTACCAACCTGTTCCAGCATCACCATGGAGTCCCGGAGCACTCGTTTTAAGCGACGGGCCTGGCCTTTGCTCTTTTGAACAGCTTCCGCTCTTGACACCAAATCAGAGGCTAAACTGAAAGAAAAATACCGCTTAAAGATCAGGAAATAGGGACTTCCCTGGCAGTCCAGTGGCTAAGACTCTGCACTTCCAATGCAAGGGGCCCAGGTTTGATCCCAGGTTGGGGAACTAGATCCCACATGTCACAGCTAAGAGTTTGCATGCAGCAACTAAAATATCCTTCATGCTACAACTAAGACCTGGCACAGCCAAATAAATAATTTTAAAATTTTTTGAAAGATCAAGGGAAAGGCTTCTAGCCTTTTCCAGAAATCATTAGCCCCATAAATTTGCAGGTAAAACAAAACAGTGTATGACTAAAGAGAAGTTGGCAGACCAAACTCTCTAAAACTGGACTTACATTTTCTGCAGCTCAGGAATTATTCAAGTAATAGGTTGTGGAAAGGAAGACTTACCTTAAAGATTTTTCTTCTTGGAGATGAAGACGGTAAAAGGACTGAGCAGCATATTCTATCTTTGACAACTTCAGAAACAGCATCACATTCAGCAAAACTAGCAACAGCAAACTAGACAGAGAAAATCAGACCTGGTTAATCCACTCTCATTCAGACCTAAAGCATTGTTAATGCAGGAGAGACATGCAAAAGCTTCAAAAATGCATATTACCCAGACTAGTTTCCAATTAGTTATTATTTAAATTAATTATTCCTATTTTATTGTATGAAATAATAACTTTAAGTATTAAGTGGATGTTGAGGGAAAAGTTGGAAGGTAACTAGTGACAATGAAGTCCTCAAATAAGCAGGTTGGGATTGTCCCTGACGTCTCTCCTCTCTGCCAGGAATCCTAACCAGTGTTGATGTGCAACCACCAGCCTAGAAATCTACCACATTAGCTTTCAAGATCTATTTCGGGGTGCTTTTGTCTTAAGCAATTACACATGCATAATACTGTACTTCAGAAAGGAAATGAAGATCAATATGGATTTGCTCTTAGATAGCGTTATGTACCTCTTATTCCCAGCGGAAGCAAAAACAAATGCACATTCAGCAAAAATTCCTTCTGGTTCAACTTAGACAAAGTTTCAAATCCCAAACAGACATCAATGGTATCATATGTAAAATGCTACTTGTTAAATACACTTACTTTGTTGGTATTCACAACAGCATGTCAAGTGAATGAATGTATTCATTACATATACATGCAAATACATAGGTGGCATCATATCTCATTTTTTCCTGTTAAAATATTGACTTGCCTTAAAATATACAGTATTCACTTTTACCCATCCTGAAGATGAAAACTAAGGTAGTAGAGAAAAAATGAAATCTATGAAGTGGCATAAAAATCAACATTTAATATCTGACTATAAATTTTCTGCAAAGTGATACAAAAGATCACAGATAATATATACTATTCAAAATTGTCACAGCAAATCAAGTTAAGCAGAATATGAAAAGCTTTTATAAAACTTGAAGGTACAACAAACATTTTCTATGTTCTGAAGTCTATAATTAGAAAAAAAGGCTGATATAAGAATTTCTTTCCAAAAAATATATCCAGAGAGTATCATCCAGTCAGAACTAATTCAATTAAATCTGATGGACTACCCCATGATCCAAGTATAGCCATGGAGATAGAAAGTGAAAAGTGAAAGTGAAGTCACTCAGTTGTGTCCGACTCTTTGCGACCCCGTGGACTGTCGCCCACCAGGCTTCTCTGTCCATGGGATTCTCCAGGCAAGAATACTGGAGTGGGTTGCCATTTCCTTCTCCAGGGGATCTTCCCGACCCAGGGATCGAACCCGGGTCTCCTGTATTGCAGGCAGACGCTTTAACCTCTGAGTCACCAGGGAAGCCCTAATGGGAGTCTAAACATGACTGACAGAGAAGATTCCAAAAGAATACCCTGAGATTCAGACTAATTACTCCAGTATTTCTCATCCTACAATCCTCAGATTACTTGCATCAGAATAACCTATGCAGTGTGTTTTAGAATACTACTGATTCTTGATCCCTACTGAAGACCTACTGACTCAATCTGTAGTATTGGAGCTGAGAAATTTATGTTTAATATTTTTTTAAATTTAGTTTTAAATTTTACTTATTGGCCATGCCATATGACTTGTGGGATCTTAGCTCTCAGATCAGGGATTGAACCCAAGTCCCCCTGCATTGGAAGCACAGAGTCCTAACCCCTGGGCCACCAGGGAAGCCCTAAAATCAGTAGTTTAGCAAATGATTCTTACGTATAGTAAAGGATAAGGACCACTGGTCTAATATAGTAGAGTAAAATAGCATTTGGGGGATTTTACCAGCCTGCATATATCAATATTCCCTTTAAGTTTATGGCATATCCCTAAAAACCTATGATGGTAGAAACAAATCAAATTAATTTAAAAAACAAAAACATTTTCTGAATGTGTATTTGGTATTCCCTCGAATATAATAGTTCTTCTGAAAATCATTGAAAAACTACCAGACTGAAACATATAAAATTACTGTTTCTGTAGGCTAAAATTGGTCAAATAGTAGTAATATCTATACAATAATATACAAATATTTTCAAATCTTTTTGGAAACCATTAAAAGATAAGTGAGGGCACAAGCAAAATAAGCACTCAACACAAATACTTACAAAATACTCATCACCACAATAAGGACGGTGTTATAGCTTTCAATTTCCTTTTTCTTTCCTGCAAATTACAAAAACAGAAGGCTATCTGAGATTCAGGGTTGTGATTACAAGTGGTAAAAGTTTAACTTCATTTGAAAAATACTGGAGAAGAAATTTGTAAAATTATTTGTAAAGATACAGTGAGTTAGGGTGAATTCCCTGCACCCTTCTTTGACTTCTGATATTCTAAGTAATATTAAACAAATCTACAAAAAGAAACCTTATATCAGTTCTGCAAATTTGACCTATATTACAAATTAATTTGTTCTAAAATTAAATAAGCAATTCAATATATCATGAATGATCTCTAAGTTTCATCTCTGCAAATAATATTTGAGCTAGTTCTATGCATATAATGCTTCGCTCCTTAAAAAAATTTTTTTTTAAATCATCCTCCCCTGTTCTCTGTTGCTCAAATTTTGTTGCCAAATCCCAAAATTAAATAGCCATTAGGTTTAAATGGTAGAAAAATATATTCACACTAAGGTGTTGGAGAAGACTCTTGAGAGGAGATCCAAGCAGTCCTTCCTAAAGGAAATCAGTCCTGAATGGAAGGACTGATGCTGAAGCTGAAACTCCAACACTTTGGCCACTTGATGTGAAGAACTGACTCATTTGAAAAGACCCTGATGCTGGGAAAGATTGAGGGCAGGAGGAGAAGGGGACGACAGAGGATGAGACGGTTGGATGGCATCACCGACGCAATGGACATGAGTTTGAGTGAGCTGCAGGAGGTGGTGATGGACAGGGAGGAATGGCGCGCTGCAGTCCATGGGGTCACAAAGAGTCGGACACGACTGAGTGACTGAACTGAACTGCACTGAAAATATAAGCCTTAGAAGAGGATCTGATAATGTAGAAGGTTGAGGATGTATGACAGCTTCTTATTTCTGAGAGGGAGGGTGTTACAGTTAGTAGAGACAAGATGTCTTCAAAATTAAATTCAGAGATAATAAAAGTCAAATTCTATCTCTGCAATTTTACTGAGCTGGCCCTGACAGTATATAAGGATTAAAAGCATACAATGATTGTAGTAGATTCAGGGGTAGAAATCAAATGTCTATAAATGCCTGGCAGGAAATTAACGAATGAAGCATCCCTCAGTGGGTGAGAGTGATGGGGACCGGTGACCTGGCAAAAGTACACACTCGGTTACATGAGGCAGGGACTGCTAAGCTCCAACTGATCGATTGCTGCTCTGAAGGCATGTGGGCCCAGGGCTGTCAGATCTGAGTTTTTATATAAAAATGTCCAGTTTTTAAAATACCATGTAGGTCCAGTACAGTACTTCTATTGGCCACACGCCTGCCATTTTGCAACTGCTCCTTTATATTTATATATTACTGAGTTTGACAAATATTATCAGAAAAGAAGAGAAAAGGAGCCCTCCTAACTGACCTGTCTTATAAACAAGAGGCATACTCTGCTTCATATAAGTAAACCTGTAAAGAAAAAAAGAGCTTTCATCTTTGTTTACCAGGTAACAGCTACCTGTAATATCCCCTTTGGCCTCTAAACTCATATCTCCAGAAGAACGCTGAGAAGAAAGTTTAGGAGCTGTTTCTGCTGTTCTGTTGAATGTTCGCCTTCTCCTTCGCAGGCCAGTAAGTTTTCCAGGGTCTTCCATGGACTGATTTACCATAGATTCTTCCATTAACAAATCTGATTCTAAAAAAAAAATAATCTTTAGATAGTGGAGAAATCTCAGCTATAAGATACAGAAAGGTTGGTTGTTGTTTTGTTCTCAGTTTGCTTTTTTTTTAAGCCTCGGTAACTTTTACTTAATAGTTTTACTTAATAGTTAAGCCTTGGTAACTATTACTCAGGTTTCTTATGGCCTAGATTCAAACTTTACTCTTAATGAAAAGTTATGGAGTGTACAGTGATCCCATAACGAGGCTTCATTATTCTAGGAAGAATGAACTGTATTAATTTATGATGGGAACCATCAGAACAGATTTGCCATGTGCCATATTAATATTAATGTAAAGATTTCAGTTATGGAAACAACATGCTACCCACTTACACTGGGTCCCTAGAAAGATTTCCAAGATAGATTATAGTACTTGATCATCAATCTCAAAAGAAGCAGCAGCATACAATAGTTCTAATTTACAATGAAAGCTTGCAAAAAAAGGAAGCACTGGTAAAGAAAGTCTGCAAACAATCTAAAAACTTTGTTTTTCTCAGTTGTTTTAACCTTTCCCTTCACCAGATTTTTCATTAGAAGTTCATTATCTACCAGCCAAACTTATCTTTGAGTTTCTCTTTCCTTGCTCGTGATTTGGAGTTTAATAATAAAACAGCCAGTGAGAAAGCAAGGAAAATAAATAACCAGCAAACTGGCTAGTGAAGCCTTAAATTACCCTAAGGTTATTGGCCACCACCTTTTCTTTAACTAAATTAATTACATTCATGTATGTGTGTATGTGTGTGTGTGTATACATATATATATATATGCTTTTTCTTCATGTACATTTTAAGGAATATCCAAACAGAACAACTACATCACTTCCCCTCCACCACCTCCACCAAATCCATACATGTACATGGTCCCATGGCTAAGTGGGCCTGCGTAAACCCAGGAGAGCTAAGTCGGTAAGGGAGGTATGGGCCTGAGGACTCTCCAGACCTTCTTTGTGAGCACAGTGCATGTTAATGATCAAGTCCCAGCCTCTCACTGCAGTCAGCTTCCTTGGCTCCTTGCAGAGGAAGGGAGTGTGACAGCTCCTAACTGTGTGATCCTGGAAAAGCCACTTAACCTCTCTCTCTCTCTTTTGATATTTCTTCTTTAGTAAAATGGGGAAAAAAAATTATAGGTTTGCAATGAGTTAATATTTATAAAACACATAGGGCAACATCTGACATATCATAAGCATTATATAAGTGTTTGGTAGATCAGTGAAAATTAGAAGTTTTTAAATTTTAAGTGTAACAGTTGGAACCACTTCAGTAAGAGTCATTCCAATGCCATCTACCAGTTCCTACTATGAATCCAATTGAAGAACCCACCCATTCTGTTAATAAATGCCATCCTTACAAAAATAGATAAATCAAGAAATTTACAAACCAAGCTGTTTAAAATAATCTGCCAGCGAACTCCAGGAATTCTTCTCAATTAAAGATTTGACAAAAGCCCACGGTTGTTTTTTGTATTTCAAATCTGTTGAAACTCTAATGAATAAGGAAGAAAGAATAATATTTAATTTACAAGATTTAATCACATTATGAACGTTGTAGTTAAATGTAGGAATGAATTCAGTGGAAAGCCAAAAGGATGTAAAGTCACTAAGACTACAAAAAAAGAAAAAAATTGTTCACTGAAAATGAATTCTTTAAAAAAATTACTGGGAGCTGCTAATAATTTCATCAACTTGGCATTTTATTTCTTTGCTTTCTCAAACTCTGAATTTTCTTTATTTAAATAGCAATAAAGGCTCAAAATTAAATTTCCTAAATGCCTTGTATAAAAAATCTCTAGTGGTCATACCTTAGCTGAAAGTCACTACACTAGCTGAGACTAGGGCAAGTGCATGATGAGCCCAGCACCACCTTCAACACACCGACACTTCTGGTCTCTCACTGCAACAGAGCTGTTTACTGCCCACCACGCGCTCCTCAAATCTCCCAGCCCCCTTGCCATTAAACAGCGTCCTGGGACCATTCTGGCCACTGGACTATGAGCACTACTCTATAGCTCTCTCTCTTCTGGTAGTAACTGAAATGATACATATTCTGGATTATGCAGCCCCAAATGTCAAAGCCCCATCAGCCTGGGTTCTTGAGTGAGACTTCCTACCCTTCTGCTGACCACCAGTGGACACCCGAAGCAAGAAATAAAGTTTTGTTGTGTAAAACTGCAACTAAGATTTCAGGATTGATACGTTGCCAGCATACAATGTAGCCTGTCCTGACTAAAACACTCCTTTACAGTAGCTTACCTCAGTCGGCATTTCTGCTTTGAAGATCGGATGATACAGTATCTGTTGAGAGTATAGAAGTAATCATGGTAGGGGACATCGTGTGTGAGCACTTCTGCATCTACCAAATAAAACTGTGCTTCCCGACTTTCTTTATACAGTCTCTGCCAAAATAAGATGAAATTTTTTTGCATGTATATGTTTAATACATCAAATTCCCTGCCAACTTAAGAACATGTATACCAGAATTCCTTCTCACAAATTACAAAAAAACATGAGGAGCCTATATACAAAGCCAGAAGGGCCTCCACATTGCTATGTAATCTACAAATTGAGAAGAAGGGATGTGCAGAAATAGTATTTGCTGCCTCTCTGTTATTTCATTGTATAATTTTTTTTACCTTCATTTTAGGCAGGCATAAGAGAAAGGAACTACATGATCTCTCATCTGTGTTAGCAGTTTATTAAGAATTTCAAATGTTCCTGGTAGAGGAACAATTCAAAAATCAATTGAACAAAGCCAGGACCCCACCCTAAAATTCATTAAAGTTTAATAAAAACCACTCTTCACCAGAAAAATGAAGGAAAGGGACAACCAGAAAACACTGCTTTCCCTAAATAGGCTTTGATGTGGTTGCTGGCCAAATCTCTGTCATTTTAACCTTACCTATTCTATTTATCCTCTAAAGTTATCAAAGACTCACAAATACCAAAAAAAAAAAAACTTCTCTTAAATGTTTGGAAATCTTTGGAAGAGAAAATTTTAAGTTCTTTTGAATACTGATGGGCAAAACCTATGATAGCGAAACTAATTCAGATGTTAACAGATATTTTCTAACTCTGTAGAACAGATATACTATACAGATATACAGTACTTCAACAAAACTGGCCAAACATAAACCACAGTATATGACAGTGCCATGCTGGTCACAGAGTAGACAGAGCATTAAATACCTAACATTCTCTTACTCATATGTCATAGCAGCCATCTAGTTATTTGGCCATAACCCTTGACACGATCCTGTAAATCAGATTCCAATAGTGTTCTGTTTTTTAAAAAACACTTATTATGAAAAGGTTCAAATATACACAAGAGTAGAAATGAACATTACACCATGAACCCTCATCAGCTCATCAACCAGCTTCAATATTAACTCACAGCCAGTCCTGTTTCATCTGTATCTCTCCCCACATTCCCTCCCTCCACCTTCATCTTCTGCCTAGCTACTTTTAAAATATATCCTAACCACCAATATAATTTCATCCAAAAATACATCAGTATATTTCTTTATCAATTGCTCAGTAGTGGTGGTGGTTTAGTCAGTTGTGTCTGATTCTTGTGACCCCATGGACTGTAGCCTGCCAGGTTCCTCTGTCCTTGGGATTTCCCAGGTAAGAATCCTGGAGTGGACTGCCATTTCCTTCTCCAGGGGATCTTCCCAACGCAAGTATCGAAACCACGTCTTCTGCATTGTAGGTGGATTCTTTACCACTGAGTCACCAACAGATTCCCTAAAATTCCTCAGTATATCCCTTTAAAAGATAAATACTCTTTGCTTTAAAATATAACAACTATACCATTACAGAATATAGAAATGAACAATTCCTTAAATCTCAGAAAAGCCTTTTTACAGTTGGCTTGTCTGAATTAGGATTGGGTTGATTTGTTTATGTGCCTCTTAAGCTCTTTTAACCTTTAAACAGTCTTGTAATTGGTGACTAGGACCTATGACAGGCATCTTTTCTCTTTCTACACACATGGTTCTTTCGGAACACTGGCAGCATAGACATACCTGCTTTTCAGTGGCCGTGGTACACTTTCCAGTTAGTGGATTGTTAAGGACTATAGTGTAAGTCATGGTTCTCAGCTGGTCACCTCCAGGTTCCACATTCCAAGGGGTAGATACTACATCTAATCACAGCAAAAAAGAGTTAGTTAAAAGAGTTAGTTCTAGAAATTTGAAGGGTATGGCTTGTAATGGAATTAAAGAGAGAATTTTTGAACTATTTAAATTTTTATTTGTGACCAGTTCTAACTTCCTTATAACTGTATTATTCATTTAACATTAAAGAAGAGTAAAGTCACATCAGGCACTCTTCTTGCATGTGACATACACCTCATCTCTGACCCATTTACTTCTAAATTGTTGTCTATTAAAATATTTTTTCTTTTCTCTAGAAGATAAAATTAAAAGCGTATCATCAGTGGCCTTCTTTTTAAAGTTCCCAGTACCTACAAAGAGAAGTAATGGTGTCCACTTATCAGAGACAGAACATTTCAACACTCCCATCATCAAGGACAAGACCGTGAAAGACATTTGTCCTTAATGTAGCAATATGATCTGATCTCAACTTGTGGAGAAATCACATCAATGAGAAATTATACAATGTTAATGGCTTCTCTGCCAAGATCTTTAATCAAGAAGGGGGCAATGGAATATAAATAAACTATATAACCTTTTCTATATGAAGAAAACTCTAGAAAAATCTATCTTTATGCAAGATTTTGTAAAAATTCTCTTTCTTTTGCTTAGCAACAACACAATGAGCAAAAATATACTTAGCACAGAAATACTGTGGTATTGGAGAAGACTCTTGAGAGTCCCTTGGACTACAAGCAGATCAAACAGTCAATCCTAAAGGAAATCAGTCCTGAATATTCATTAGAAGGACTGATGCTGAAGCGGAATCTCCAATACTTTGGCCACCTGATACAAAGAACTGACTCATCTGAAAAGATCCTGATGCTGGGAAAGATTGAAGGTGGGAGGAGAAGGGGATGACAGAGGATGATATGGTTGGATGGCATCACCAACTCTATGAACATGAGTTTGAGTAAGCTCCGGGAGTTGGTGATAGACAGGGAAGCCTGGAATGCTGCAGTCCACGGGGTTGCAAAGTGTCAGACACAACTGAGCGTCTGAACTGAACTGAATATCTTTAGAACATAGCACCATATAACAAAGTTCATTTAACAAGCTAACACTAGGAAAATATAGGTAACAGCATTATGAACTCTATTCAAAGATCTGACTAAGTCACCTAGCACAACTGTTGTTGTTGTTATTTAGTTGTTAAGTCGTATCTGACTCCTTGTGACCCCATGGACTGTAGCTTGCCAGGTGCTTCTGTCCATGGGATTCCTCAGGCAAGAATACTGGAATGGGTTGCCATTTCCTTCTCCAGGGGATCTTTCTGACCCAGGGATCAAACCCAGGTCTCCTGCATTGTAAGCAGACTCTGAGCCACCTGGGAAGCCCCACCTAGCACAATGGACTTAGGCAATTAGTATATCTGGCTTCTGCGCATCATTATCCTAAAACAGAAGCCTTTATCTAACCTATTACCCATCATCAAAGGAAAGGAAACAAGGCTTTATTATATATTCAATTTTATTTAACTTCTTTCAGTCAGCTAAGCCTAGGGATTTAATGAGGGATCCTGAAGCTGCCTGTTGCTTATCTTTTGCAGAAAAATTTCGCAAGTAAATTAAGCAGGCATCATCTCAAATCATGGGATCTATAATACAGAATTTGTTTAGAAAAATGATTTATTTAGGTGTACAAGAGATATAAAATTAATTATAAAATACTTTGTAAAATATCACTTTGGTCATATGTCAGCCTCTTTCAGAAAAATTATACAAATAGTTCACTGTTAACCAGTGACTAAATTTAAAGATATCATTGAATTCTGCCATTAAAACTGCACACTATTCCACAAAGATAAAAGTCTCTCTTTCACCTGTATTTTCATCAGTGTTACCAACAAGCCTATTGAATATCACGTGCCAGAACGTTACAACATTTTGGAATAGTCAAGCCCCCAATACCTAAGTAAAGTTCATCATAATATAAAGAACAGATGAAGTTATCAGAAAAAATGGCAACAGTATACAGAAAGACATATGAGGCATTTTGATATAATAAATTGAAGTAATCAAAAGCAAAAATTGCAAAATAAATAATTCAAGAAACCTTTGATGTAATGAAATTTTAAAATTGGTGAATCTTCACATCCACTAGGATAATTATAATCACAAAAACCTGAAAATAAGAGGTTGGCTAGATATGGAGAAATTGGAACCTTTACGCAGTGCTGGTGGGAATGTAAAATGATGCAGCCACTGTGGAAAACAATATGGCAGTTCTTCAAAAAATTAAACATAGAATTACCTTATGATCCATTTCTACTTCTAGGTATCACCCAAAGGAACCAAGAGCAGGGATTCAAACAGATACTTGTACATCAGTGTTCACAGCAACAGCATCCACAATAACTAAAATGTGGAAATAACTCAAAACTCCACTGATAAAGGGGTAGGTATACAAAATGCGGCATAAACATACAATGGCTTAGCATTTATTCTTTAAAAGGAATGAGATGAAATCCATACTGCAATATGGATAAACCTTGAAGACATTATGCTAAGTGAAATAAGCAGTCACAAAGAAACAAATATTGTATGGTTCCACTTACATGAGGTAGCTATCATAGTAACTGTGGTATTGGAGAAGACTCTTGGGAGTCCCTTGGACTGCAAGGAGATCAAACAAGTCAATCCTAAAGGAAATCAATCCTGAAAATTCATTGGAGGGACTGATGCTTAGGCTGAAGCTCTAATACTTTGGCCACCTGGTACAAAGAACTGACCCATTAGAAAAGACCCTGATGCTGGTAAAGATTGAAGGCAAGAGAAGGGGATGATAGAGGATGAGATGGTTGGATGGCATTACTGACTCAGTGGGCATGAGTTTGAGCAAGCTCCGGGAGACAGTGAAGGACAGGGAAGCCTGGCGTGTTGCAGTCCATGGGGTCCCAAAGAGTCAGACACAACTGCATGACTGAACAACAACAAAAGCATAGTGAAATTCATAGAGGCAGAAAGTAGAATGGTGTTCATCAGGAGATGGGGAGAGGGGAAAATGGAGAGTCACTGTTTACCAGGGACAGAGTTTCAGTTTGGGGAAGATGAAAAGTTCCAGAGATGGTGATGGGTACACAACAATGTGAATGTACTTCATGCCAGTGAATTGTACACTTTAAAATTATTAAAATGGTAAGTTTTATGTTATGTGCAGAAATAATACCACAATAAAAAAGACTGGTGAATGTAGGTGATGGGTAGGTTTCATTATACTATTCATGCAACTCTTCTAAAGATTTTCATTTTTTCAAAATTAGAAAGTTGAATAAAAAGACTGAAAACTGAGCTTTACATTATAAAAATAGTGTCCTATAACCATAAACAAAGATTTTAAAGAATTCAAATTAAATGATTTTTATTAAAACTATTAAGAATAATGATGATTATTAATATAATAATATATTAATAATCATTATTCTTAATAATTTAAAATAAATTTTAATTATAAAAAAATAGATCCAGAAGTAGCTGTTTTAGTGCTGAAATTAGGTTAAATCCACAAATAACTGACCATACTATATTTTCCCATTAAACTCTTAATAGTTTAAAAAGAAGCCTTTGAAAACTGTTCTTAAGAAATGCAACTTTGATTACCAGATAACAAATTCAGAAGACAATAGAATAGTGTGCAATCATAAGCAGATTATCTCTTTGGGGGCAAACCTTCTGACTAATTCTAGGTCTAATGGCAACATGCCTATAACTATTTATACTTGTGATAAGCCAGAAGCCTTTGTTTCCCAAAGCCATTTATAGCATCAGATGGCAAACACAGTCATCCATACTGAAGCTAGATATGATATCAGACACCAAATGCAGTTGTGATTAAAAAAAAAAAGAAACTTCATTTTGTACCAGCGTGGAATAATATAGCTAGTTTCCTCTGGGTCTTTCCAGCCATAAAAATGGCAGTGCAATATCAACAGGCATCATCTTAGAAAATTAAGAGATATAAAATATCCAGCTCTTCTGGAATGGCAGATTCTCCAGGCAGACATGAATAGCAAGAAGATACAAAATAGATTCAGAACAGATACAATGTTAAACATGAGCTACTGAGTGAAAAGAAAGATTTATATTCCTCAGGTATTATACATTTTTAAAACTGGAAGAACAGGAAAAAATTAATGATTTTTAAAAACAGGACATTTAATATAATCACAAGACAATAGCTATCAATCAGAAATTGCTTTGCTACTCTACTACGAATAATAAGAAAAAATTACTTTTTTATATCTAGTCTGTATCAATGTTATAACCTATGAATATGTAATTATGTTTACATAAAAGTTTCAAATAAAGGAATAACATCTAACGGTTAATAAAATGGTTAGACTATACATTATATTTAACTTGACTCTCTTTGACTATGTCAAATGACTCAGCTCATATGGATCTCTGCCACTGGTGTTTTCTAATTTTATATAGCAAGTTAAACCATATGCTCCCAAAGTTTCTAAGATATCTTGAAATATTTAGGATAAATTCAATTTCAGGTTGGCTATATGCTTCTTTGAGATGTTTACCAAAATAGAATTTTTAACACATAATCAATAAAATCTTTTTATAACTAACTTCCTAACTGGAATATTTTCATTAAGGTAGACCATAGGCATTGCAACCTCAAGTCTCCATGAATTTGCAGAAAAAACACACTTGTGTACCACTGCCCAAATCAAGATAGAGAACTTTACCAGCATCCCAGAAGCTCCCTCCCAGTCTTTATCCACCCACAGCAGTCCCCACAGCAGTTGGCTACTCTGCTGCTTTTATGTCCATAAATAAGTTTTACCTCATTTTGAACTTTAAATAAAGAAATCACAGCATGTACTATTTTGTGTCTGACTTCTCTTGCTTAATACTACAGTATACCCATAAGATTTATACATATTGTTAGAAGTAGCAGCAGGTTTTTTTTTTTCCCATCGCCATACAGTATTCTTTTGTGTGAACATACATCTGTTTATCCATTCTATTACTGGTGGATATTTGGGCTATTTTGATTTTGGGGACCATTTTAACTAATGCTGCTATGAATACAGCAGTACATGTCTTTCAGAGTACACTGGTACCCATTTCTGAAGGTTATATGTATCTAGTAGACACCACCAAATCATTTTGCAAAGTGACTATACTACTTCATACTCTACTAGAATCCAATTGGCTTCCTAGGCGGCACTAGTGGTAAAGAACCCATCTGCCAATGCAGGAGACACAGAGGTGCAGGTTTGATCCCTGGGTCAGGAAGATCCCTGGAGGAGGGCATGGCAACCCACTCCAGTATTCTTGCCTAGAGAATCCCATGGACAAAGGAGCCTGGCAGGCTATAGTCCATAGGGTCTCAAAGAGTCGGACACAACTGAAGCAACTTAGCACACATGCAGACTCCAACTATTCCACAATGGAATCCTTTTAAATGGGGCTCAACCCAGTTGAACTGCTATGTCAACAAATAAATGGAGTTTTAGTTCTCAAAGGGTCTGAACTTAATAGTAGGTAAGATCTGACTAATTGAAAAATTATACTATTTACACGTGATTTTACCCGAAACACCTAAACACTAGTTTCTATATCACCAAAATAAAATTGAAGCCTATCTAATTTTTCCACTTGACAACATAAACTCTCTAAGGATAATAAAATTCTCCCATATTTATCATTAGATAAGAACACAAGACCAACCTATTATATTTCTAGAATTAGAAAATCTCTGCATAAAGTGTGATCTGGTGAACAGCAATTCAAACATTCTTTCAGCACTGATATGAAACACACGGTTGATATAAAGTCTTCCATGAAGGTCTTTCTCAAGAATGTTTCCTGGGGAAACAAAAAACACAGAACAAAAAGGGAAGAAATCAAAGAAAGGTAATTTCAAGGTTTCATTTTGTTTATTTTGGGCACAAAATGGCTTTTAAATGTGATTACAATGATCACAGCATATTACATGACACTATTAAAACTCTAAATTGGTGTTATATACATACATAACTACACATAAAAGTAGATAGTAATTAAACTATATATGATCAATAGTTCAGTTGTCAAAAACCAAGATATAGAAATATTTAATTTGCATGATATCAAACTCCCATAATGGCATATATCATTCAAAAGAACAGTTCATGAATTTCTGTGTCATCCATGTGCAGCGGCCATGCTAACCTCTGTATCATTCCAATTTCAATATGTGTGATGCCAAACCAAGCACTCAAAAAAATATTTTAAAAAAAGGAATCTTTCAAGAGTGACAAGGGATACATAGCAGGTCCTATTTCTGAATGTGCATATATATTAAGTAAATATTAGGACATGAATGGCTTTAATATCTACAGTACTCACTATATTACTAGTCTGAATAATGTTTCAAACTTGACTTAAAGTTCACTCCACCAAGACAAGTATCACTGTATTTACAATCTGTTCTCAATACCACACATTAAAAGAAATCCTTCTGAAAGAGAAAAATAAATATCATATATTAACACATATATATGGAATCTAGAAAGATGGTACTGATGAACCTATTTGCAGGAAAGCAATGGAGACACAGCCATAGAGAACAGACTTGTGGAAACAGTGGGGAAGGAGAGGGTGGGACAAATGGAGAGAACATATACACTACCATATGTAAAATAGATAGCCAGTGGATAACTCAGGGAGTGCAAACTGGTGCTCTGAGATACCCTAGAGGGGTGGGATGGGGCGGGTGGTGGGAGGACAATTCAAGAGGGAGGGGACATATGTATACCTATAACAAACTCATGCTGATGTACAGCAAAAACCATCACAATATTGTAATTATCCTCCAATTAAAATAAATTAATTTAAAAAATAAACATGTGTAAAAAATAAATTAATTAATTAAAAAAATCCTTCTGAAAAGTATTCTTCAACACCTTCAACACCTAAGTACATTACGAATTTGGCACATAAGTGTTATATAACCATTTTTGAATGAAATAGGTGACTATGAAAAATACAAAAAAATGGTAAGTGAAGTTGCTCAGTTGTGTCCGACTCTGTGAACCCATGGACTGTAGTCTACCAGGCTCCTCAGTCCATGGAATTTTCCAGGCAAGAGTACTGGAGTGGGTTGCCATTTTTTTGCAATGATATTTTTTAATAATTTTAGAGGGACAATTAACTAAACTAGACTTTATTCCTATTTTTTCCAGTAATGTCTTTTTCTGTACAAGAATCCAGCCCAAGATACCATGTTTGTACTTAGTTGTTATCATCCTAGTCTCCTCCAATCTATGACAGTCCCTTACGTTTTTCTTGTTTTTCAATGACCTAATACATTTGAAAGTACAGGACAGGTATTATGTAGAAGTCCCCCAATTTGGGTTCACCTGAGGTTTTTTTCATGATTAGATCAGGGTTTGGATTTGGGGGACTAATACCACAGAGGTGAAGTACCCTTCTCCTCAAACTCAGGGGGTACACATAACAGCATGGTGATATTAACCTTGATGAATTCGTCAAGGTGGTATCTGGCAGGCTTTTCCACTTCAAAGGTATTATTTTCCTCTTTCCGTATTCTATTCTTTAGAAGTTCAGCCCATCTCAAGGGGAGGAGAATTCAGCTCCACCTCCTGGAAGGGAAAAGATCTACATATATTATTTACCTATATTATTTGGAGCTCTGTAAGGAAGACTCCTGCTTTCTCCCCCATTCATACATTTATTCAACCATTGGTATCAGGATGGACTTATAAAGTCAGTTTATACTTTAGGTTATAATCCGGTACTATCATTATTTATTTTGCTGCTCACACTTATTTTTTGTTTGGCCATTTAGAAGCTCTTTCAGGTTGACACCTATGACCTTTCAACATGCCTCTTTTTTTCTTTTTCAAGCACTTCTTTATATTCTTGCACTATATCTGGGCTCATTTTGTATATTCCCCACCCTAGCCCTTCACAGGTGGCTCTGGTGGTAAAGAACCCACCTGCCAATGCAGGATACATAAGAGACCTGGGTTCGATCCCTGGGTCAGGAAGATCTCCTGGAGGAGGGCATGGCAACCCACTCCAATATTCTTGCTTGGAGAATCCCCTGGACAGAGGAGCTTGGCAGGCTACAGTCCATGGGGTCACAAAGAGTCAGACACAACTGAAGTGTGCACTGTTAACCCTAAAAGCAGCCATTTCTCTAAGGAGTCCTGGAACTTTTATTTTTCTTTCCTTTTTTTTTTTTATGGTCCTTCTCAATTTTTTTTTTCCATTTATTTTTATTGGTTAGAGGCTAATTACTTTACAGTATTGTAGTGGTTTTTTGTCATACATTGACATGAATCAGCCATGGATTTACATGTATTCCCCATCCCAATCCCCGCTCCCACCTCCCTCCCCACCCAATTCCTCTGGGTCTTCCCAGTGCACCAGGCCCGAGCACTTGTCTCATGCATCCCACCTGGGCTGGTGATCTGTTTCACCCTCGATAATATACATGTTTCGATGCTGTTCTCTCAAAACATCCCACCCTCGCCTTCTCCCACAGAGTCTAAAAGTCTGTTCTGTACATCTGTGTCTCTTTTTCTGTTTTGCATATAGGGTTATCGTTACCATCTTTCTAAATTCCATATATATGCATTAGTATACTGTATTGGTCTTTATCTTTCTGGCTTACTTCACTCTGTATAATGGGCTCCAGTTTCATCCATCTCATTAGAACTGATTCAAATGAATTCTTTTTAATGGCTGAGTAATATTCCATGGTGTATATGTACCACAGCTTCCTTATCCATTCGTCTGCTGATGGGCATCTAGGTTGCTTACATGTCCTGGCTATTATAAACAGAGCTGCAATGAACATTGGGGTGCATGTGTCTCTTTCAGATCTGGTTTCCTCGGTGTGTATGCCCAGAAGTGGGATTGCTGGGGAACTATTATTTTTCAAAAGTAAGTTTCCTTCCTTAAATTTCACATTTATAAAGGAAATAAATTGTATTCACATAAGTATTTCAATACAATGTCTTCATATTTCATTTAAACTCTACTGTTAGATAAAATGTTCTGTATCATGACTCATAAAAACATAACTTGCAGTATTACTACCAAAAATTAACAATAATACCTTTTGTATGCAAATTTGTTCAAGGAAGTAAGGATATGAAATAAACTATTTCCACCTGGGATTATTTATTTATTAAATTCATGGTACTTTAAAGCCTCCTATCTAAATAACATCATCAATCATATTGCTGGAGCATATTAAGCTAGCAGGTGGTATTTCAAATGGAGAAAGGAACACTGCTCAACTTAGTAGCAGGTTACTATTTCCAATAAAGAATAAATACTATTTCAAATATAACAATTTGAAAGTGGCCAATGGAAAATGGTGGGAAAATTGAGACAGATAAATATAAGAAGTACCTTGGCATGAATAAAACTGAAACCACTGAGCACATACACAACACATATAGATAGTATTTTGAGTATGTGTGAAAAAATGCATTAGGTAGGTATGCAAGAAAGGCAGGTAATTTGGAGTTTAGTTGAGTAACTAAAGAGACACAATTTGTTTTATCTTTCATTCTCTAAAAACTGGTGATCAGGGCTTCTATGCAATACAGAAACTACACCACTATTATTCTTTCTTTCTTTGTAGATAAAAACACAATTTATATGAGTTTTAATGTCACTCTTTACATAATTTATCATTAATGTGAATTGTATGGGAACTGAATGAGGATTTTTTTTTTTAAAGGATCATTCTTATAAAAGAGCAGATGAGAAAGAAAAAGAAAAAAATCCTCATTTGGTTCTTTTATTGCATCAATAATAAAATGATGATTTGGGGTTTTTTTCCTTCATTCTATTAAGGTGACAAATCACATTGATTAATTTTTGTCTGTTGACCCATTTTCAAATTCCAGGAATAAATCCCACTTGGTCATAGTGTATAACCCTTTTAATGTACTGCTTTGGTTTGCTCGTATTTTGTTCAGGATTTTGATGTCAATATCTGTAAAGGATATTTGTAATTTTCTTGTAGTGTCTTTGCCTGTCTTTGGTATCAGTGTAAAAATTTTCAAAATACATTCTGGATGCAAAAACAAACAAACAAAAATCCTCATTTTGGTGTCACTTATGTGTCTGGCCACTGAGTGCCAGAGCAGATCTTCCTACAGCTAGAGCCTTGGCCAGGCAGGGATACCTAACTCACACAGCTACATGCTATTGTTGTTTAGTTGCTAAGTCATGTCCAACTCTTTTGCAACCCCATGGACTGTAGCCTGCCAGGCTCCTCCATCCATGGAATTTCCCAGGCACAAATGGTAAGGACGCTAAGAGAGTCTAGTCATTCCTGGTGCTTGATCCTTTCAAAAAAACTTCCTCTCATTGATATTTTCAAAAGAACACAACTGTCTTCTTAATACATTTTAATTTTTAAGAGCCTGTTTATTTTTACTTAGGTTTTTAAGAGTGTAGATTTAGTTTTCACAAAGATACTGCAGTGTTTTCAAGCCAAGGTAGAACCTGATTTGGATTTGGTTTTCATGGATTTGTTTTGGTTTTGGATCTGGATTTGATTTTAGATTTGAACTGGATTTGGATTTGACTTAGATTTGACTTGGATTTAACTTTGGTTTTCAAGGATTTAGTAAACAGCCTTCAGGGGTTTCCAAACCAGGTCTAAGCTGAACAGTAAGTAGACTAGTAAATACAGTCATGTCAGACAGATCCAAACCACAACAATGTCCCCTTCACCAACACTCTGGTAGGAATAGTAATATAACATGCTGGTACAAAAGAAGGTATAGCAAAACTCCACCGGCATTACTCTGCTTCCTGAAATTTGAAAGTAGTCAGCCACTACCCTACCCTTCCTATTGTCTCCTCACTTCACTGACTTCAATGTCAGTAATCTTACAGCTAAAAAAAAAAAAAGAAAGAAAACTGCTTGAAGTGACCTTGAAATTCCATGACTTGATAAGCATGACAAGCCCCAGGTTATTGGTTGTAACTTAAAGAAAGTAAAGAGAACATGATTTGCTCTAAAGTTTCCCTTAAGTAACTAATTTTTGTTTTTACTGTGTTCTCTACATTCAAAAAATGAAGATAAGGCACCCAGTCCCATCACTTCATGGCAAATAGATGGGGAAACAATGGAAATAGTGACAGACTTTATTTTGTTGGGCTCCAAAATCACTGCAGATTGTGACTGCAGCCATGAAATTAAAAGACACTTGTTCCTTGGAAGAAAAGTTATGACAAACCTAAACAGCATATTAAAAAGCAGAGACATTACTTTGCCGACAAAGGTCCATCTAGTCAAGGCTATGGTTTTTCCAGTAGTCATGTATGGATGTGAGAGTTGAACCATAGAGAAGGCTGAATGCGGAAGAATTGATGCTTTTGAACTGTGGTGTTGGAGAAGACTCTTGAGAGTCCCTTGGACTGCAAGGAGACCAAACCAGTCCATCCTAAAGGAAATCAATCCTGAATATTCATTAGAAGGACTGATACTGAAACTGAAGCTCCAGTACTTTGGCCACCTGATGCAAAGAGCCAACCCATTAGAAAAGACCCTGATGCTGGGAAAGATTGAAGGCAGAAGAAGAAGGGGATAACAGAGGACGAGATGGTTGGATGACATCACTGACTCAACGGACATGAGTTTGAGCAAGCTCCAGGAGATGGTGAAGGACAGGGAACCCTGGCGTGCTTCAGTACATAGGGTCGCAAAGAGTCGGATACAACTAAGTGACTGAACAAACAACTACTTTTGAAATCTCTCTCTTCCCCTCTCTTTTTGTGGTTAAAAAAAGTACTAAGATTTATAGTACTACACCATGCAGATTTTCATTACGATTTTTTAAAACTCAAACTGTATTAGACTTAAATGTAAGACCTGAAACCATTAAACTTCTAGAAGAAAACATAAGCAAGTACATTCTTTTACATCTTTCTTAGCAGTATTTTTTATGTCTCCTCTAGTAAGATAAATAAAAGCAAAAATAAACAAATCAAACTAAAAAGCTTTTGCACGGTGAAGGAGACTATAATCAAAATGTAAAGGCTGCCTACTGAATGTCAGAAGATATTTGCAAATGATATATCTGATAAGGGGTTAATATCCAAAATATACAAAGGACTCATACAACTCAACAACTGAAAATTACCTGATTAAAAAAGGAAATGAGCAGAGGACCTGAATAGACATTTTTTCAAAGAAGACATACAGATGGCCAACAGGCACATGAAAAGATGCTCAGCATCATTAATCATCAGGGAAATGCAAATCAAAACCACAACAAGGTACCATCTCACACCATCAGAATGGCTATTACCAAGAAGACAGCAAATAACAAGTATTGGTGAGAATGTGGAGAAAAAGGAACCTTAGTACACTGTTGGTGGGATGTAAACTAGTGCAGTCACTATGGAAAATACTAGGTAAGTTCCTCAAAAAAATAAAAATAGAACTACCATAAAATCCAGTAATTTCACTCCTAGGTATTTTCCTAGGTATTTATCTGATGAAAATGAAAACACTAATTCAAAAAGATATATGTACCCCACTATGTGCACTGCAGCATTATTACAATAGCAAAGATATGGAAGCAACCTAAGTGACTATCAACAGATAGAGGGGATAAAGACCATGTGGTATAGATATATATATAATGGAACATTGTTGTTTAGTTGCTAAGTTGTGTCTGACTCTTTTGTGACCCCCTGGACTGTAGCCCACCAGGCTCCTCTGTCCATGAGGTTTTCCAGGCAAGAATACTATAGTGGGTTGCCATTTCCTTGTCCAGGGGATCTCCCCAACCCAGGGATAGAACCCACATCTCCTGTATTGCAGGTGGATTCTGTACCACTGAGCCATCTGTGGTAAAGGGAAGCCCAAAATGGAATATTACTCCATCCATAAGAAAGGATGAAATCTTGCCATTTTTGGCACAGATGAACCTAGAGGATATTATGCTTAGTGAAATAAACCAGAAAAAGAAAGACATATACTGTATGATTTCACTTATATGTGGAATCTAAAAAACAAAACAATGAACAAACATAACAGGAACAGAGCCATAGATATAGAGAACAAACAGGTGGTTGCCAGAAGGGAAGGAGGTGGGGGAAGGAGATAAACAGGTGAGTGAGATTAAGAGGTACAAATTTCAGATACATATAAGTCATGGGTAAAAAGAAAAAAAAAGTTGCTTTTCCATTGCTACTGCTCCATTTCCACTGACTCAATGCGTGGGGTAATATAGGCTAAATGTGATGAAGATCTTCAAATTTCAGGCTTCTAAAAAGTGGTGATGGGTTAGATTTAGCAGCCCCTTTCCCCTATTTCTTATTAACTTCCATCCCTTTTTGGTTCTTTATAGAGTGAGACTGTATTTGGTACAAAAAAAGAATTCTCAATCTGTACACACTTAATACAAAAGTAAACATTAAAAGATATAACTGAAATTTTACTTAAAATTTATAAGAAAGTCTTTACCTTCATCGACAGAATCTGAAGTGCTGCTTTTGTCCAGACAAAGATACTCATTTTTATTCAAGTCCAGTGATTTTGATGACTGTCTACTTAACCTCTTTTCTGAAGTTAGTGAAGGACTTTTGATCTGTTTCTCACTTTGGGGTTCCTCTTTCCCTAGCCCCTAAAAGGCAAACAATGAGATCTTTAATAATAAACACATTTTGAAATGCTGCTCTTTGAGAGCTTTGCTTGTTATGTTTATATTACATTTGGTCCATAAAATATTGATAGATAATATAGATCATCCTAAAGTCATCTTCTTATACATTAATGAACAATACATTTATGAAGAACATCATAAAAAAGAACTCACAGTTAACAACATATGGATCACTTAAGTAGAAGGGAAAGGGGAAAAAGGACAAAAATAACGGAGTGGTCAGTTCTTTGGGGTGTGCAAGGAAAGGAGTTAAACCCAATTAGTTTCCCCAGACAATACCTGCCCCATCAACTCAAGGAAGAGAACTCACCCATCTCTCAAGACCAGTAACTAAAGGGAAAAGGGAAAGAAAATAGAGATATAAAAGTCACATCAGAGTACAGTGAGGGAGAATAGATTAAAGGAGAAAGATTAAAGCAAATCCATAAGAATACAGTTGGATTTACTGTTAAGGGACTAAGGGATTGTACATTAAAATATATTCAATATATACTGCTATCCATACTTTCTGGAAATGGCTTAATAAAGATATGTCATATTATAAAGAAATTTCTGTAATAAATTTAATATTAGGCCTTAAAGTATGAATGCTATTACTATGTTAGTAGTAGTCAAATAGAAGAGTATTGTAATTAGGCTTAATAGAACAGTGTGAAAATACAAACCATATGGCAGTGTACTTTCTTGCATTGTCTGCGTATAAGCAGATGAAAGACAGCAAAAGCATATAATCGTTCTACCTTCTGCCCCGTGAGATCTTAGAGCAGCACTGAACAACAGAAGCAGCTCCAAGGAGGAGGAGCTCCAGGAGGTTTCCACTGACCATTAAGAAAGCAGAATAATATTACTCAGCCGTTAAAAAGAATTCATTTGAATCACTGCTAATGAGATGGATGAAACTGGAGCCCTTTATACAGACTGAAGTAAGCCAGAAAGATAAAGACCAATACAGTATACTAACACATATATATGGAATTTAAAAAGATGGTAACGATAACCCTACATGCAAAACAGAAAAAGAGACACAGATGTACAGAACAGACTTTTAGACTCTGTGGGAGAAGGCGAGGGTGGGATGTTCAGCGAGAACAGCATTGAAACAACTATACTATCAAGGGTGAAACAGACCACCAGCCCAGGTTGGATGCATGAGACGGGTGCTCAGGGCTGGTGCACTGGGAAGACCCAGAGGGATGGGATGGAGAGGGAGGTGGGAGGGGGGATAGGGATGGGGAACACATGTAAATCCATGGCTGATTCATGTCAATGTATGGCAAAAACCACTACAATATTGTAAAGTAATTAGCCTCCAACAAATAAAAATAAATGGAAAAAAAAGAAAAATTAAAAATAAATAAATAAAAGTTTGATCTATAGAGCCAAATGACTTGAAAAAAAAAAAAAAAGAAAGCAGAATAACAACCGGGACCCAGGACACAATTTATTAAAGTATCACTATCCTAAGTCAGAGCATTGACTTTTCAATCAGAGATTACTGTTAAAATCAAGACTTGATTTATTCAGGAGTTTCGCACTACAAAGCAACATGCTTATTAGCTGACCCAGGACCTCTATAGATGCTAAGTAGAGTAAGTTTCCACACAAATTTCTTGTTTTAACTAAGATTTAGTTCCTACTGTAACAAACACGGACAGATACCTATAGGAAAAGCAACATCACTATTTTTGAATGGTTAGCATCCAGATGATTTGCAATTCTTTGTATACTTTTATATATTTCCTAAATCTTTAAAGAGATTATTAATTTTTTCACTTATTAAAAACTTATTTTAGGAATTTCTACTTCTTTTTGTTATTACCAACTTTGTTGGAGATTATTAATTTTACAACTTAACAAAAACTTATTCTTAGAAAATTCTATTTCTAACTTTTTGTTATTACCAACTTTGTTGGAAGTAAAAATGAAACAGTGACAAGATGTTTGATATCTGAGAATCTCACTGTACTTCTCCTTCTCTTGAATGTAAAAGGCAAAAAGGGACCAAATTTTTAGATTACTTATATTCCATAAGCTGAAAACATCTATCTTAAACATCAATGAATATACAGTCAAACTTAAAACATTAAATTACTCCTCTAAATCCATTTCTTTTTCTTAGAGAAAGTATGACTTCCTTTAGGAACAAAACTAGAAGGGCCAACAGATTAACTATCTCAAGAACAGAAGACATTGTCAACGAGGCTGTAGGAAGGACTCAAGGAATAATAATATTAATAGTTCTGAGAACCCAGCCTCAAAGTCAGATTTGTATAAAGGGATAGGGGACTGCAAGAGATCCCCTGTCCTGTTAAACCCCAAAACTCAGTGGCTTGTTCTTGTCAGTGAGAGCATACAAGGGGACTGGCATTCAGAATCATCTCCCTTACACAAGTAGTAAGTTCCTAAGTGTCTCTTGATGAATGAGTTTTACATGAAATCCACAGTACAAAATCAGACTGAGATAGATGCATGATGGTCACCTGAAACAAGCTGAAAACTTGCTGGTCTTTTACAGAATCTATTTCAATGTTTCCCCAACATTTATTCACAACAGATGCTGGGAGCTCCATGAGAGAAGGTAAAAGAGGTCCATTACTGGCCACACACAGATTCATCTTCAACTATAACACGTCCCATAGTTGCTTCAGTCACGTCCGACTTTGTGACCCTGTGGACTGCAGCCCGCCAGGCTCACCATCCATGGGATTCTCCAGGCAAGAATACTGGAGTGGGTTGCCATTTCCTTCTCCATTCAACTATAATAGATTATGGTTATTAATACTTGATACATGTCAAGGACTATTCAATGTACCTTCATATATATTAATTAATTTAGTCCTTACTTAAAAATTCCTATGGGGTATTAGTGTCCTCATCTTATTGTTGAGAAAACAAAGGCATAGAGAGGTTAAGTAATTAATTTATTTAATGTCATACAGTTAGAAAGTGGCAGAGGTAGAGTTTGAAGCCAATGCTTTGATTTAAAATAAGAAATTCAGCACTGGCCCAAAATTTGCATCACCAATCAGAAGAACAAAAGCTGCACACTCTCATCACTTAGAATGTGGTTTCTAAGTGCCATCCTTCACTAAAATCTATGGCTCATTAGACAAGTAGCTGATACTAAGTCTGGGACTGAAAATATAAAAAATGCTTGGGACACATTATTGTACCAGAAAGAAAGAAAGCTGTCAAAAATTATTGATTATTTCAAAAGGACAGAGGAGCCAACTTGAAGGGGCTCCTATTGGCAGAGGGGACAATCTGAGTATAAAAAGTAATAATAATAATGACTTTGATTGATAGAAACTCACCAAAACTTTTTTTAAATTGATAGGCTTATAATAATACTTAAAAAAATAAACAAAGAAACTAACTAGCTAAAGTGCAATTCGCTCAGTCGTGTCTGACTCTTTGTGACCCCATGGACCCATGGAATTCTCCAGGCCAGAATACTAGAGTGGTAGCCTTTCCCTTTTCCAGGGGATCTTCCCAGCCCAGGGATCAAACCCAGGTCTCCTGCATTGCAGGTGGATTCTTTACCAGCTGAGCCACAAGTGAAGCCCAAGAATACTGGAGTGGGTAGCCTATCCCTTCTCCAGGGGATCTTCCTGACCCAGGAATCAAACCAGGGTCTCCTGCATTGCAGGCAGATTCTTTACCAACTGAGCTCTCAGGGAAGCCCTAACTAGCTAACTATGAAAATTAACTGGATGTGTCTGATGTAGTGGGCTTCCCAGGTGGTGCTAGTGGTAAAGAACCCACCTGCCAATGCAGGAGATGTAAGAGACACGGGTTTGATCTCTGGGAAGATCCCCTGAAGGAAATGGCAACCCATTTCTTGCCTGAAGAATCCCATGGACAGAGGAGCCTGGTGGGCTATAGTCCATAGCATTGGAAAGAGTGCCCCATGACTGAAGCAACTTAGCACGTACGTCTGATTTAGCAGTCGGTTTAACAAGCATTTGTGGTTACTCAAGCATGGTGCTCAGGGTTCTCATCTCCCCTTCAAAACAGATCCTTCCATTACATACCCTATCTATTCTGAGAACAATTCTGCTATGAATTTTTCCACCTTATTTATTTTTAAAAATGTCTATCCCCTTTATAGGGGCTTTCCCAGTGGCTCAGCAGTAAAGAATCCGCCTGCAATGCAGGAGCTGCAGGAGATGTGGATTCGATCCCTGGGTCAGGAAGATCTCCTGGAGGACAGCATGGCTGAAGAATACCCACTTCAGTATTCTTGCCTGGAGAATCCCAAGGGCAGAGGAGCCCGGCAGGCAACAGTCCATAGTGTCGCAAAGAGTCAGACACAACTGAAACGACTTGGCATGCACGCATCCTCCTTACAGACTGATGCTCAGGAAACTGCCTGGTAACTCTGCACCATATCCAGGTCTGAACAGAAACACATATTATTCCCATATAATCTCTGCTATTTAAAGGCTTAAAACTCTTGCCCGAAAAGAGCAGCCTCACATCTTAAGTGTTTAAACATTTTGTATACTGTATTTTTATTTGATCTTCCATTATGATGAAAACATGGCAATATCAGATAGATTTGAAAAGGGAATCATATACCAACCCCTTCTGGTGAATTTCCTTCAATTGACTCTGACTCTGAAACCCAACTAATTGATTCACGGGTAAAACTGGTTGACTTGGATAATTTTTCATCTCTCTCCCCACAGTCATCCAGGCTGCTTCTTCCTGGACTTCTGTAAGAAACAGAGCATAGAAACATAAACAAGGTTACTTCTGCACAAATAACTGACTTAGTCTCCTCATTCAGGTCCTTTTCTATTATAAAGCATTTTGAAGACAATTTTTTTTAAGTAACAAATAAGCTTCTACCTATAACAAAGTTATATTCTTAACCCACTGATCTCACTGCTGAAAATAAAATATGCTTATGTAAGATTTTATAAACTTCAGAAACTATTGAAAAGTGAACCAAGTACAAATGGCCATAACAGCAACTAATACATTGAACCCTGCTTGTTTAAGTTTTAGTTGTGAACAATGAAGATGCTTAGAAAGGGTCATGGTAAGTATTTGAGTTGGATGCCAGATGGCACCAGAAGACAGTTTTAGATCTCATCCCCTCCCTTCAGATTCAGTCCCAACTGAGATAGCACATCTCTCTGAGAAGGGGAACCTCCTGACATCTGAGCACAGAGCCCATCCATCAGTCCATGTTCTCCTCATTCCTGAGAACAAAAATTCCTAAGGTTAAAGGAGAAGCTTTTCAAATGATCATAGGGACACAGACTACAATAAATGCCTTGGGACTTGCTTTTCTTGCAGGGAGTGGAAAAAAAAAAAAGGAAAGTGTATGAAATATAAAAGGAGCACAAAAGGATCTCATTTACAGTGCTCAACTTTATTGAGCAACTAGTATTACTAATTGATCATTACTATATTTAGATGTAAAGCTCTTCTAAAATAAAGTAGTAGCCTGACATCTGAAGCCAAGTTATCCTGAGAAAGAAACAGAAAAGCAAGAAGAGTCTATACTATTCTACTCCACTCAATAATACTTAGGTCTACTCCTGGCCAATAGAATGGTAGCACCTTGAGGGAACAAGAAAAACGGCTCCTGAAGACGAAACCATGAGCTGAGTGTCTGTAGCTGAGGATTTTAAGGATGGAGGTAGATTGTGGAAAAATAAAAAAAGAGGAAGGAGAGTGAAGAAAAGCTTGAAAGTGAAGAGAAAAAAGATGAAAGAGCAGAGGAAATAAAGGTCTGGAAAGGTCTGTGTCTGAGGCAGACACAGTTCTCTCAGAGGTTGGAAGAATGGGAAAAGAGTAGAAGAGCAAATGAGGATCCTGCCACATCTTCTTTTAGAAAGCAGTCAGTCACCTAAGAAAAGATGGATGTTACACTGTGTTACATGGAAGAATGGGAAAAGAGTAGAAGAGCAAATGAGGATTCTGCCACATCTTCTTTTAGAAAGCAGTCACCTAAGAAAAGATGGATGTTACACTGTGTTACAGTGCACAAAGCAGCAGATCAAAAATATTTACTTTCTGTCTTCAAAGACTAGAAACTTTTCCAGTTGGCAGGGATCTTGGAGATCACCTAGGTTAACTGACTCCATTTACAGATGAATAAACTGAGGATCAGAAAGGCTAAGTGATTTGCCTGAGTTTGCTCAGCTACTAGGTGGTAAAGTTCAGACTAGAATCCAGATCTTCTTTACCACCATCCAAGGCTTTCTGCATTATGTCAGGTGCTTTTCTACCCAACTCCAGTACCTGAGAGAGGCTAGTAAACTTTACAAGGAGAGTAGTCCAATGGAAATTTTTAGCTTTACAGAAAACTAATACAATATACATGTGTAACCCATGTTAAAAAAAAAAAAAGACTGCAAAATATTAGTGCTGAGCAGACACAATATAAATAGGATCAGTACAACTAGAAGACTATCTGTATATGTACACACACTGAGACTTCAAAAGCTTTCCATCTTAAGACTTATTTGCTATAGAATTTTTAAATAAGTAATTTACCAAATTTTTCATTAAGTTTTAATTTATATTTTTTAATTTATATACTATAAAATTCACCCAGTTTAAAGTGTATAATACAATTGTTTACTGCCATCACCACTTTTTAATTTTAGAACATTTTTATCACCCCAAAGGAAATCCTATACCCATTAGCAGTCACTTTCATTCTTCCTCTCCCCCAGTTCCTAGCAACTACTAACGTACTCTCTATCTGCATGGATTTACTGATTCTGGACTCCACGTCATGTAGGTGGAATCATACAATATATGATCTTTTGTGACTGGCTCCTTTGACTTAGCATAATGCTTACTGCAGAATTTTCATGTATTTTCCTGAGTTATTTGTATTGCTTTGATCTCAATTACCACTGGACAAAATGCACTTTTATTTGACAGGTTAATAAAAATGTCCACTCTTCCAAGTGAATTCCCATCAGTCAAAAATAGTCTCTTTCTACTCTGAATTTTTTCCACATTACCTATTGCTCTTTTTGGCCCTTATCATTTTCAACCCTCTATTAAAAGTATTTGCATTTTCCATAGTGCTATAAGCTCTTTTCATCAATGAATTCAAATATTTATTGAGTGCCAACTACAAGTCAAGCATGACGCTAGGGTATCCTTGAGGAAAAGTCATATTACCTTTGTACCCTCAAAATATCTTCCAGCTGACTTACTTTATTGTTTACATATATGTTAGGTAGTATATTAAAAAGCAGAGACGTCACTTTGCCAACAAAGATCCATATAGTCAAAGCTATGGTTTTTCCAGTAGTCATGTATGGATGTAAGAGTTAGACCATAAAGAAGGCTGAGCACCAAAGAACTGATGCTTTTGAACTGTGGTGCTAAAGACTTTTAAGAGTCCCTTGGACAGCAAGGAGATCAGACCAGTCAATCCTAAAGGAAATATTCATTGGATATTCACTGGAATATTCACTGAAAGGACTGATGCTAAAGCTGAGGCTCCAATGCTTTGGCCACCTGATGTGAAGAGCCAACTCATTAGAAAAGACCCTGATGCTGGAAAAGATTGGAGGCAGGAGGCGAAGGGGATGACAGAGGATGAGATGGTTGGATGACATCACTGACTCTATGGACATGAGTTTGAGCAAACTCTGAGAGATAGTGAAGGACAGGGAAGCCTGGCATGCTGTAGTCTATGGGGTCACAAAGAGTCAGACACGACTGAGCGGCTGAACAACAAATGAGCTAAGTACTTAGTAGGTACTTCTCCATATCCTTAATAAAAAGGTTTACTAACCCCATGCTTTATGCAAATCCTAGGTGACAGTTAAAAACTTAGCATTACATCATCTGATCTGTATTTGCTTATCAATTAATGAACTATTATTCATTGTCCTCATCTTTCACCACAGAGAAGCAAGAGGCAAATTTTACCCAAGGTGAAACAGAAAGCCTGAATTAATAGTCTAAAATACTTCTGCTTTGACTAAAGATTGATAAATCTTGACATTTCAAAACATTTTGTGGTACCTTGGCTGCACCGTATCCTCAATAGACAGGGACAAGTTCTCCATCTCTTCAGCATTTAAGCCTACCTCAGTGCCATAGTTCTCTTGGAGCAGCTGCCAGAATTCCTATCTGGTCAAGCTCTAGAATGACACAAAGATTAGCCTAACCATTGGGAATATAACAAATTATAAAACAGTAATTCAAAACATGAATTCTGATGTCAAAATGACCAGCTGTGCAGATACTAATGTATGGCTTTGGAGTTTTTTGACGTTCTAGATGTCAGTTTTCTACATCCATAAAAAGTAAGCTAACAGAACGTATCTGACAGAGTTGATACTGGAAATAGATGATTTTTAAATGTGTACTATAATAACTACTGTGAAAGGGAGGCAAGATATTTAAAATCCTCTTTTTATAAAATAATTTGTTCATAGTTTCTGGCAATTACTAATCTGTGATTTAAATTTTGCAATCCAACCAGTGTACCAGGGTGGTGGTTCACCATTCAGAATTCCAATCAATTCAGAATCCCCTCCCCTTAATTTATAATGTATCTGAATATTTTAACTATATGTGAAACTTCATATATAAGTACATTTTAAATCATATTTTCCTAAAATGCAAAATGCAAGTCTGGAGTTTAGAATATTTCCTTTTTTATTTAAAGTTTTTTTTTAATGTTGACCACTTTTATAGTCTTTATTGAATTTGTTACAATAGTGCTTCTGTTTTATGCTTTGGTTTTTTGGCTGTGAGGCATGTAGGATCTTAGCTTTCCGACTGGGGATTAAACCCATACCTGCTACACCAGAAGGCAAAGTCTAATCACTGGACCACCAGGGAAGTCTTTATTTTTATTTATTTTCCATAAAGTTCAGCTTGTTCTTTCTTTGTAAGTATCATTGGTTGTTGTTCAGTCATTCATTCATGTCTGACTCTCTGCAAGTCCATGTACCGCAGCATGCCAGGCTTTCCTGTCCTTTACCATTTCCCAGAGTTTGCTCAAACTCATGTCCATTGAGTCAGTGATGCTATCCAAACATCTCATCCTGTTATTCCCTTCTTCTCCTGCCTTGAATCTTTTCCAGCATCAGGGTTTTTTTCCAATGAGTTGGCTCTTCTCATCAGGTGGTCAAAGTATTGGAGTTTCAGCTTCAAGGTACCATCAGTCCTTCCAAGAATATTCAGGGTTGATTTCCTTTAGGATGGACTGGTTTGATCTCCCTGCAGTCCAAGGGACTCTCAAGAATCTTCTCCAACACTACAGTTCAAAAGCATCAATTCTTCAGTGCTCAGCCTTTTTTATGGTCCAACTCTCACATCCATACATGACTACTGGAAAAACCATAGCTTTGACTAGACGGACCTTTGTCAGCAAAGTGACCTCTCCTTTAATACACTGTCTAGGTTCATCATAGCTTTTCTTCTAAGGAGCAAATGTCTTTAATTTCATGGCTGCAGTCACCATCCGAAGTGATTTTGGAGCCCAAGAAAATAAAGTCTGTCACTGTCTCCCCACCTATTTGCTATGAAGTGATGAGACTGGATGGCATGATCGTTTTTTGAATGTTGAGTTTTAAGCCAGCTTTTCACTCTTGTCTTTCACCTTCATCATGAGGCTCTTTAGTTCTTTGCTTTCTGCCATTAGGATGGTGTCATCTGTGTATCTGAGGTTACTGATATTTCTCCTGGCAACCTTAATTCGAGCCTGGGCTTCATCCAGTCCAACATTTTGCATGATGTACTCTGCATATAAGTTAAATAAGGAGGGTGACAATATACAGCCTTGCCATACTCCTTTCCCAATTTGGAACCAGTCCATTGTTTCATGTCTGGTTCTAACTGTTGCTTCTTGACCTGCATACAGGTTTCTTAGGAGGCAAGTAAGGTGATCTCTTTAAGAATTTTCCACAGTTTGTTGTGATCCACACATCGGTCTTTAGCACAAAGAAGCAGATGTTTTTCTGGAATTCCCTTGCTTTTTCTATGATCCAACAGATGCTGGCAATTGATCTCTGGTTCCTCTGCCTTTTCTAAATCCAGCTTGGACATCTGGAAGTTCTCGGTTCACATATTGTTGAAGCCTAGGTTGAAAGATTTTGAACATTACCTTGCTAGTATGTGAAATGAAATTGTGTGGTAATTTGAAATTCTTTGGCATTGCCTTTCTTTGGGATTGGAATGAAAACTGATCTTTCCCAGTCCTGTGGCCACTGCTGAGTTTTCCTAAGTTGCTGGCATATTGAGTGCAGCACCTTCACAACATCACCTTTTAGGATTTGAAATAGCTCAGCTGGAATTCCATCACCTCCACCAGCTTTGTTCTTAGTAATGCTTCCTAAGGCCCATTTGACTTCACACTCTAGGATGTCTGGTTCTAGTGAGTGACCACACCATCATGGTTATATGGGTCATTAAGACCTTTTTTGTACAGTTCTTCTGTGTATTCTTGTCACCTCTTCTTAATATCTTCTGTTTCTGTTAAGTCCATCAGGGTTAAATAATCTAATATAAAAAACTCATGTATTACAAAGGAAAACAAAAATAGTAACAGTATGAAAATCAATGGTCTGATTTTTAGAAACATTATAGATGGTTAATTACATAATTAAGCAAGGTAGAGGGAGGCAGCATTACATGAAGCAATTGCTGGCAAGATTCTTTACTTCTCTCATTCATTCAACAGATATTTATTTAGAACCTACCAAATGTATAGGACAACCCAGGTGGCTCAATGGTAAAGAATCTGCCCACAATGTGGGAGATGCAGGTTTGATCCCTGGGTTGGGGAAGATCCTCTGGAGAAGGAAATGACAACCCACTCCAGTAATCTTGCCTGAAAAATTCCATGAAGAGAGGAGCCTGGTGGGCTACAGTCCATGGGGTCACAAAAGAGTCAGACACAAGCTGGCGACTAAAGCACACCAAATGTATATTACTGCACTAGATACTAAAAAGGATAAAAATGATATCCTACTTGTTCTCTAACAACGTATTATAATATAGTTGAAAAAACATGGGAAACTTTTATGTAAAAGTTAAATAGGACAAACTATAACACAATTACGTACTAAAGAACTGGTGGAATCAACATGATATAGAAGTATAAAGGAAAGAAACATTAGTGTGGTTTAGGATGATCAGAAAAGGCTTCACATTATAAAAGGATCTTCAGCTGAGCTGAAAGAATGCAACAAATAGAGGAAGTGGAGAAATTTAAAAATCGGGGAGCAGAAGTCTACATAAAAATATAGAATAAATCATGAAAAACACAAGCAATATTTGTTCTGGAGTCAGTAAACACTGTATCAAACTACTTGGAGTAAAAATTTTAAGTGAGGAAGTAGTAGAGATAAAGATAGAGATTTTACAGGGCCAAAACATACAGATATCTTGAATTCTTCCCAGCTATTCCCGACAACAAATATCACATTTCCTTTTTTTTTTTTTTCTCTCTCTGTTTATCCTCTCTGTCTAGTAGCTTTGGTATCTTTGTTACATTACACTAGATGACCTTCATCATTTCATGGAAACTCAAAGACTTTAAGAACAAAATTTCTGCACTTTAGACTCCTAGTTCCCAGATGACTAGCATTTCATAAGAGTACCTGTTGAAACTTCAGATATCATTATTTCAAAAAGTCAAAAATATCCGAACAGTTACCTACAATAAAGTTATTCAAGCTGGGTAAAATGTCAGGTTACTTTGTTTGGGGCTGAATTCTATTAACCTAGAGTGGTTATCTCAGGCTGATAAGAAACTCTCATTGGAAATAATGAACATCTAATAAACAGTAAACAACAAGGTTCTGACATTTTATTATTTTATATACACTACTTATTTAGTGGATAAAAAGTCTTTTGAAGCATAGTGTCCATAGAATAAAAATAACAAGGATCACTAGTGGTAGAGAAAGTTAAGAAACAACTGTGCTTAATCCTAAAGGTACCCCAACCTGTCTGACTCCCACTCCAGAAGAACCATTTGTGAATAGCTTCTTTTTTTTTAACAATAGCAGTTAGCTAATACTGATAATTAGCTCTGATAATTATAACTGATATGTTCCGAAGATGTCTTTGAAACACTATCAGTGTCATAAATGCATGGTTAACTTTATAAAGAGAAACAAGCAATATTTCAATATACTTATGGAAGATTAAGCTTTTATAAAAACTCTTCAGAAATAATAGGTATCAAAATATTCCAAAAACAAACTAAAACAAGTACATAAACAATTAGCTATACACTCTGACAGCTTCCTAAAACTGAAAGAAATGAAACTTATGAGTAAAATAGTAACAATAAAAATACAATTTTATTCAACTACATATATAAATGTTTTAAATACATTATTAAATACTATCAGGAAGTTAATAGAGTAACTTCAATATATTTTAATCTATTAATTCAATACAAATATATAAGGTTAAGAGAATATAAGGTTAAGAGAAAACAAAACAGAACTCATTTAATTTGCCACTCACTTAATTTGCTAATTTGTTAAAAATGACTTTTTCTACAAAGTTGGCACAAAGTCACAAAAATGATTATTTACAGCCATGTTGAATATTCAAACACCAAAACATATACCCAGACTGATATTCATAAATCTTTCAATAATCAGCAGCAGAACCTGGGTTAAGTAAACTTAAAAAAAATTTCTATCAACAAAGGTTGACCACCTACCTGGGAACAATGGGGAGGAAGGCTCCCCGTTCAGCCTGCTGAGCTCTTGAACAAAATAAAGACGAATCAAGCAGTAATCAGATAAGGCTCAAAAGTCAGATCAATTTCTAGCCCTGAAAGCTTTGTATTCTAAGTACACTGCAAGGTTTCTCTACAGTAGAGTTCCAAACATTTAATGACAACTATGTAAAATCACTGCTTTAATCCTCTAGTTTTGTTATGAATTTTCCTTATAAAAGACAAGCTCTACTATAATTTAAAGCACATTATTTGTCACTTCCTGGTTTGTAGCACAAGCACTCTTTTCTAGGCTACCAGTCAGAATGCAGAATTGGAAGTCATACCTCACTCTACAGGTTCCTAAGCCACTCCTACTAGAAGAGGGTAGGCAAACAAGGTTTTATTAAAGGGACAGTTCCCAATTTCTTCTGTTCTACATATCGATTAGAAACAATAAAATGCAAAGGAAAACATCTTGCTTATGCTCTATTATGTAAAATGCCTATTGTAATAATATCTTAACATTTTTGTTAAAGTTAAATATTCGATATACTAATGGTTAAATTTTCTTCTCCATGCTGATGCCTCCTGTTCAATCCTGGCAATGTCATCACTTCTTCATATACCACTTCTTCACTGCTAAGTCACATCCCCATGAGACCCCTGCATTAACCCTTTACAACTATCAAGGATTTCATTTCTTGAGTATTATAAATGGAATGTCAGGAACAAGCTTTTCAGGTGGAGCCATTCCAAGAAGCAGTCAGCACATTTTCATCACTCAGACATTTACATCTTGATTACTCAATAATTCTTTCCTTTAGAAATATTTTTAACTTTATTCACAATAATTTCCTGGCAGGGACCTCGACTATAGTAAACACTAGGCCGAGTCTCAACTACCAGTTCTAATTTATTACCCAGAAGAAAAATTTTCATCTAAATGAAAGATCAAATCTTGCCCTAATTTCTACCTAGCTGTTTCAGCTAGTTTAGTAAAGAGTGTGACAAGTCAAAGGCTACTTGATGAACTGCAAGGATTAACCTCTTGGTGGTGAGGTAGGGTTGCTAAAATCTAATCATTTTATACAACAGCAGAATAAGGGACCAAAGTGACACTGGAAGATACTATTTGCTCAAACTGAAGAGAACTCATTATGGGGTGGGCTTCCACTCCCCTAAAACCAGTGCTCTTGACATATTATGGCAGTTCTCGTTGACCTAAATCCAGATAAGTATCTTTACTCTACCATGGTAACCAAAGAGCTATGAGAAAAACATACATTAACTGTACTGTAAATGATCTTTATATACTTTTGCCAAGTATAAAAATCCCTTATAGTAAATGACTGGATACAGAGCAGAGCACAGCAGGTGTAAGAGGGAAAACAGAACCTAAGCCTGGACCTGAAGAAAGTCTGACATACAAAGGCTGAGTGGAAGAGGAGTACCCAGAAAAAAGTATAAAAATACAAGAGAGGCAGAAAAAAGTTCAGAAAGAATGACACGGAAATCAAGGGAAAAGGGTATTTCAAAACAGAGGGAGTGCACCATGATGTGAAATGCTGCTGAAATATCAAGTAAGACAAGCTTATGTATGTCACATTCAAGTGTGCAGAGGAGTGAGGCAATCTGGCAAGCCAGCTGACCATAACTGGAGAGGGCAGGGAGAGGGTAACACAGAGAGGAAGAAGGAAAGAGTCTCTAGGGGAGGGGGAAGCAGCCAGGTATGAAGAGCCTACATTCCATGTTAAACACAAAAGGCCACTGACTAGTTTACACATAGAAAAGCAACAACTTCAGATGTGTGTTTTTAAAAGATATACTTTTAAAATGACAACTTCTTTGGTAACAACCTGAAGGACAGATTAGAGTGTTTAAAGAGATATTTAGGAGACTACTGTAATGGTTCAAGCTAGAAATGATGAGGCTCTTGATGACTGACATGACACATTGGCAAAGAAGAGGTAAGAAAACAAGGATGTACCAGGTTTCTGGCTTGGGTGACTGGTCAGGAGGAGGTATACTTCACTGACCAAGGAAAAATAGATGGAGGAGCTCTGCCAACCAGAAAGGCAAAAAAGAGGGAACAATAGACAAATAATTCTACACTGCCAGGATACTATATAGACTATGTGACTAAAATACTTAGCAATTTACATTTATTTTTTTCCTGGTAGGTTTGAATACTGCTCTTATCAGATTTCTAACACTACTGGAAAACTTCTAGATTTTCAAGTAATTTCAAAAGAAAGAATCACTGGAGAGGGGCATAAGGAGGAATAAGAGGTTTGATAAGGCTGAAGAGTCTGCAAGAGGAAGCTGGATGGCACTCTTCTCAAAGATGACACTGACTTGCTCAGTTAACCACTATTTGGGGAATGGCCTCAGCACTGTTGACTTCCTGAGTGCTCTGCACTCAGAGCATCTGACTCAAACCACCCACACTCACAAGCTGCACACACACGCTCCATAGTAAATTATACTAATGCTCAGAAGGGGAACAGTCTTTTCTATTCTAGACTTCAGAAGGCGTTCATCCTTACCATCCAGGTGTCTGATTACCTTGGAAGTCAGATTAGTAATCAGAAATCTGCATGACAAGCATGAAGTCAGGACAAAGGCAGCCGATTTTTAAGGGAAAAATTACCTGTGATGCTGGTGAAGCCTGATGAGTCACCTCTGTCTCGCTCCTCCAGTGGTCAAAGTCTACCTCTATGACTTCGCTTTTCTGGCCTAAGTTCTAAGTCCTTGGCCTAAGTCTGGCCAAGTCCCCTTCAGATCAACATATTTTTCCTTTATAGATACTAACATAAGTAATCAACTGTTTTTTTGTTTGTTTGTTTTTAATAATTTTTTCATCTTTGGCTGTGCTAGGTCTTCACTGCTGCTCAGGCTTTCTTTAGTTGCTGCAAGCAGGGGCTGCTCTTGGTGCAGTCCACAGGCTTCTAATTGTGGCTTCTCTTGTTGTGGAGCAGAGGCTCTAGGGTGTGCGAGCTTCAGTAATTGCGGCATCTGGGCTCAGTAGTTGTGGCTCCCAGTCTCTAGACCAATAGGCTCAATGGTTGTGGCACACAGTCTTAGATACTCTGCAGCATGTGAGAACTTTCCAGATCAGAGATCAAACTCATGTCTCCTGCATTGGCAGACGGATTCTTTACCACTGAACCTTCAGGGAAGCCCTCAATCAACTTTTCCCCCAACCGTCATCCTTCAATTACAGATTCCCAAAATAGAAGTTGGAGTGACTTGTATCAAAATTGGGAGAGGGTGGGTCCACATACATTGAAAACCTATCCTCATCACTTCATCCCTAATTCTGACATATGGCTCCTCCTCCTTTTGGCCTTTGGGAATAAGCCTGAAAGCCATTCTGTCTCTTCAAGTCTTAGAATTTAAAATGAGTGCAGATTTCTGCTCTATTAGGCCCTGGATTTAAACACTCAGTCTTAGTTCCGTTCAGTTCAGTCACTCAGTCATGTCCGACTCTTTGTGACCCCATGGACTACAGCACACCCGGCTTCCCTGTCCATTACCAACTCCCAGAGCTTACTCAAACTCATGTCCATAGAGTCAGTGATGCCATCCAACCAACTCATCCTCTATTGTCCCCGTCTCCTCCTGCCTTCAATCTTTCCCGGCAACAGGGTCTTTTCCAGTGAGTCAGTTCTTCGCATCAGGTGACCAAAGTGTTGGAGTTTCAGCTTCAGCATCAGTCCTTCAATGAATATTCCTGATTTCCTTAGGATGGACTGGTTTGATCTCCTTGCAATCTAAGGGACTCTCAAGAGTCTTTGCCAACACCACAGTTCAAAAGCATCAATTCCTCGGTGTCAGTTTTCCTTATAGTGCAACTCTCACATCTATACATAACTATTGGAAAACCCAAAGCTTTGAATAGATGGACCTTTGTTGGCAAAGTAATGTCTCTGCTTTTTAATATGCTGTCTAGGTTGGGCTGTCTAGGTTTTCTTCCAAGGAGCAAGTGTCTTTTAATTTCATGGCTGCAGTCACCATCTGTAGTGATTTTGAAGCCCAAGAAAATGAAGTCTCTCACTGTTTCCACTGTTTTCCTGTCTATTTGCCATGAAGTGATGGGACCAGATACCATGATCTTAGTTTTCTGAATGTTGAGTTTTAAGCCAACTTTTTCACTCTCCTCTTTCACTTTCATCAAGAGGCTCTTTAGTTCTTCTTCGTTTCCTGCCGTAAGTCTGGTATCATCTCTATATCTGAGGTTATTGATAACCAATAACCTCAATCTCAGTATGCACTCTTAAATTTCCATGGAGAGTGAGTTTCCCAATAGCCCCATGCACTGGCAAGAGACATCACTGTTATGTCTCTCAGAGGAAAAACAGTGCAAAAAGAACAGTTTGATTTCTGTACACATCCTGCCTATATTAATAGTATCAGTAATCCTAAATCTAACAATATGATAATATCACTAGAAACATAAAAATAGTAATGATGTTGTGGTGGATTGAGGCCAGATCATAAAATTTTAGATTTGATGGTCTGGCTCTAACACAAAACATGGAAGGGGGAGCAGCTTAACCTCAACCAAATAGTGGAGGACTAGAGTGGGGGAACGCAATGGCACCCCACTCCAGTACTCTTGCCTGGAAAATCCCATGGACAGAGGAGCCTGGTTGGCTGCAGTCCATCGGGTCACTACAAGTTGGACACGACTGAGCGACTTCACTTTCACTTTTCCCTTTTACACATTGGAGAAGGAAATGGCAACCCACTCCAGTGTTCTTGCTTTGAGAATCCCAGGGACAGGGAGCCTGGTGGGCTGCCGTCTATGGGGTCTCACAGGGTCAGACACAACTGAAGTGACTTAGCAGCAGCATCAGAGTGGGAGAAAGGCTGAGGTTCTTTAAAAAATATAGAAAACACTAATTGTATCCCAGAAGAGAGCTGTCACTGTCTTCTGGCCCCACAAATTCCAACCACTCAATGTGCTGTCTTCAAGAAGGTGTTAAATTCAAAGGCTGTGAACTAAGCTGAAGCGCTATCAACTACAGCATGAATGACGTGGTGACACTTTAGACACACGTCTAAACACTGGAGACTTACAGTAAGTAAACTAAGTCAAATATCTGAAATAAACTGCCCTTTCTGAAGGAAAGCATCAGAGGAAGTGTATGAATGGGGAAAAAATGTACTTTTAAAAACATTCGTTCTCAAAGGCATCATATCTTCCTCAGGCTTTTTTCCCCTCTTGTAGATTTATCTTGCTGGAGAAATTAAATATACACATACATAACATACACACACAAAGAGAAAATCATCCTGTTGCTTTAATCGATCCTAATGGAGTAATCTTTTATCTAGATTAATATGCTTTAAGGCTTTCTTAGGCAAATGTAAGCAAAAATAACACTTATTTCACTCTCAAATTCCTGAATTACAAATAAATATGATTACAATATTCTGAACTTTAACTATCTAAAAGCAGTTTGAATATACACAAAATTTGCTTTCAAATTACTTCTGTTTTTTCTAGAATTTTGTAGTTAGGCTGTATAATTTGTGGATTTGGGTTTTTACCTTCTCTTTTTAAATATAGGATTACAAAAGATCAATGAATCTAACCAATGTGGCTTATCACTTTGAAAAACTAGAAGATAATTATGGCTCACAAAATTATGGACAACACTAAGACTACATCAAGCACCTAGCCCTATGCCTGGCACCTAATACTTCCTAAGTGGGAGTTACCATTATTGTTACAGATATTAATATGTTAAAAAGGACTGTTCTTCAAAGATCACTAAGAGAGTACAGGAAGAGTAGCTCTGCTGTTGATTCTCTTCTCAAATTCCTTCTCTTGGTGAATTCTACAGCATTTAAAATCCAATTAGGACAGTTTTAAAACTGAGATCTCACCTTCAACTTTCATTAAGTTTGCATGCATTTAACATACATGCATAAACATTGATTTTTGTCATAGTATAGAAAAGAAACAGTAACCATTCTCTTTATTAAAATGAGAGTACAGGGATATTTCCTGGTAGTCTAGTGGTTAGGACTCTGTGCTTTCACTGCTGAGGGTACGAGTTCAATTTCTGGTTGGGGAACTAAGATCCCACAAGCCATGTGGTATAGCCAAAAAAAAAAATCATTTTAAACGAGAGTATACTGTCCACTTGAAATAGAGTTGCATGTTCAATGTTAAAGATAACCAAGCAATGCAAAGATTTGAAAGATATAACCACAGTAAAGATGGTGATAATCCTCTTACATCAAAAACACAGGAGACATCAGGAAGTTTTCAAAAAGGGTTAGCTTTTATTCGCAATCTATAGACAAAATGTTACTTGGCTATGACGGCCTCAGAAGTATTCTGCAAGTCCCTCTCTTTCACCCACTTTAAAGAGCTTTTTTCTTTCCTTTGACCATTAAATTTCAGATCTCAGTTTCTCCTAGCTCTTCTGTAAGCCTGGAGGTATTTGTTTTTGTGAGGATGCATACAGTTAGCAAAAACAAGACCAGGAGCTGACTGTGGCTCAGATCATGAACTCCTTATTGCCAAATTCAGACTTAAACTGAAGAAAGTAGGGAAAACCACTAGACCATTCAGGTATGACCTAAATCAAATCCCTTATGATTACACAGTGGAAGTGAGAAATAGATTTAAGGGACGAGATCTGATAGAAAGCCTGATGAACTATGGACGGCGGTTCGTGACATTGTACAGGAGACAGGGATCAAGACCATCCCCATGGAAAAGAAATGCAAAAAAGCAAAATGGCTGTCTGAGAAGGCCTTACAAATAGCTGTGAAAAGAAGAGAAGCAAAAAGCAAAGGAGAAAAGGAAAGATATTCCCATTTGAATGCAGAGTTCCAAAGAATAGCCAGGAGAGATAAGAAAGCCTTCCTCAGCGATCAATGCAAAGAAACAGAGGAAAACAATAGAATAGGAAAGAGTAGAGATCTCTTCAGAATATTAGAGATACTAAGGGAACATTTCATGCAAAGATGGGTTCAATAAAGGACAGAAATGGTGTGGACCTAACAGAAACAGATATGCAGATGACACCACCCTTATGGCAGCGAGTGAAGAGGAAATAAAAAGCCTCTTGATGAAAGTGAAAGAGGAGAGTGAAAAAGTTGGCTTAAAGCTCAACATTCAGAAAACTAAGATCATGGCATCTGGTCCCATCACTTCATGGCAAATAGATAGGGAGACAGTGGAAACAGTGTCAGACTTTATTTTTGGGGGCTCAAAATCACTGCAGATGGTGACTGCAGCCATGAAATTAAAAGACATGTACTTCTTGGAAGGAAAGTTATGACCAACCTAGATAGCATATTAAAAAGCAGAGACATTACTTTGCCAACAAAGGTCCATCTGGTCAAGGCTATGGTTTTTCCAGTGGTCATGTATGGATGTGAGAGTTGGACTGTGAAGAAAGCTGAGTGCCAAAAAATTGATGCTTTTGAACTGTGGTGTTGGAGAAGACTCTTGAGAGTCCCTTGGACTGCAAGGAGATCAAACCAGTCCATCCTAAAGGAGATCAGTCCTGGGTGTTCATTGGAAGGACTGATGCTGAAGCTGAAACTCCAGTACTTCGGCCACCTCATGCAAAGAGTTGATTCATTGGAAAAGACCCTGATGCTGGGAGGGATTGGGGGCAGGAGGAGAAGGGGACGACAGAGGATGAGATGGCTGGATGCCATCACCGACTCGATGGGCATGAGTTTGAGTAAACTCCGGCAGTTGGTGATGGACAGGGAGGCCTGGCATGCTGCGATTCATGAGGTCGCAAAGAGTCAGACACAACTGAGCCACTGAATTGAACTGAACTGAACTGATCCCAACTCACTTGCATGTGATAAGTGCAAAAGTGATTTGGAGATTAATCCTTTGTCTGTTGCTTCATTTGCTATTATTTTCTCCCAATCTGAGGGCTGTCTTTTCACCTTACTTATAGTTTATAATAGCCAGGACATGGAAGCAACCTAGATGCCCATCAGCAGACGAATGGATAAGGAAGCTGTGGTACATATACACCATGGAATATTACTCAGCCTTTAAAAAGAATTCATTTGAATCAGTTCTAATGAGATGGATGAAACTGGAGCCCATTATACAGAGTGAAGTAAGACAGAAAGATAAAGAACATTACAGCATACTAACACATATATATGGAATTTAGAAAGATGGTAATGATAACCCTAAATGCAAAACAGAAAAAGAGACACAGATGTACAGAACAGACTTCTGGACTCTATGGGAGAAGGTGAGGGTGGGATGTTTCGAGAGAACAGCATGTATATTATCTATAGTGAAACAGATCACCAGCCCAGGTGGGATGCATGAGACAAGTGCTCGAGCCTGGTGCACTGGGAAGACCCAGAGGAATCGGGTGGAGAGGGAGGTGGGAGGGGGGATAGGCATGAGGAATACATGTAACTCCATGGCTGATTCATGTCAATGTATGACAAAACCCACTGCAATGTTGTGAAGTAATTAGCCTCCAACTAATAAAAGAAATGAAAAAAAAAAAAAAAAGACATTAAGAAAAAAAAAAAAAAGTGATTTGGAGAGGATGCTCAGATCCAGGGTAAAACAAACACAAACTGCAGTAGCAGTCTCAGGCTCCTTGTTAGAATGAGGGAATGCACTTGGAAAACACTTGGTATTTGGAGGGCAGGATTAAGCACAATATGTCCCTAGGGCAATACTGGAGTTTTCAGCCCCTGCCAGTAAGAGCAGCCCAGGAGGTGAGGTGGGGCCTTCCAGCATCATGACCTGGAAGAGGGCAGAGTGGAGTTGCCGGTGCTTAGGGCTTACTGCATTTGCTTGGTCCTCTCCCCAAGTGGTTGCCATGCACTACTGGACCCAGCATCCTTGGGCCCACCACCTTAAGCATCTCCCATGTAGAAGCACGGGCATGGGGCTCTGGGGAGACTGGATACCCAAACGACAATAGACTTAAGGAGGTAGGAGGAGGTTGGCCTTGAGGCTGCCCTGCCCACCTTGTCTTTTCACTTAAGGAGGGAGGAGGGGCTGGGCTTCACAAGATCCCCCACCCCCACCCTTACCCACCTCTCTCCTCTCTCTCCATCTCCTGATTTCCAGGTCACTTTGAGTCCCCCAGCATTGAGGGAAAGAGAGAGCATTCAAGCAGAGCACTGTTTGAAATACCCAGACCTCAGCAGCTGCCTGAAAATTTAGAAGCTATTCAATCCTAAGAGCACTCTAGTGAGGGGCTTAGCTGGGTGGTGGTAAGGAAAGGAGGTAAGGTTTCTGACAGTGGTGTTTAAACTCCTGCTGCAAAGAAGGAGCCTTTCTTATAATCTGGAAATCTCTACTCTTCCTTCAAGCCATATTTTTTTTAAATAACAGCTTTACTGAGCTATAATTTACATATCATAAAATTCACTTTTCTAAAAGCATACAGTATGGAGCTTCCTTAAAAAAACTAAAAATAGAGCTACCATATGATCCAGCAATTCCACTCCTGGGCATATATCCAGAGAAAACCATAATTCGAAAATATACATGCACCCCAATGTTCACTGCAGTACTACTTACAATAGCTAAAATATGGAAGCAACCTAAATGTCCATCAACAGATGAATGGATAAAGAAGATGTGGTACATACATATACTGGAATGTTACTCAGGCATAAAAAAGAATGAAATAATGCCATTTGCAGCAACATGGATGGACCTAAAGATTATCACACTAAGGGAAGTCAAAGACAAATATCACATGATATCACTTATATGTGGAATCTAGGGAAATGATACAAATGAACTTACAAAACAGAAACAGACACAGAGATTTAGAAAACAAACATGTTTAACAAAGGGGAAAGGTGGCGCAGGGGGGATAAATTAGAAATTTGGGATTAACAGATATAACTATATATAAAATAGATAATCAACAAAGACATGCTATATATAGCACACTACTCAATACTCTGCAATAACCTATATGGAAAAGAAGTTGAAAAAGAACAAATATATCCATGTGCTGCACTGTAGTCACTCAGTCATGTCCAACTCTTTGCGACCCCATGGACTGTAGCCCGCCAGGCACCTCTGACAATGGGGATTCTTCGGGCCGGAAGACTGGAGTAGGTTGCCATGCCCTTCTCCAGGGGATCTTCCCAACCCGGGGATTGAACCCAGGTCTCCCACATTGCAGACAGATTCTTTACCATCTGTGTCACCAGGGAAGCTAAGATATATGTATATGTATAATTAAACCACTTTGCAGTATACCCAAAACACAACATTGTAAATCAAATATACTCCAACATAAAATATTTTTAATGTTATTGCAAAATAATGGCTATAGAGAAATAAATATCTGTCAAAAAAAAAATAAAAAATAACAGTTCTACTAAGCTATACTTCACATACCATTACATTCACTTTCCTAAAAGCATACATATCAGTAGTATTTAGCATATCCTGAGTTGTACAACTATCACTACTAACTTTAGAATATTTTCATCAACCTGAAAAGATATCCAAATTCATTAGCAGTCACCCAACATTCCTCCCTCTCCCTAGCAACAAATTTATTTTCAACTTCTATCAATTTGCCTGTTCTGGACATTTAATTAAAATAGAATCATATAATGTGTGTTCATTTAGGACTGGCTTCATTCACATAGCATAATGTTTCAAGGTTTACCATGTTGTACCATGTATCCATACTTCACTCATTTTTATTGCTAAATAATATTCCATGGTATGAATATACATTTTGTGTATTTTTATGCATACTTCATCTGTTGATACTTCCATTTTTGGCCACTATGAATAATGCTATGAATATTTGATTGCAAGTTTCTGTGTGAACCATATACTTTTAATTTTCTTGCATAAACCCAGAAATGGAATTGCTGAGTCATATGGTAGCTCTATATTCAACATTTTGAGGAACTGCCAAACTGTTTTTCAAATATTTCAAAGTTTTACAATGCCACCAGCAATGCATGAGGGCTCCAGTTTAACCACATGTTCAACATTTGTTAATGTCTGTCTTTTTATTTTAGCCATCCCAGTGGGTGTGAAGTGGTATAACTCATTGTAGTTCTGATGTATGTTTCTCTAATAGCTAATGACCCTAAGCATCTTTGCATGTACTTGGTCATTTGCATATGTTCTTTGGAGAAATTACTACTCAAAACCTTTGCCCATTTTTCACTTGGCTATTTGTCTTTTTCCTGTTGAGTTGTAAGAGTTCTTCATGTATTCTGGATACAAATACCTCCTCAGATATATAATTTGCACATATTTTCTCCCAATCTATGAGTTAGTTGTCTTTTCCCTTTCATGATGGGCCCCATCAAACACAAAAGCTTTTAATTTTGATGAAATTGAATTTATGTATTTTTTTTCTTTTGCCACTTGAGCTTTTTGGCTGTGCAGCATGTGGGATATTAGCTCCCTGGCCAGGGATCAAACCTACGCCCTCTGCATTGGAAGCATGGAGCCTTCACCACTGGACCACCAGGGAAGTCTTGTCACTTGAGCTTTCAATATCATAGCTAAGAAACCACTGTCTAATCCAAAGGTCATAACTATTTACACCTAGAGTTTCTTCTGATAATGTTATACTTTTAGACCTGCATTTAAGCCTATGATCCATTTTGAGTTAATTTTTGTATATGGTATGACGTAGGGGTTAAAGTTCACTCTTTTGCATGTTGATATCTAGTTATTACAACAGCAAACCATTTAGTGAATCCAGCACGATTCTTTCCTCACTGAATTGTTTTGGCACCCTTGTCAAAAATCAATTTATGACTGATAAGATTTCTAGATTCTCAATTCTATGCCACTAATCTGTATGTCTAGACTTTTGCCAGCAGGTATACTGCCTTGATTACTGGTTTGTAGTAAACATTGAAATCAAGAAGCATAAGTCTTCTAGTGTTATGAACCTAATTGTATTCCCCCAAATTCACATGTTGAAACTCTAACCCCTAATATGGCTATACTTGGATATAGAGATTTTAAGGAGAAAATTAAATGAGGTTGCTCTAGTCTGAATTGTGTCCACCTACAATCCATATGTTGAAGCCCCAACTCCCAATGTAATGGTATTTGAAGATGGGGGCCTTTGGGTTCCAAAACTCTAAGAAAATAAATTTCTGTTGTTTAAGCTGTTCAGTTGATGGCATTTTGTCATGGCAGACCTAACAGACTAATTCATCTAACTTTGTTCTTCTTTTTCAAGACTGTTTTTGCTATTCTGGGTAACTTACATGTCCATATGAATTTTAGGATCCGCCTGTCAATTTCTATAAAAATGCCAGTTGGGATTCTGATAGGGATTGTATTAAATCTGCAGCTTAATTTGTGGAGTATTGTCATTCTAGCAATATTAAGTTATCTAATCCATAAGCATGAGATTCTTTTCTGTTACTTAAGTTGCCTTTAATTTCTTCCAACAATTGCTGAATTTATTTATTGGTTCTAGCACATTTTTATTGGTTTTCTTGGGATTTTATTTATAGAAAAACATGTCATCTGTCAATGGACATAGTTTTATTTCTCCATTTTTAAAGTAGATGTCTTTTACTTTTTTTCCTTGTCTAATTTTCCTAGCTAGAACCTTCAATACAACATTGGATAGAAGTGGCAAGAAGGGACATTCTTGTCTTATTCCGGACCTTAAAGGGGAACGACTATAGTCTCTCACCAGTAAATATGTGGCTATGAACTTTATCCAACTGATGAAATTCCTTGCTAGCCCTAGCTTGTTTTGTTTTGTTTTTTTAATCATGAAAGGATGTTGTATTTTGTCAAAAATTTTTTCTGTACTGATTGACATGATCATGTTTTTTGTCCTCTATTCTACTAATAGTTTATTACATTGATTTTCACGTGTTGAACAACCTTGAATAAATCATGGTATATAATCTTTTTTTATGTTGCTGATTTTGGCTTGCTAATATTTTCTTGAGGATTTTTGTTTCCACATTCATAGACACAATGAACATAAATATTGGTCTGTAGTTTTCTTGTGATGTTCTTTGTCTGGTTTTGGTATCACGGTAATAATACTGCCTTCATAGAGTAAGTTGGGAACTCCTTTTTGGAATGTTTTGTGACAGATTGGTGTTAATTCTACTGTAACATTTCACAGATTAATCAATGAAGCCATCTGGTACTGAGTTTTTCTCTGTCGGTAGATTTTTGATTACTAATTCAGTCTCTTTCCTAGTTATAGGTCTATTCAGATTTTCTATTTCTGATTGAGTCAGTTTCGATAGTTTGTGACTTTCTAGGTATTTTCCCATTTCATCTAAGTTAATTAATTTGTTGGTATACAATTGTTCTCCAACTAATAAAAATAAATGGAAAAATAAATAAATAAATAAAAATAATAAATCTAATGTATCTTTTATTGACTATCTATTTTCATTCCCTTTATGTTTCGTTTACCTTATTTTGGATGGTAATTTATTTTTAAGTTATTTTCTCAGTGGTTACCCTGGGGATTTCAATTAACATCTTAACTTGTAACTATGGATTTTGCTTTGCTTCAAGTTTCTTCTTGGATTTGAATAGTCTAGTCAAAATTAACCCCAGGAAAATAAAAAGGAGCTTTCAACTCACAAACACTGGTTAGGCACACATTGGGAGGTTGGTATTATAATAAGCACCAATCTCTGGTGTGAACACTTACCTTGTCTAATAGTACATTCTGCCACAACCTAAAGATACTGAGGTAACTTCTATCCCTGGCAGCAAAAGATGTGAAGAAAAACTGCAAAGACAAATAATAGGTCAATTTTACTATTACAGAAGAAAAAGGGGAAACTATCTGTCATAACAGTCTCCTGGCACTTGCTATGGTCAAAGCAAACTAGCAGGTCACCATTGCCTAGTTTATACGCTATTTTTGTTAAACTTTTCACTAGAGTAGAAGTGTGTGTGTGTTAATTGGTCAGATGCGTCTGACTCTTGGCGACCCCATGGACCTGTCAGGGTCTTCTGTCAGTGGAATTCTCCAGACAGGAATACTGAAGTGGGTGCTGCTATGCTAAGTCACTTCAGTTGTGTCCGACTCTATGACCCTGTGGACTGTGGCCTGCCAGGCTCCTCTGTCCATGGGATTCTCCAGGCAAGAATACTGAAGTGGGTTGCCATGCCCTCCTCCAGGGGATCTTCCCAACCCAGGGATGTAATCTGCAGCTCTTGCACTGCAAGCAGATCCTCTACCATCCTCTACCCGGGAAACCCATACTAGAGTGGGTAGCCATTCTCTTCTCCAGGGGATCTTCCAGACCCAGGGATCAAACCAGGTAAAGGCAGATTCTTTACTGTCTGAGTCACCAAGGAAGTTCTTACAGTTGGAGAAAACAAGGCAACTGGTGCATGAACAAGGGGTCTTTTAAAATTAGATCTTAGAGAAAAATCATTTTATCAATATTTACTAGGGAAATGAGCTTGAAATGGGTAGCTATTTATGCTCATTGTAGTTTATTAAACTCAATCTAATAAACTTAAGACAAAAGTTAAAATTTTATTTATTCTAAACTTTGCAAATAGATATGACTGGTAGCCATCTGAGCCAAATATACATAAAGAATAAGAAAAAATGCAAGTGGATGTCAGAGATAGATTCATTTTAAGGATCCTAATTTAAAATATCATCAAAAAAAATAAAATAAATAAAATGATATTATCTTTCACAGTCTTCTAAAAAAATCCATAAATACCTAATGTCAAATAATCATAAAACATCCATGTGAACAAACATTCATTTGCTTTGCATGTTGTAGAAGAAAACCAGTAGCTTCAATCTATTATTCCATGTCTTCTTTTAGCCCTATCTCATCTTCAGTATATAATGGATTTTTGCAAAATCACACCTTAAAATAAGCTTTATGAGAAAATATAACAAGTGGCAGCACTAAATACAGTATCTCAGCATATCATCTCTTCTGTTCCTCTAGTTAGTGACTTTTCATGATTGACTGGTTATTTTTAGGAATGAGAAAGCTCAGTTCCATGTTTGATTTATTAAATAAAATGCCAAAAAAAAATATTTGGGGTGTTTATACTTTTCATAGAAAGATTTTAAAGTAATATTTTTCCAATTAATAACCTTGTTTATATAATATTCTTCAAAAAGCAAAGCTTTTTATAAAAGGGATATAGCTAGGAACTCTTTCAACCACAATCATATATATAATAAGTGACCTTTAATAAATAAATAAATAAAAAATAAATGATCATTATTTACTACTCTCTATATCCTCTTCTTATAAGAAAAATCTTCTAGTCCATCTGTTTTTCACCACAGTGTTATGCTTACCAATTTCCACCTTTTAAACTTGATACTTTGTTAACAACTTTATCCACTCTTGTATGTTAAAACCACATTCTTAGTTCCTTAACACTCCCATCTTTCTGGACAATTTATATAAATTACCACCTCATTTTATTCCTTTTTAGATATCCAACTTTAAAAATCTATTAATAAATCTTGCTTCAATAACAACCTAGGGAGGTCCCTGGTGGCCTAGCAGTTAGGATTTCAGGCTTTCACAGCCATGGCCTGGGTTCAGTCTCTGGTCAGGGAAGTGAGATCCCACAAGTCATGCAGTGGGGCCAAAATAATAGTAATAGGAACCTCAATTTGGGAGGAGTTCTGGATAATGATATCTCTAAGCTGCTGGGGCACAGAACATATGCTAGAAACAAAAACAACTAATAGTACCACAATTAACCTTTCCTTAATACAACAGAGCACACTGTAAGACAAATATTTAGTAGTGTAGTTTTTCCCCTCATGATGATGGAAAAGAGATCACTGAATCAATATAGTGAGGTAGTTAGGACCAAGATCTCTGCAATTAAGCTACCTGGGTTCATATCTTGGTTCTACCACTTAGTTCTATGACTTGGAGTCACTTTTCTTTAGCTTCCTCATGTACACAGTAAGAATAATTATGGCAGCAAATTTCTGTGAGAACCAAAGAGAAAATAAATGTAAAAATACACAGTATTTAGAACAAGTATTATATATTCGGCAAATGCTAGTTGTTGTTATGATTATGGAAATTTAAATGTTTGACCCTGAAATTCCATTACCTATGTGAGAAAGAGCCACACATGAGCTTAAGCAAGCATGATCAGGCTGTTCACCACAATACTGTTTGTAATAAAACAATAGAAATGAACTAACAGTCTAGGAAACCATGGTAAACCCATTCTACAAAATATTATACAGCACGTTAATAAACAGAGATAGGCCAATCTATATGTGCTAACCTATGACTCCAAGAGATAATGTTAAGTCCTTTTTTAAGAAAGGAGAACTGAAGGACAACAAATATAGGATAGCACTTACTTTAAAAACAAAGCAAAGATATATGCTTATACATATACATTTATACATGTAAATACAAAGGAAAGGTATGAAAAGATATATGCGATCCCATGGACTATAGCCCGCCAGGCTCCTCTGTCCACAGGATTTCCCAGGCAAGAATACTGGAGTGGGTTGCCATTTTCTTCTCCAGGGAATCTTCCCAACCCAGGGATTAAACATGAGTCTCCTGCATTGGCAGGCAGGTTCTTTACCACTGGGCCACCAGGGAAGCCATGAAAAGATATATACCAAACTGATAACAGTGTTTGCTTCTAAAAAGGCAATGAGATTAGCATGGAAGGAAGATGTTAGTTTCAGAACTGTTTGATGACTCTGCCAAATAATTAAACATATACATATGTGGACAAAAATTCAATTAACCATCAAGCCAAGAAAAAAAGAGAAATTTATTCAAGCCAAACCAAAGATTATAACCCAGAGACAGTCAGAAATTTCTGAGGACTGTTCCACTAGTCAGCAGTTAAAGATGCAGTTAGACAAAGAATCATGTACCGTATTAACAGATTAAATGATAAAGTTCATCAGAAATGTTTGGTCAAGTGTGTATGTACAGAGCAAGTCTTTAGCTCACTGAGAACCCCTGTATGGGATGGAAAAAGAAATATTAATCTTAAAATTACAACACTGGTGTCTGAAGAATAGGTGTATTCTTCTCAAAGGTTGATTATAGCCTCCTGCCCCAGGAGGTCTTGTTAACATGTAACACAGATGTACACTGCACACTGGCAGAGACCCATCCCAAATGGGGACATGCTGGGGTGTGTTATGTGTGTTTCAATTCTAACTTAGTTTGATTGTTCTGCCATAGAGAAGTTTATAATTTTTTCTCATCAGATATATTAACTGTACAATTAAGAATAAGTTTATTTTAGGGCTTCTCTGATGGCTCGGTGGTAAAGAATCTGCCTGTTAATGCAGGAGACACAGGTTTGATCCCTGATCTGGGGAGATCCCACATGCCACAGAGCAACTAAGCCCACATACTACAACTACTGAGTCTGCACTCAAGAGCCTGGGACCCAGGACTCCTGTTCTCATGCCCTGGATGAACCCAGGACTGAAACAGGGAAAGCCTGTAACATCTTGTGCTAAAAAGCAATGAAATGCTCCAATAATGCTGAAAACAGTCAAAAGGATACTAGAGCCAGCTTGAGGGGCTCCCACTGACCAAACCTGGGACAATTTGAGGATCAAAATAAATAATGATAGCAGTGGATTATAACTTATTAACCAAAATAAGACATTATGAGGTCACGCTGATACGAGTAAATAAATGAATGAATTTGATGAGGAATTGTATATTTCCTTAGTTTCAAAGTAGCTTACTACAAAACATAATTACAAAGGAAAACAGACTAACTTTACAGTAAAGTCTTATTTACACCACCTTATTTAAGTGATCAAAATGAAGATCAAGAATATCAACAGCAAGGCATGTGTGTGTGTGTGTGTTCAGCTGCTCAGTTGTGGCCCATGGACTATAGCCTACCAGGCTCCTCTGTCCATTGAATCTGCCAGGCAAAAATACTAGAGTGGGTTGTCTTTTCCTACTCCAGGGGATTTTCCTGACCCAGGGATCCAACCCATGCCTCTTTTGTCTCCTGCACTGGCAGGCAGGTTCTTTACCACAAGTGCCACTTAAGAAGCCCCACCATCTGAGAGGATGCAATGGAAAGAACAGAGAATAACTTCTGTGCTATTTCTGCCAAAATTGCAAAACTTAAACTTAATCATAAGAAAATGCCAGACAAACAAAACTGAGGGATATCCTACAAAATATCTTACCCATTAATATAATCTTTAGAAGTGTCAAGGGCACAAAAGTCAAGGAAAGACCAAGAGATTAGTTTAGAATATGGAAATTAAAGACCTTGACAACTAAATGTAATATGCATTTCTGAATTGGGTCTATTTGCTATAAAGGATATTATTGGGATAATAGAGGAAACTGAAACAGGTTTGAGAACTCAGCAGTGACAATGATCAATACTAAATTCTTGAATTTGATGGTCATGCAGTGGTTAGGTAGGAGAATGTCTTTGATGGAAATACATGCTAGACTATCTGGGGTGATGTCTGGGATGATAAGGCTTCAGAGTGACAATTTATTCTCAAATAGTTTCCAGGAGAAAAGTTCTTTGTACTGTACCTGGAAGTGTTTTGTAATGATAAGACTGTTTAAAACAAAAAGTGCATGTGAAAGAAACTTTACAAGATTAAAAAGTATCATTATAATGATTCAATCTATTTATCTCCCCTGTCCCCTGCTCTATTGCCTCTTTTCTCTTTCATTTCCTTCCCCGTTTCCTTCCTTCCTTTTTCTCCTTCATCCCCTACCATGTTTTCCTTTTTTCTTCCTTCCTTCCTTCTTTTTCTTTCTCAGCATTTTAATTCTAAAGTTACATACAGAGCTTTTAATTAATTTTCCAGGTCAGTAGAGAAAGATTCTTCATACCAAGAACTGATAGATATTGTAGGTGCATAATAAAAACGAAGGCAGCTAAAGCAAATTGCCATTCTAAAAAAGGGTTGTAATGATTGGGTTGTAATGATTATGTCTTTACTTATATGTTACCAAATCTCTGTTCACCAGAACTGTTCATTTTTACTAGTTGATACTGTGAAGGTATTATTGACTAAACAACAGTTATAGAACTATTAGAGTATTTAGAAATAATAAGGATGTTTTGCCAAGGTTTATCCCACCTACCTCTTTTTTTTTTTTTTTTTAATTTTTTTATTAGTTGGAGGCTAATTACTTCACAACATTTCAGTGGGTTTTGTCATACATTGATATGAATCAGCCATAGATTTACCCTTATTCCCCATCCCGATCCCCCCTCCCATCTCCCTCTCCACCCGATTCCTCTGGGTCTTCCCAGTGTACCAGGCCCGAGCACTTGTCTCATGCATCCCACCTGGGCTGGTGATCTGTTTCACCATAGATAGTATACATGCTGTTCTTTGAAACATCCCACCCTCACCTTCTCCCACAGAGTTCAAAAGTCTGTTCTGTATTTCTGTGTCTCTTTTTCTGTTTTGCATATAGGGTTATCGTTACCATCTTTCTAAATTCCATATATATGTGTTAGTATGCTGTAATGTTCTTTATCTTTCTGGCTTACTTCACTCTGTATAAGGGGCTCCAGTTTCATCCATCTCATTAGGACTGGTTCAAATGAATTCTTTTTGACAGCTGAGTAATATTCCATGGTGTATATGTACCACAGCTTCCTTATCCATTCGTCTGCTGATGGGCATCTAGGTTGCTTCCATGTCCTGGCTATTATAAACAGTGCTGCGATGAACATTGGGGTGCACGTGTCTCTTTCAGATCTGGTTTCCTCAGTGTGTATGCCCAGAAGTGGGATTGCTGGGTCATATGGCAGTTCTATTTCCAGTTTTTTAAGGAATCTCCACACTGTTTTCCATAGCGGCTGTACTAGTTTGCATTCCCACCAACAGTGTAAGAGGGTTCCCTTTTCTCCACACCCTCTCCAGCATTTATTGCTTGTAGACTTTTGGATAGCAACCATCCTGACTGGTGTGTAATGGTACCTCATTGTGGTTTTGATTTGCATTTCTCTAATAATGAGTGATGTTGAGCATCTTTTCATGTGTTTGTTAGCCATCTGTTTGTCTTCTTTGGAGAAATGTCTGTTTAGTTCTTTGGCCCATTTTTTGATTGGGTCATTTATTTTTCTGGAATTGAGCTGCAGGAGTTGCTTGTATATTTTTGAGATTAATCCTTTGTCTGTTTCTTCATTTGCTATTATTTTCTCCCAATCTGAGGGCTGTCTTTTCACCTTACTTATAGTTTCCTTTGTAGTGCAAAAGCTTTTAAGTTTCATTAGATCCCATTTGTTTTCACTGAAATGAAACCTCAGTGACACTACCGTTACCTGCTGGTCATGGTATGTACGTTCTCGGGATGGGTAGAAGCTTTTCCTACCTGGGCTGAAAGAACATCAAAAATAGCCCGGTGCCTGCTTAGAAAAATAGTTTCCAGATTTGGATTTCCTACCAGCGTTAGATCAGACAATGGCGCAGCTTTTGTAGCTGATTTAGTAAACTACACACTGCATATACGCAGAGTTCAGAAATGGTAGAATGAACCAACCGGACACTTAAAGAGACTCTCCGAGTAGATCATAGAGACTGACTGCTCCTGTGTGGACTTGCTTCCAACGGCTCTGCTCAGATTCAGGATGACCCCACAGTCCCAAGGCTATTCTCCATACGACCTACCTCTTATAATTAAGAAATGAAAAACACGAGAGAAACTTTTCTGTAAATAATAAACTACAAAAAATCTGATCAGTTATTTAAAGTCAATAAAAAATCAGTATTTAAGTATACAGAAATCTAGTATTAAATACAGTGTATCTCTATCAGATATGCCTAACTCCAAGAACTGCTTATATTCCCAACTCTGATGATCAGTATGAGGCAAATTTTCTCCATATTATGTAATAAGGCAAAGGTAGTTTTTCACCTTTTCACCCTCTGTAACGATATGGACAGCATTTGGGATGAGTTGAGCAGTTTTCTCCTTGGTTATGAAGGTTATGTTCTTTAAAGCAATAGAAATCTAAACATACAAAAAAATAATGAAAAACTGCAAAACAAATTTCTCAGAAACATACACAACACAAAATATCAAGTATTACATCAACCTGGTCCAGAATATTCAGATTAAAAACCTGCAGGCGTTAATAAGCATAAGTTTGCATTCTCAGAGGAAAACATGGTGAACAGACATTCTTTCCTTCAGTAATTTCCTCCATCAGCTCCTATTATCTAATATTAGGATAAAGTATAAAAAGACATGCAAGTGTTTATGTTCCACGTTAAAACACACAGAGACACAAACAAAACTCAGTCTGTCACATAAGACATGCTTTTGGCAGTCAAAAGGAGGTGTGTTCAAGCTTTTTTCAACCTGAAATCTCTTTCCCAACTATATTAAATATATACAAATGCAGCTCAGTGTATAAAGAAAAATATATTACACACTTATACTATACATAAATAAATGTGGATGTATACAAGTATAGATAAATATATATCAACTTACTTTGAAATCTAAAGTACACTTTTTAGGAGCACTGTATACACATTTCTGTCTATGCAATTATTTATATCAGCAAATCTAATGAAAATATGTCTTACTGTAGTTTCCCATCTGAAGATGTTGCTATAGAAACACAGCCAGTTTTCTGAAAGGTAGAGTCGTCCCTGAAGCAAAATGTCCCTCTGAAGAGCACAAGCATAATCTACATACACAAGAAACAAGGAACAGCTTAGTAACTAAAAACTGTGCCAACTTCACAAATCTCATACTACTTTAACCATGGAAAGTCCTCACTTTGTTCATTAGTTCATTCATTCATTCATTCCCTTCTTTCTATACTTTGAGCACCACACACCAGATATTTTTTGCTAGTCACTAGGGTTATCAGAAATAAAACTTGCCCTTGTGGAATGCTGTCTAGTGAGGAAGGTATACAATAAACAAATAGAAAAATAAGCCTAATGACCAAAGTGTGGAGAAAGCTGAGAGCGTACAAGGAGCATACAGGTATGGGATATGGGGTGGGGAGAATATATATAGAAAAGTTCTCCAGAAAAAGTGACTTTTAAACTGAAATCTAAAGATCAATAAAGGGTCAGCTGGACCATGAGGGAACAGGATGTGCAAAGGCCCTGTGGTAGAAAGAAACAATACCTTTAAGCAACTATACAAAGATAGATCTCTTGCTAGAGAAGCTGGATCATGTAAGGTCTCACAGGCCATGGCAGACTGTGGACTTTATGAAAAGCCATCAGTGAGTATCAAGGGGAAGGAACATAATCAGATGTATGTTATTAAACACCAAATAATTCACACTGTGACAATGGATTTAGATAAATCATTAGGAAATCCAGGGGGAAACTGATGGTGGCTCAGACCAAAAGATGGCAGTACTAGAGAAAGAAGTAGTTAGATTCAGAGATATTTAAGGGGTAGTACTGACAGGGGCTTTCCAGATGGCACTAGAGGTAAAGAACCCACTCGCCAGTGCAGGAGACACAAGAGATAATGGGTTCAATCCCTGGGTCAAGAAGATCTCCTGGAGGAGGGCATGGTAACCCATTCCTGTATTTGTGCCTAGAGAATCCCATGGACAGACGAGCCTGGCAGGCTACAGTCTATAGGGTCACCAAGAGTCAGACATGATTGAAGCGACTTTGCACACACACACGGATAGGGAATTGGTAACTAATTAGATGTTGGATGAGGGTGAGGGAAGGAGCAAGGATGACTCTATAAATTTTATACATTTTAAGTTTAGCTTCAAATTTGGTCCTCTCTAACTTAGCTCTAAAATCCAGCAAAATCAAGAGGACTCTGATAAATGCCACTGCCTAAGGAAATGGCAACCCACTCCGGTATTCTTGCCTGGGAAATCCCATGGACAGAGAAACCTGGTAGGCTATGGTCCACGGGGTTGCAAAGAGTCGGACACGATTGAGCGACTTCACTTCACTCACGAGTAAGTTAACACCATGCCTCTAAGATTATGACATGGCTCTGTGGCTAGTGTAAACAGCATTGCTAAATTATTAATAATATAAAATATAAAGAGCTGCTATGAGGAGATTTAGCTTAATTGATATATTTTAAAATGATATTAAGTGACTAGTAATTTTAGGAAAAAGTTAGGTTATGAACCTAACTTGAGGTTATGAACCCCAAGATATTTAAATTTGCTCATGTTAAATTTCTAAGCAAATACTAAAAATTTAACAAAGGAACCCAGTCTTTCACAGTGCTTCCTTCAGCAAAACAGAACTGAGACACCACCAAACCAAAAAAGAAAAAATCCTAGTAAATAATTAAGCAGATTAAGTTACTCATTGACTAGTATGCATCTTTAAAACAGGGATAGAGCTAAAGGTCATCTTAAGGTATTCTGAAATTTTTATCTAAACCACTGAAACATTTTATTAATTCAGTTCTTCTCAAATATCAGATCAGAAATACGTGGTAGAACAAAGTCCTACTGTATAGCACAGGAAACTCTGTTCAATATAATGTGACAGTCTGTGGAAAGGGAGTTTGTGGGGAGAATGGACACATGTATATGTATGGATGAGTCCCTTTGCTGTCCACCTAAAACTATCACAACATTGTTAATCAGCTGGTTTTGTTTAGTAGCTAAGTTGTATCCAACTCTTTTGCGACTCCATGGGCTGTAGCCTGCCAGACTCCTCTGTCCATGGGATTTCTTAGGCAAGAATACTGGAGGGGTTGCCATGTCCTCCTCCAGGGGATCTTCCCAACCCAGGGATTGAACCCATGTCTCCTGAACTGCAGTCGGATTCTCTCCAATATAAAACAAAAAGTTCAAAAAAAATTTTTTTTAATTAAAAAAAAAAAAAGACATACCTGATAGATTAATCACAACATAGATAGCCAGGCCCCTCCCCAAGTTTCCTATTAACTACGTCTGGGCTGGGGGAAGTGTCTGCACATCCAGCAAGGTCCCAGGTGATGTCAATGTTGCTAGTCTGTGGACCACAATTTGAGAACCGCTGCTCTATTTTACATTAACTCTATTCAAAGCTATGCTAACATTTTAACTGAAGACTATTTGATATAGATTGACAAGTTTTTTTCAGTGGCTTTAAAAACAATCTCTCTGAAAGAGGTATGTTTTATTGTAATAAACTCTTACCTCACTAAAGTTGTTTTTTTTATAAGATGGCTTCCTAGCGATAAGTCCCAGACAAGAAATGGACAAAGCACTTTTTAAAAAGCAAAGGGATTTTACCTTTTTTCCTCCCAGTTTCCCTACTGATTAACAAGCCTATAACCACAACACTAATCGGCACTTCAGAAGGCAATCTTCTACCTGACTTGAGTCATATTAACAATCTGATTCATCTACAATTGAATAATGTTTGTCAAAAATTGTTTTATGTATTCATAACTCTGTGTGTGTGTGTGTGTGTGTGTGTGTGCTCAGTTGTGTCCAACTCTGTGTGACTCCATGGACTGTAGCCTGTCAGACTCCTCTGTCCATGGGATTTTCCAGGCAATAATACTACAGTGGGCTGCCATTTCCTCCTTGAGAGGATCTTCCTGACACAGGAATCAAACCTGCATCTCCTGCACTGCAGGTGGATTCTTTATCACTGAGCCATTAGGGAAGTCCCTTTTATAACTTTATAATTGGTTACTGGAAAACTTGAATCAAGTTAAGTAAATTAACCAAGGAGCACAGGTCACTTTGATGCATGTATTAACATCAACTTACTAGTTTTTACATGATCAATTTCAGCCAAGTGAATGGCTCCAACGCCTAAAGATTTACTTTAATAACTAAAATATGACAAAGGATACAGTAGAAATATGTGAAAAGTGTTAACAGGAATATAGATGGAGCGAATCAGCACTATATAATCCCAGAGTAAGCTTGCACAATAATAGTACACCCATTTTCAAACAAACAAGATGTACTATTTATGTACTATTTAATTTTACAGAAGAATTTAGGCATAGCTCTGCCGGGGTCCAGCCCCAGCAGGATCCAGGGGAACCCTCAGGATGAACGGCGTCAGTCGGTGAGAGAGAGACACGTAGGACCGGCCTTGATGGGGCCAGGTCTGTGAGGGAGAGAGAGAGAGAGAGAGAGAGAGAGAGAGAGAGAGAGAGACCAGACCAGGATATGCAGCAGAGTCTGGCAGTTGCTTTATTTTTCACCGTAGCCTTTATACCCTAAGTCGGTACATATCTAAGGGGCAGATAAGCATACAGACTTAGTTTAACATTATATCAGCTTGTCCTTCACGAAACCAGGTGTGCTCTGTATATATTTTGTTTATGAGAGTCTTTTCCCATAGATTTTTTGTACATTATCTTCTGGCCTTGAGGTTAGCAGAAAACAGAAAATTGGCAGTCTCATGGTACAGCAAGTTGCAACATAATAGAAATACAATCCTGTTAACATAAAAGTCAGTCTTTTTGCAGAAATTCTCAGCTAAATTTATCTAAAAAGTTTAGCACACAAAGACTCTGTGGCTCTGGTGAGGCAGCCCCTGTTTAGCACTCCTGGTTAAAATTAACAATTATCTTATTGTTTTTACACTAGGGCTAAACTCTTATTTTTCTAGATCTCCAACTATATTAACAATAGTTTCCACTGCACAACCTCAGCACATTAACATCAATCAAACGTTGATCCAATAACCACTTTTAAAACAATATGTTTTGTATTTTTTAATAGGGCTTCCTCACCCCCCAAAGGGCTCTGTGCCTATTAGGGCCTTTTTAATGGTTAATCGCTATGTATAATATCTTTTGGCTTTCAGGCCTGTTGACAATTTATGGCTTGCACCTGGTGCAACTTTAAGCACCTTCAGTAGTCAACCCTGTCTTTTTTGTGGTTAATCTATTTTCTTTCTATTAGGTGTCATCTCCATGGGAACTAGACAGGATTACATTTTTTACAGAACAGAAATACAAAGGATTGCAAAAACAGCAGATATGGCACAAAACAGGCTCTTAGTCCAAAAGTTAATTACCTGCAAGAAGTCACCAGCTAATCTCTATCTAAACTACTTTTTATTAGGCACATTTGTGGCTATAATATTTGTGGAGCTTTTCTCACCCCGCAGAGGGACCTATGCTTAATAGTTTCTTTTCTTAGTGTACTGTGCTTAGGATGTTTAGAACAATCATGAGCATTTTGTGCAATGAGAGCACACATTTATCAAACAAGCCAGAATGCCAGCAAAAGGGTTTGAATTGAAGCATTTCCTTCATCCCTGGCCTCTTCATAGGGTACCAGCGTCCAGGAGATTTATTAATTAGCTTTTAAGTTGGTCTTTATTCAGTGAAAGAGGAGCAGGAGAGCTCTCGGCAGGCAACACAAGAATCTGCAGCAGGGCAAATAAGAACAACAGCAGAAAAGGGGGGAGGATACAGGGTGGGGTAGAGGCCGAGGCCAACCTGGAGGGTCCCTTATCCTAGACGGCCTTGCCTGTCAGGTATTTTCCTCATGACCTCGTCTTGGATGGGATCCCGGACGGCCTTGCCTGCCCGCTATTTCCTTCATGACCTCGTCACGGGCGGGACCTCCCATAATGGCTCCCGGCATAGCTCTGTAAGGGAGATGATGATGAATTAAGAGAATGTGTTTTTTAAACAATAGTGGCGGGAAATACACATCCCAAACTACTCTTTTCTAGCAGCAATTGATTTGAGATGCGAGTAGCAATAAGTGGCAGCTTGCAGCAAGTAGCAGCAAAAGGTAGGTGAAAGCAGGCTCCTAGTTTCCAAGACCTAACCACGGGGCCACAGGAGCCAGAAGTTAGGGCTAAGGTCCCTAGTCTTGCCTGCCTGGTCAAGAACAAATTCAGGCAAGGAGGCAGAAAAGAGTAAAGCAAAAAGTTTATTGAAAAAAATTCAGGCAAGGAGGTGGAAAAGAGTAAAGTAAAAAGTTTATTGAAAAAAAAAAAATTCAGGCAAGGAGGCGGAAAAGAGTAAAGTAAAAAGTTTATTGAAAAAAAAAAATTCAGGCAAGGAGGCGGAAAAGAGTAAAGTAAAAAGTTTATTGAAAAGTACACGCAGAAAGGCACATGGACTAGCTCAGAGATAAAGTCGCGCCTTCTGGTAAATTTAAATCCTTTATAAAGGGGCAGTCTTCCAGGTCTTCGTCTTCCCTCAGGCCAATCACCTTGCTTTGTCCCTCCTGGTTAATTTGTCTCAGGACCCTCCCTGGGGTGTACACGCACACCCTAGCCAAGATGGATCTCGAAGTGAACGCTTCTGGAAGGAGCATGACTCATTATGGCCTCGAATTATCCTCTGACTTTTTACTCCAAGGAGCCTTTCTGCGCTCGTGTAGTGTCTCCCTTATCAGACAGGGTTTTGTCCTTTCTTTGTCCTTGCCATGATTATTTCCTTGAGGTAAAAGACAAAGACCGGCTATTTACTCTGTTTTTATTAGTTGTAAGTTCCTCAACTGAAGCCCACCTATCTCTTATCTCAAGAAATGAAAGCAGAAGGGTGGCTGATTGTAAATTTCCAATCAGAATCCCATATATCTCCTACCTCTTTGGGAGTCCAAGAAAGATGATATTGCTTAAGCAAGACTCTTTGGAACAACATTTTTAGAATTGCTTTCTATTATAATTTAGTACATAAACTACAAAAGATAACCATCCACATTTTATTATACTTTACATTGCTGGTATTTTGTTTTTGTTTTTGTTTTCTTCCTTTGCTTTGTACCTGAGCAAAATGTAAGGGCAGATGCAAACTGAAAAAGAAAAAATTAACTTTCTCTGGTGAAAAAAAAGGGAAAGAGATCCCCCTCCTCTCTTTAGAGCATTTTCCTTAGAAATCTTGTAAATGTTTTCTTTGCACCTGTGAGATGTGAATCTTTTAAAAAGCAAAATAAGCTTCTTGCCAGTTTTATAACCCAGATGTTTCCTCCAGGACCTGGGAGCCATCTCTTTCAAATATAAACAACAGGGATGATAAGACCCCATCTCCTAGTTTCTCTGAGTGGGTTATTTCCATGGGTGCCTTGATTCAAGTTGCAAACTAACTCCTGTCTTTAAGAAGTGAGTTTATTTTCCCTTTGGATAAAGCCAATTAGCTAACACAGCTGCCCCAATTACCAGATGAATTTAGGATAAACTGATATGACATATGGCACTGTCAAGTCTTCTAACTTGAGGGCTAGTTATTACTCATCTTTAGAATATGTGTAATGGTTGTATCTGCCTGCCTACATAAAAAGAGGAAATTTCTTTCTGCCTTCACACTCTCTTTTGCAGATTGCTTATGATGTCCATCACATTCTAATTCAATGTTTATTCACTAATAAAACCAAATGTTTTCTTTCTCTTTTACTTTTGTAGAGAGGTTTTCTGGGTGGGTAGGATATTTTGTTTTTAATTATATTTCCCCAGTGCAACATTTTCTAGGGTAAAAATCTACCTTGTTCATTTAATCGGAGACATTAAAAAATGTTTGAGCAATGACGTCAGTATAAAAAGTATACGTTCTCCCAAGAGAATACATTCAAAGCAACAATCATATTTAGAAGTGTGAATAGTACATAGAACAAATCTAGTCCATGGAACTTCTGGTCTAAGTTGACATGAGTGTCTAGTTCTGCTCCTTTTGCAATGCTGAGGGGTAGACAGAATGGGTGGGTACATTGGTTGACTAGAAGTTTTGATAAATTTTAAGAGAGAGAAACTGGACACGAATGGATAAGCCACAGTGTGGAGAAAGTCTCAGCTCAAAAAATACACGAGAAGGTTGAAGCTATGCCACTCCAGAGAAACTCCATACTGAGAATCACAAAGAGTGACAGCTAGAACAGGGACCAATATCAGGTAACTGACTGGTGAGTTCTCTATGGTAGAGGTCAGTCAAACTCACCCACATCTTCCAACACAGTGGAGTCTTATATCTTTGAAGCCTCATCATCACTTGGTGTTGTCCATTGTTTTAGTGTTTAATTTTAGCAATTCTATTAGATACGTCATTTATTTAATTGTGCTTTTAATCTGTATTTTCCTATGATAGTGTGCAATTTTTCATATGCTTATTTGCCATCCATGTACCTCCTCTGGTAAAGAATCACCCCATCCCCCCTTTTTTCTCATTAAACTTTTTTTTTAATGGGTATCAAATTCTGTGACAGATTTTTGGTCAAGTTGTTTTCATTAAAAAGTACTGATTTTAAAATAAATAACTTAAACTGCCACACACAAAACATATGGACCACAAAAACATTCTCCTTTCCTTCTGAAGGTTTTATGATGCACTGTTGTCATTAACCAGTCTTTGACTACTAAATTTAAATGGCCAATTGAGACAAACAGTTTTGAGACCGTTCTTCCAGCACTGATTAATACTGGGGTGGCAGGTATTGGGGATAATATTCATTTAGCCTTCTGAGCTATCTGGGCAGACTTGGTGACCTTGCCAGCTCCAGCTGCCTTCTTGTCCACTGCTTTAATGACACCCACAGCGACTGTCTGTCTCATGTCACTCACAGAAAAATGGCCCTGGGGAGGATAGTCAGAGAAGCTCTCGACACACATAGGCTTGCCAGGAACCATATCAATGATGGCAGCATCACCACATTTCAAGAATTTAGGGCCATCTTCCAGCTTTCTCCCAGAACGACAATCAATTTTCTCCTTCAGCTCAGCAAACTTGCAAGCAATGTGAGCTGTGGGACAATCCAGCACAGGTGCATATCCAGCACTGATTTGGCCTGGATGGTTCCAAATAATCACCTGAGCTGTGAAGCCAGCTGCTTCCACTGGTGGGTCATTTTTGCTGTCAACAGTCACACTGCCACAACAAACATCTTTGACAGACACGTTTTTGACATTGAAACCCACATTGTCCCCAGGAAGGGCTTCACTCAATGCTTCATGGTGCATTTCTACAGACTTCACTTCAGTTGTTACATTGACTGGAGCAAAGGTGACCACCATGCCAGGTTTGAGAACACCAGTCTCCATCCGACCCACAGGGACAGTACTGATACCACCAATTTTATAGACATCCTGGAGGGGCAAACACAAGGGTTTGTCAGTTGGGTGAGTTGGCGGCAGGATGCAATCCAGAGCTTCAAGCAGGGTGGTTCCACTGGCATTGCCATCCTTACGAGTGACTTTCCATCCTTGAACCATGGCAGGTTAGCCCTTGGCTCCAGTATGTTGTCACCATTCCAGCCAGAAATTGGCACAAATGCTACTGTGTCAGGGTTGTAGCTAATTTTCTTAATGTAGGTGCTGACTTCCTTAACAATTTCCTTGTATCTCTGCTGGCTGTAGGGTGGCTCAGTGGAATCCATTTTGTTAACTCCAACAATTAGCTGTTTCACACCCAGAGTGTAAGCCAGAAGGGCATGCTCACGGGTCTGCCCGTTCTTGGAGATACCAGCTTCAAATTCACCAACACCAGCAGCAGCAATCAGGACAGCACAGTCAGCCTGGGATGTGCCTGTTATTATGTTTTTGATGAAGTCTCTGTGTCCTGGGGCATCAATGATGGTAACGTAGTACTTGCTGGTCTCAAATTTCCACAGGGAGATATCAATGGTGATACCACGCTCATGTTCAGCTTCCAGTTTGTCCAAGACCCAGGCATACTTGAAGGAGCCCTTTTTCATCTTGGTAGCCTCCTTCTTGAACTTTTCAATTGTTCTCATCAATCCTGCCACATTTGTAGATCAGATGGCCAGTCATGGTAGACTTCCCTGAATCTACATGCCCAATGACAACAATGTTGATGTGGGTCTTTTCCTTTCCCATTTTTGCTTAGGTTTAATGGTGGTTTTCATGACACCTGTGTGCTGGCAGCAAACCCATTGCGAAAACGCTAATCTGCCCATTTTTTAATACGGTTGTTTGTGTTCTTAGTGTTAACTTTTAAGAATAATTTCTATTGTGGATAGACGTGTGTGTTTGTTTTTTTAATCAGATATGTGATTAACAACTATTTTCTCCCTGTTTGTGTCTTATATTTTCACCCTCTAAAATGTATCTTTTGCATAGCAAGAGATTTTAATTTTGATAAAGTACAACTTATCGATTCTTTCTTGTATGAATCATTCTATTGGTGTTACATCTAAAGATCCATCATCAAATCCAAACAGAGATTTCCTCTAGGAAAAAAAAACCAGATGTTTTCTTCTACAAATTCTACAGTTTTACATTTAGTTCTATGATCCATTTAGAGGTAAATTCTGTAAATAGTGTGAGTTTTGCATCAAAGTTTATTCATTTTTCTGCATATGGACATTTAATTGTTCCAGCACCATTTGTTGAAGATGAACTTTTCTCCATTAAGTTATCTTTGCATTTGCACCTTTGTCAAAAGTGAGTTCACAATATTTGTATGAATTTATATCTGAGCTATTTTCTGTTCCATTTATCTAAATGTCTATCCTTGGCAAATCTCAGACTGTCTTGATTACTGTAGATTCCTAGTAAGTCTTGAAATTGAGTAATGTATGTCTTCCAGCTTTGTTCTTCTTGTTCAGAATTATTTTGGCTATTCTAAATCCTTTGTTTTTTCCATGCAAATTTTAAAATCAGTTTATCTATTTCCTCATCTATGAAAAAGTATTCTGGGATTTTTCATTTGAGAGAACTGAGACCTCAGCAACTTTGAGTCTTCTAATCTATAAACATTTATTTAGACTTCTTTTGTTAATGTGTTACATTTGTTAGCATATAGAGCCTATATATTTGTTAGATTTACACCTACTCACTTCATTATTGGGAAGTTCTGATGTAAATGTTATTTTTAAAATTTGAATTCCAATTGTTCTTTGCCAGTGTATATACATGTTTCTTTTATCTTCAAATGATTTTCAATTCTGTTATCGTTGTTTAGTCGCTAAGTTGTGTCCAACTCTTTTGTGACCCTATGGACTGCAGCCTGCCAAGTTCCTCTGTCCATGGGATTTCCCAGGCAAGAACACTGGAGTGGTTCCCCTTTCCTTCTCCAGGGGATCTTCCCGACCCAGGGATCAAATCTGCATCTCCTTCACTGGCAGGCAGATTCTTTACCACCGAGACACCACTAAATTCATTCATTAAATCCAGAAGTTTTTGTAGATTATCTGAGATTTTCTAAATGAATAATCATGTCTATTGGCAATAAAGTTAGTTTCTATTTCCTATTCTCCTAATGTATATGCCTTTTATTTGAAGTCTGCTGCACTAACTGCACTTAAACTTCTAGTAAAATGTTGAGTAAGAATAGTGAGAGAAGACATCTTTACCTAGTTTCTAATTTTAGGTAGAAGACATTCAGTCTCTCATCATTAAGTACAATGTTAGTTAGAGGTTTTTCATAGTTTCTTCTAAGGAAGTAGAATAAGTTCTATTTCTAACTTGTTGAGAGATTTGTTATGACAGAATGTTGAATTCTGTCAAATACTTTTTCTGCATCTATTGAGATGATTATATGGTTTTTCATATTTGGCCTAGGATGATAAAATATATTGATTGATTTTTCTTTTTTTTAACATGCTGAACCAGCCCATGCATTCCTGGAATGAAACTCACTTGGTCATAATCCATAATCTTATAAATTGCTGAATCTCATATGCTAATATTTTGTTTCAACTCTTTATTTCTATGTTCATGACAGATACTGGTCTCTTCCTAGAATGTTTCTGTCTGGTTTTGGTATTTTGGTAACACTAGTCTCATAAAATGAATTGAGAAGTGATCCTTCTTATTTTCTGGAAGGAATGATACTATTTCTTACATAAATGGTTGATAAAATTCACCACTGACACTGTCTACATTGAGCTTTTTATGGAAGGTTCTTAACTGCAAATTCAATTTCTTTAATAGGTATAGACCTATTCCAGCTATATGTTTCTTCTTGTGTGAGGTTTGGCAGTTTGTGTTTTTCAAGAAATTGGTCTATTTTATCTAAATTATTGCATTATGGGCATAGAGTTGTTCACAGTATTTCTTTATTATCCTTTTAATATTCAGGGGATCAGCAGTGATGAACCCTCTTCCATTGCTGATATTGGTAATACATGTCACCTATCATTTCTCTTGGTTAACCAAATTCTCGGCCTATCAATTTTTTCAGAGAACCAGCTTTGGCTTCATTGATTTTCTCTTCTTTTTCCTCTGTTTTCAAGTTCATTAATTTATGCTCTAGTCTTTATCATTTCTTTCCCTTTGGTAGCTTTAGGTTTAATTTCCTCATCTTTTATAGATTTGTTAGGGGTAATCTTAGGTTATTGATTCTACTTTCTTTTCATTTTTTAAAATGCTCATTTAACACTGAATATTTCCTCTATATAGTTACTTTAGATCAACTTCACAAATTGTTATTTTCACTTAGTTCATCTGTATTTCACACTGTTAAACTATAATGATTCTTAACAACTCTTTATACGCAAAAATACTGTGCTACTACTTTCTTCTGGATCTTCACACATTATTTGACCTTTCCTTCTAAATTTGATTTTTACTGGATTTTCTTCTTCTACTGATGCCATGATTCTTTTGTTAGTGTTACTTTAACTCTATATGTTATCCATGGGTGAGCTCATCTATTCTGCTGATTTTAAGTGACACTGATAATTCATTTACTCCCTCATTTCTCTATCCATCAACCATCCATTCAATCACTGGGTACCCATTATAATATGTTGAATACTGACCTCTGTACTAGGGTTACAATAGCAAATAATATAGATAAAAGTGAAAGTGTTAGTCACAGTCATGTCCGACTCTTTGTGACCCCATGGACTGTAGCCCACCAGGCTCCTCTATCCATAGAATTCTCCAGGCAAGAATACTGGAGTGGGTTGTCGTGCCCTCCTCCAGGGAATCTTCCCGACCCAGGGATTTAACGTCTTATGTCTCCTGCATTAGCAGGTGGGTTCTTTACCACTAGCACCACCTGGAAGCCCAATAATATAAATAGTTCAGTTCAGTCGTTCAGTTGTGTCCGACTCTTTGTGATCCCATGGACTGCAGAACACCAGACTTCCCTGTCCATCACCAACTCCTGGAGCTTGCTCAAAGTCCTGTCCATCAAGTCAGTGATGCCATCCAACCATCTCATCCTCTGTTGTCCCCTTCTCCTCCTGCCCTGACCTTTCCCAGCATCAGGATCTTTTCCAATGAGTCAGTTCTTCCCATCAGGTAGCCAAAGTACTGGAGTTTCAGCTTCAGCATCAATCCTTCCAATGAATATTCAGGACTGATTTCCTTTGGGATTGACTGGTTTGATCTCCTTGCAGTCCAAGGGACTCAGGAGTGTGAAGGACACTACAAGAGTACATACTGGAGGTATCTATCCACAGGTGATATTTACAATAATAACACTGGTCACCAACCACAGTGCTGGATCAGGACCTTTCTATATCAGATATAAAACCTTTCATTGCTGGATTATGTGAAGGCCCTGGGAATCCTACAAGAGAAGCCGGGACAGCTAAGGTGTGAGGAGTCACTTGAGGGGCTCAGTGTTTCTACATTTTAACTACTACTACTACTGCTGTTACGCTGGTGAGCAGTAGATGAATATAAGAGCTGTACCAGCCCAGTCAAATTTACAGTAAAGGCATGCCTAAATGAGAAATATATAAACAAAAGTTATATGCAAATAGACATAATACATTAATATATATGTTAAAATATATAAATAAAAGACAACCAGGTATAGAAGAGGGAAAACAGTTCTAGGTAAAATGAAGTAAAAAAGCCCCCCCAAAAAAGGAAATGACATACATAAAGAAAGCTGACTTCAAAAAAGACTAGAGACTCAATGGAACTTGATAAAGGAAGAGAGATGAAAGGATAATTAACATATACAAAAGGCACATAGAAAGGCAGTCAAGCTTTATTCTAAGGTCATTGGAATACCATTCATGAAGGGTTTTAAACTGATCAGATGTGCTTCTTCGAAAAAACCACTATACCTATAGCCCTGAATAGAATGAAGACATGTAAGACTAGGAGAGAGATCAGTTAGAAGGATACTGTGGTGTACACTAAATCTTTATTTCCAGGTAATACTTCTGTACCTTGCTAAAACTGTTCATAACCTGAATCATAGTGATTTCTTTATATATGATGTTTTTCCACGAGACTCCAAGTTCTTCAGAAACATCATGGTCTCTGGCACAGACTGAGTACTAAGAAATATTAATTGAACTAACCTATAAAGTATGAAACTGTGGATTTGAAATGTCAGTGAGTTGTTTTTTAAAATTAAAGGTTAAAGATTCTCTGTTTCAGAAGACAGTGATCTAATATGTGGTTAAATCTAAGAAGTTAAAGCCATTTGTACAGAATGATCCCAATTATATATTTTAATTTGTATCAGTTCAGTTCAGTTCAGTCGCTCAGTCATGTCCGACTCTTTGCGACCGCTTGGACTGCAGCACAACCAGGCCTCCCTGTCCATCACCAACTCCCGAAGCTTGCTCAAACTCATGTCCATACAGTCGGTGATACCATCCAACCATCTCATCCTCTCATCCCCTTCTCCTCCTGCCTTCAATCTTTCCCAGCATCAGGGTCTTTTCCAAGGAGTCAGTTCTTCATATCAAGTGGCCAAAGTATTGAAGTTTCAGCTTTAGCATCAGTCCTTCCAATGAATTTTCAGGACTGATTTCCTTTAGGATGGACCCATCTAGAGGGATGGTCCTTTGGATGGGTCTCTGGTTAATTTGTATAGGTATGTAATTTTGGTTAATATTTTGTCTGTAGTTTTCAGTATGTATATGTGCTTTTTAAAAAATTCACAATTTTAGTATTTTTCTTCACTGCTATAATAAACCTGTTCATTGTATAAAATTTGGAAAGTATAGACATTTACAAAGTAGAAATGTAAAGCCACCTATAACTGTACTATCCAGATACAGTGTCAATGACACACATATCTATACAACTTCATTTTATATTGTCTGATGACAGATGATAAGAGGCTGTTTATCTTGAAAAACAGTTTCTGCTGAGCATAAAGGCTAAAATATTCTATGAATATTATTACTCATCAACTCTATTTTGATGAGGTAGTAAAAGAGTTTTTGTACCTTCTTGATTTTTTTTAAATTTTTTACCTGCTATCAGTTTCTCTGTATCAGGTAGATGTGCGAACTATCTTTTATACTCTTCATTCCTGTCTTTATAGGTGGAACTTGAAATCTGCAACAATAAAAAATTAATTTTCTGTTTAATTATAAATGAGCTGAATTGTAGTATCTTAGAAAATAAAATTAAAATGGACTTTAAAATCATACCCTTTTTGTGCAATATTCTGTATGTCTTTATATGAAAAACCACATAAAATAAATATTTCCAAAAAAAAAACCCAAAAAGAAGCAAAGGATGCTTCCAGGATGATGGAGTAAGAACTTTGGCAACTAGTCTGCAAAATCAACATATAGATGGGGGGAAAAAAAACTGTCAAAAACAATCATCTGAATTGACTGGAAATTGACCAGAGGCATACAATAAAATGAGAAATATTTCATCAGGAAAATCTACTGAATCTGGGTATGAACATCAGAAGTCTGTGGCATTCTTTCTTGTGCCTGCTCCCGTTACTCATTCTTCCCCACAATTTAGGTCAGTGTAGTAGTTCTGCAAAGGTGGAACAGGCCATGAAAACTAGCAGTGAGGCTGACAGAGCAGGACTGAGTTGATTCAGAGTGGAAAACAGAAAACCTATCCCAGAAGTGAAGGGAAAATTTCTGAAGCTATCCAAGCAAGTGTGAGGTTGAAATCTCTATCAGGACAAGAACAAGCAGACTGTCAGATTAGTAGGGGACTTAACAGAGAGATTGTAGAGGAGAGGCAGCCACAGATGAACTTAATACACTCATCATGTAATCCTAGATAAACAGGGGCTACAAGCATGTGCAAGAGAGACTGGAGAAATCCCAAACTATCCACACACTCCTGGTATCAGGCAAATTAATATGGAGGGAGTCTTGTTCAGGCTTCAGAAGCAGGATAGCAGGCCCCTGACTTTGCTTCTAACCTGCCTGGACACTAACCAAATTCCGTGCTTGCCTGCAAGAACAGAGTCAAGTGGCACTTTAGATAAGAAAGGGAGTGGGTCTTGGAACTCTTGAGTACCTGGAGGTCTGGCCAACTGCAGCGAGGTCTGACGAAATCCTATGACTCACAATATAAAACAAACAGCATTGTAAAAATGTTAAAGTAAAACCAGAGGTGAATTTTTGCATGCAAACTGATGATATCAGTCTGCAGTCTAGGATTATAAGTGGGAACCGCAGAAACTGCAATTTGAGGTCTCATCCATGGAGTGGATGCAGTGCCCAGGACCTTTTCCCAACTGGGACTTCAAATAGCTGTTACATGGGACTTCTTAGGGCTGTTTTTAAGTCTACATGTTGGTCAGGCTTCCCTGGTGAAGAATGCACCTGCAGTATAGGAGATCTGGGTTTGATCCCTGGTTTGGGAAGATCCCCTGGAGAAGGGAATGGCTACTCACTCCAGTATTCTTACCTGGAAAACCCCATGGACAGAGGATCCAGGCAGGCTCAGTCCATGGGGTCACAGAGTCAGACACGACAGAGCACACACACATGCACATTGGTTGGCCCAATTTGGTGATGTATGTGCTGTACTTTTCACTATTGTTTCTATTTCTCTTTTCTTTTAATGACTGTATATTGAAATTAAGTCAACTAATCCTCAATTAAATATTGAAATTGTTTATTGTGTGTAACAAGTGACTTTTGTTAACAAGTCCTCCAAACCCGAAACAAAAGTAATACTTTCAGCAAGACACCTAGATGGAGATACAAGAAGTCTCAAGGGAACATAAAAATAGGGACAAATTTTAAAATGACCTGAATTTTGAATGCACTACCCAATCTATACACAGATCTGTCAGTGGAAACAGAAAGCCTTAGTGGCTCTCTGTATTTAAGCACAATTTCTGACTGATACAAGGAGTGACACAGGAAACTAACCTTAAAAACAAAACAACAACAATGATAATAAATTGAGCAAAGATCATTGTTTCCACACACCACAGGACAAATGTATTTCACAGATTTACTCTGAGCAATTCTAAACAAAAATCAGGAATGACAAGTTTTAGGGACAGGAAGGATGCCATCAGAATCCACAGCTGCTACAATACATTATCTAAGTTTCCAATTTTCAAAAAAAATATGAAACATAAAAAGAAATAGGAAAATGTGACTCACATTAAGAAGAGAAAAAGCAAGCAATAGAGTCTTTCATGATTCCAAGATACTGGATTTCGCAAAGACATCAAAGCAATTATTTAAAATATCTTCAATGAACTAATGAGAACAACACTCAAAGAATTAAGGAAAAGTATGATGACAGTGACTCATATCAACAAGTACAGAATCTCAACAGAGAATCTTAATGAATAACTTTTTTTAATTAAAAAAAAACCCTGACATTCTGAAGTTGAAAACTATAATCACCAAAATAAAAAAAAAAAAGAAGCTTCAAAATGGCAGAGAAAGAATCAGTGAACTAAAGACAGATGAATAAAACTTATCCAATTTGAAGAACAGAAACAAAAAAGTTTGAAGAAAATAAACAAGAGACTCAGAGACCTCTGTGGCAACATTAAGTGAGAGTATCAGAAGGAAAAGGAAGGCAGAAAAATATGTAAATACTGGTCAAATTTTTCAAAATTTGAGGACAATGTACAAATCAAAGAAGAGTAATGAATCCCAAATAAGATAAAGACAAGAGATTCAGACTTAGACCCATTAAAGCAAAATTGATATACACACAGAACAAACATATATATGTATCATATATATAAAACACATATGAGACATATATATATAAAGGCAGGGGAGAGATAATGGAGCTAGGATAGAACAAAGATTCACTATTTTAGCAGAATTAAGTTAGTAATCTGAAGTGTACAGTGAGAGGTTATGATGTACACGGTAATCCCTCAAGCAATCCTTTAAAAACACTCAAATACATTTTTTAAATCAAGAGGAACTGAAGTGGTATCCTAAAAAGTATTTATTTGACACATAAAGGGGGAGCAGAGGAACAAAAATATATATGAGATACAGAGAAAACAACAAAATGGCTATTTGTAAATCCAAGTTATCTCCAATTAATTTGTAAATTTCCAATTAAAATGTAAATATATATTATAAACACATTAAATATAAATAAGTTAAACATGGAGATTGTCAAACTGGATAAAAATAGACCCAACTATACTCTGTCCACAAGAGACACACAACCTAGATACAAAAACACAAAGAGGCTGAAAGTGAAAGAATGGACATATACATCATGCAAACAGTAATCACAAGAAAACTGGAGTTCTTATACCACTATCAGCTGAAATAAACTTTAAGGCAAGAAATATTACTAGAGATTAAGATATGTTCATAACAATAAAAGAGTCAATACATGAGGAAGAGGAACTAAAGAGCCTCTTGATGAGGGTAAAAGAGGCGAGTGAAAAAGCTAGCTTAAAACTCAACATTCAAAAAACTAAGATAATGACATCAGGTCCCATCACTTCATGGGACCTGAAGTGGGGTCCCATTTGGGGTCCCCCAAATGGGGGAACAGTGGAAGCAATAACAGATTTTATTTTCTTGGGCTCCAAAATCATTGTAGACAGTGATTCAGCCATGAAATTAAAAGATGCTTGCTCAGCATCACCCTCAATGGTGAAAAATTGAAAGCATTTCCCCTGAAATCAGGAACAAGACAAGGGTGCCCACTCTCACCACTACTGTTCAACATAGTGTTGGAAGTTTTGGCCACAGCAATCAGAGCAGAAAAAGAAGTAAAAGGAATCCAGATAGGAAAAGAAGAAGTGAAACTCTCACTGTTTGCAGATGACATGATCCTCTACATAGAAAACCCTAAAGACTCTACCAGAAAATTACTAGAGCTAATCAATGAATATAATAAAGTTGCAGGATATAAAATTAACACACAGAAATCCCTTGCATTCCTATACACTAACAATGAGAAAACAGAAAGAGAAATTAAGGAAACGATACCATTCACCATTGCAACAAAAAGAATAAAATACTTAGGAGTATATCTACCTAAAGAAACAAAAGACCTATACATAGAAAACTATAAAACACTGATGAAAGAAATCAAAGAGGACACAAACAGATGGAGAAACATTCTGTGTTCATGGATTGGAAGAATCAATATTGTCAAAATGGCTATTCTACCCAAAGCAATCTATAGATTCAATGCAATCCCTATCAAGCTACCAATGGTATTTTTCACAGAACTAGACCAAAGAATTTCACAATTTGTATGGAAATACAAAAAACCTCGAATAGCCAAAGTAATCTTGAGAAAGAAGAATGGAACTGGAGGAATCAACCTGCCTGACTTCAGACTCTACTACAAAGCCACAGTCATCAAGACAGTATGGTACTGGCACAAAGACAGAAATATAGATCAATGGAACAGAATAGAAAGCCCAGAGATAAATCCACGAACCTATGGACACCTTATCTTTGACAAAGGAGGCAAGGAAAAAAAAAAAAAAAAAGACAACCTCTTTAACAAGTGGTGCTGGGAAAACTGGTCAACCACTTGCAAAAGAATGAAACTAGAACACTTTCTAACACCATACACAAAAATAAACTCAAAATGGATTAAAGATCTAAATGTAAGACCAGAAACTATAAAACTCCTAGAGGAGAACATAGGCAAAACACTCTCCGACATAAATCACAGCAAGATCCTCTATGACCCACCTCCCAGAATATTGGAAATAAAAGCAAAACTAAACAAATGGGACCTAATGAAACTTAAAAGCTTTTGCACTACAAAGGAAACTATAAGTAAGGTGAAAAGACAGCCCTCAGATTGGGAGAAAATAATAGCAAATGAAGAAACAGACAAAGGATTAATCTCAAAAATATACAAGCAACTCCTGAAGCTCAATTCCAGAAAAATAAATGACCCAATCAAAAAATGGGCCAAAGAACTAAACAGACATTTCTCCAAGGAAGACATACAGATGGCTAACAAACACATGAAAAGATGCTCAACATCACTCATTATCAGAGAAATGCAAATCAAAACCACAATGAGGTACCATTACACGCCAGTCAGGATGGCTGCTATCCAAAAGTCTACAAGCAATAAATGCTGGAGAGGGTGTGGAGAAAAGGGAACCCTCTTACACTGTTGGTGGGAATGCAAACTAGTACAGCCGCTATGGAAAACAGTGTGGAGATTTCTTAAAAAACTGGAAATAGAACTGCCATATGACCCAGCAATCCCACTTCTGGGCATACACACTGAGGAAACCAGATCTGAAAGAGACACGTGCACCCCAATGTTCAT